>NW_026989804.1:1658214-1987857 GCF_036321535.1 Camelus dromedarius
TCGCAGCTGAGTGGTGTCAAAGGAGTTCCCTGGCAGGGGGAATTCCGCTAATTCCCTACCCTGTCCAGGGGGAGGCACTAGATGCTACCTGCATTTCCAGCCCAACCCCCGCATTTCCCCGGCAGCCCGCAATGGGAGACACTCGGGGAAGACACGCGAATGGCTCCTAGGAAATCCAAGGTCCTGCAGACAGAAGACGGAACCTCCCCACACTCAGAATTCCGGAACACGGCTGACTGTGTGGGGGAGGTTTGGGGCCGCCGTCCACGCAGCTGACTGGTGTCACAGGTGTTACCTGGCAGGGAAAACCGCTAATTAATACCCTGTTCAGGGAGAGGCACTAGATGCTACCTGCATTTCCAGCCCAAACCCAGGCTTTCCCCGGCAGCCCGCACAGTCAGACACTCGGGGAAGACACGCAAAGGGCTCCTAGGAGATCCGGGGTGCTGCAGACAGAAGACGGAACCTCCCCACACTCAGAATTCTGGAACACGGCTGACTGTGTTGGGGAGGAATGGGGCCGCCGTCCACGAGGCTGAATGGTGTCACAGGTGTTCCCTGGCAGGGGGAAGTCCGCTAATTACCTCCTATGATCAGGGGGAGGCACTAGATGCTATCTGCATTTGCAGCCCAACCCCCGACTTTCCCCGGCAGCCCGCACTGGGAGACAATCGGGGAAGACACGCGAATGGCTCCTAGGGGATCCAAGGTTCTGCAGACAGAAGACGGAACCTCCCCACACTCACAATTCCGGATGAAGCCTGACTGTGTGGGGGAGGTTTGGGTCCCCCCTCCTCGCAGCTGAGTGGTGTCAAAGGAGTTCCCTGGCAGGGGGAATTCCGCTATTCCCTACCCTGTCCAGGGGGAGGCACTAGATGCTACCTGCATTTCCAGACCAACCCCAGCCTTTCCCCGGCAGCACGCAATGGGAAACACTCGGGGAAGACACGCGAATGGCTCCTAGGAAATCCAAGTTCCTGCAGACAGAAGACGGAACCTCCCCACACTCAGAATTCCGGAACACGGCTGACTGTGTGGGGGAGGTTTGGGGCCGCCGTCCACGCAGCTGACTGGTGTCACAGGTGTTACCTGGCAGGGAAAACCGCTAATTAATACCCTGTTCATGGAGAGGCACTAAATGCTACCTGCATTTCCAGCCCAACCCCCGCCTTTCCCCGGCAGTCCGCACAGGCAGACACACGGGGAAGGCACGCGAAGGGCTCCTAGGAGATCCCGGGTTCTGCAGACCGAATACGGAACCTCCCCACAATCAGAATTCCGGAACACGGCTGACTGTGTGGGGGAGGAATGGGGCCGCCGTCCACGAGGCTGACTGGTGTCACAGGTGTTCCCTGGCAGGGGGAAGTCCGCTAATTACCTCCTATGATCAGGGGGAGGCACTAGATGCTATCTGCATTTCCAGCCCAACCCCCGACTTTCCCCGGCAGCCCGCACTGGGAGACAATCGGGGAAGACACGCGAATGGCTCCTAGGGGATCCAAGGTTCTGCAGACAGAAGACGGAACCTCCCCACACTCACAATTCCGAATCAAGCCTGACTGTGTGGGGGAGGTTTGGGTCCGCCCTCCTCGCAGCTGAGTGGTGTCAAAGGAGTTCCCTGGCAGGGGGAATTCCGCTAATTCCCTACCCTGTCCAGGGGGAGGCACTAGATGCTACCTGCATTTCCAGCCCAACCCCCGCATTTCCCCGGCAGCCCGCAATGGGAGACACTCGGGGAAGACACGCGAATGGCTCCTAGGAAATCCAAGGTCCTGCAGACAGAAGACGGAACCTCCCCACACTCAGAATTCCGGAACACGGCTGACTGTGTGGGGGAGGTTTGGGGCCGCCGTCCACGCAGCTGACTGGTGTCACAGGTGTTACCTGGCAGGGAAAACCGCTAATTAATACCCTGTTCAGGGAGAGGCACTAGATGCTACCTGCATTTCCAGCCCAAACCCAGGCTTTCCCCGGCAGCCCGCACAGTCAGACACTCGGGGAAGACACGCAAAGGGCTCCTAGGAGATCCGGGGTGCTGCAGACAGAAGACGGAACCTCCCCACACTCAGAATTCTGGAACACGGCTGACTGTGTTGGGGAGGAATGGGGCCGCCGTCCACGAGGCTGAATGGTGTCACAGGTGTTCCCTGGCAGGGGGAAGTCCGCTAATTACCTCCTATGATCAGGGGGAGGCACTAGATGCTATCTGCATTTGCAGCCCAACCCCCGACTTTCCCCGGCAGCCCGCACTGGGAGACAATCGGGGAAGACACGCGAATGGCTCCTAGGGGATCCAAGGTTCTGCAGACAGAAGACGGAACCTCCCCACACTCACAATTCCGGATGAAGCCTGACTGTGTGGGGGAGGTTTGGGTCCCCCCTCCTCGCAGCTGAGTGGTGTCAAAGGAGTTCCCTGGCAGGGGGAATTCCGCTATTCCCTACCCTGTCCAGGGGGAGGCACTTGATGCTACCTGCATTTCCAGACCAACCCCAGCCTTTCCCCGGCAGCACGCAATGGGAAACACTCGGGGAAGACACGCGAATGGCTCCTAGGAAATCCAAGTTCCTGCAGACAGAAGACGGAACCTCCCCACACTCAGAATTCCGGAACACGGCTGACTGTGTGGGGGAGGTTTGGGGCCGCCGTCCACGCAGCTGACTGGTGTCACAGGTGTTACCTGGCAGGGAAAACCGCTAATTAATACCCTGTTCATGAAGAGGCACTAAATGCTACCTGCATTTCCAGCCCAACCCCCGCCTTTCCCCGGCAGTCCGCACAGGCAGACACACGGGGAAGGCACGCGAAGGGCTCCTAGGAGATCCCGGGTTCTGCAGACCGAATACGGAACCTCCCCACAATCAGAATTCCGGAACACGGCTGACTGTATGGGGGAGGTTTGGGGCCGCCGTCCACGCAGCTGACTTGTGTCACAGGTGTTCCCTGGCAGGGGGAAGTCCGCTAATTGCCTACCCTGTCCAGGGGGAGGCAATAGATTCTACCTGCATTTCCAGCCCAAACCCGCCTTTCCCAGGCAGACCTCAATGGGAGACACTCGGGGAAGACACGCGAATGCCTCCTAGGAAATCCAAGTTCCTGCAGAGGGAAGACGGAACCTCCCCACACTCAGAATTCCGGAACACGGCTGACTGTGTGGGGGAGGTTTGGGGCCGCCGTCCACGCAGCTGACTGGTGTCACAGGTGTTACCTGGCAGGGAAAACCGCTAATTAATACCCTGTTCAGGGAGAGGCACTAGATGCTACCTTCATTTCCAGCCAAAACCCAGGCTTTCCCCGGCAGCCCGCACAGTCAGACACTCGGGGAAGACACGCGAAGGGCTCCTAGGAGATCCGGGGTGCTGCAGACAGAAGACGGAACCTCCCCACACTCAGAATTCTGGAACACGTCTGACTGTGTGGGGGAGGTTTGGGACCGCCGTCCACTCAGCTGACTGGTGTCACAGGTGTTCCCTGGCAGGGGTAATTCTGCTAAATACCTCCCATGTCCAGAGGGAGGCAGTAGATACTACCTGCATTTCCAGCACAACCCCCGCCTTCCCCTGGCAGCCCGCACTGGGAGACACTCGGGGAAGACACGCGAATGGCTACTACAGATCCAAGGTCCTGCACACAGAAGACGGAACCTCCCCACACTCACAATTCCGGAACAAGCATGACTGTGTGGGGGACGTTTGGGGCCGCCGTCCACGCAGCTGACTGGTGTCACAGGTGTTACTTGGCAGAGGAAATCCGCTAACAAAATCCCCTGTCCAGGGAGAGGGAATAGATGCTACCTGCATTTCCAGGCCAACCCCCACCTTTCCCCGGCAGCCCGCAATGTGACACACTCGGGGAAGACACGCGGATGGCTCCTAGGAAATCCAAGGTCCTGCAGACAGAAGACGGAACCTCCCCACACTCACAATTCTGGAACAAGCCTGACAGTGTGCGGGAGGTTTGGGTCCGCCCTCCTCACAGCTGAGTGGTGTCAAAGGAGTTCCCTGGCAGGGGGAATTCCGCTAATTCCCTACCCTGTCCAGGGGGAGGCACTAGATGCTACCTGCATTTCCAGACCAACCCCAGCCTTTCCCCGGCAGCCCGCAATGGGAAACACTCGGGGAAGACACGTGAAGGGCTCCTAGGAGATCCCGGGTTCTGCAGACCGAATACGGAACCTCCCCACACTCAGAATTCCGGAACACGGCTGACTGTGTGGGGGAGGAATGGGGCCGCCGTCCACGAGGCTGACTGGTGTCACAGGTGTTCCCTGGCAGGGGTAATTCTGCTAAATACCTCCCATGTCCAGAGGGAGGCACTAGATGCTACCTGCATTTCCAGCCCAACCCCCGCCTTTCCCCGGCAGCCCGCACTGGGAGACAATCGGGGAAGACACGTGAATGGCTCCTAGGGGATCCAAGTTTCTGCAGACAGAAGACGGAACCTCCCCACACTCACAATTCCGGAACAAGCCTGACTGTTTGGGGGAGGTTTGGGTCCGCCCTCCTCGCAGCTGAGTTGTGTCAAAGGAGTTCCCTGGCAAGAGGAATTCCGCTAAATCCCTACCCTGTCCAGGGGGAGGCACTAGATGCTACCTGCATTTCCAGCCCAACCCCCGCCTTTCCCCGGCAGCCCTCAATGGGAGACACTCGGGGAAGACACGCGAATGGCTCCTAGGAAATCCAAGGTCCTGCAGACAGAAGACGGAACCTCCCCACACTCAGAATTCCGGAACACGGCTGACTGTGTGGGGGAGGTTTGGGGCCGCCGTCCACGCAGCTGACTGTTGTCACAGGTGTTACCTGGCAGGGAAAACCGCTAATTAATACCCTGTTCAGGGAGAGGCACTAGATGCTACCTTCATTTCCAACCCAAACCCAGGCTTTCCCCGGCAGCCCGCACAGTCAGACACTCGGGGAAGACACGCGAAGGGCTCCTAGGAGATCCGGGGTGCTGCAGACAGAAGACGGAACCTCCCCACAATCAGAATTCCGGAACACGGCTGACTGTGTGGGGGAGGAATGGGGCCGCCGTCTACGAGGCTGAATGGTGTCACAGGTGTTCCCTGGCAGGGGGAAGTCCGCTAATTACCTCCTATGATCAGGGGGAGGCACTAGATGCTACCTGCATTTCCAGCCCAACCCCCGCCTTTCCCTGGCAGCCCGCACTGGGAGACACTCGGGGAAGACACGCGAATGGCTACTACAGATCCAAGGTCCTGCACACAGAAGACGGAACCTCCCCACACTCACAATTCCGGAACAAGCATGACTGTGTGGGGGAGGTTTGGGGCCGCCGTCCACGCAGCTGACTGGTGTCACAGGTGTTACCTGGCAGGGGAAATCCGCTAACAAAATCCCCTGTCCAGGGAGAGGCAATAGATGCTACCTGCATTTCCAGCCCAACCCTTCACATTTCCCCGGCAGCCCGCAATGTGAGACACTCGGGGAAACACGCGAAGGGCTCCTAGGAGATCCCGGGTGCCTCAGACAGAACACGGAACCTCCCCACACTCAGAATTCCGGAACACGGCTGACTGTGTGGGAGGTTTGGGGCCGTCGTCCACGCAGTTGACTGGTGTCAAAGGTGTTCCCCGGCAGGGGGAAGTCCGCTAATTGCCTACCCAGTCCAGGGGGAGGCACTAGATGCTTCCTGCATTTCCAGCCCAACCCCCGCCTTTCCCCGGAGGCCCGCAATTGGAGACACTCGGGGAAAACACGCGGATGGCTCCTATGAAATCCAAGGTCCTGCAGACAGAAGACGGAACCTCCCCACACTCACAATTCCGGAACAAGCCTGACTGTGTGTGGGAAGTTTGGGTCCGCACTCCTCGCAGCTGAGTGGTGTCAAAGGAGTTCGCTGGCAGGAGGAAGTCCGCTAATTGCCTACCCTGTCCAGGGGGAGGCACTAGATGCTACCTGCATTTCCAGCCCAACCCCCGCATTTCCCCGGCAGCCCGCAATGGGAGACACTCGGGGAAGACACGCGAATGGCTCCTAGGAAATCCAAGGTCCTGCAGACAGAAGACGGAACCTCCCCACACTCAGAATTCCGGAACACGGCTGACTGTGTGGGGGAGGTTTGGGGCCGCCGTCCACGCAGCTGACTGGTGTCACAGGTGTTACCTGGCAGGGAAAACCGCTAATTAATACCCTGTTCATGGAGAGGCACTAAATGCTACCTGCATTTCCAGCCCAACCCCCGCCTTTCCCCGGCAGTCCGCACAGGCAGACACACGGGGAAGGCACGCGAAGGGCTCCTAGGAGATCCCGGGTTCTGCAGACCGAATACGGAACCTCCCCACAATCAGAATTCCGAAACACGGCTGACTGTGTGGGGGAGGAATGGGGCCGCCGTCCACGAGGCTGACTGGTGTCACAGGTGTTCCCTGGCAGGGGGAAGTCCGCTAATTACCTCCTATGATCAGGGGGAGGCACTAGATGCTATCTGCATTTCCAGCCCAACCCCCGACTTTCCCCGGCAGCCCGCACTGGGAGACAATCGGGGAAGACACGCGAATGGCTCCTAGGGGATCCAAGGTTCTGCAGACAGAAGACGGAACCTCCCCACACTCACAATTCCGAATCAAGCCTGACTGTGTGGGGGAGGTTTGGGTCCGCCCTCCTCGCAGCTGAGTGGTGTCAAAGGAGTTCCCTGGCAGGGGGAATTCCGCTAATTCCCTACCCTGTCCAGGGGGAGGCACTAGATGCTACCTGCATTTCCATCCCAACCCCCGCATTTCCCCGGCAGCCCGCAATGGGAGACACTCGGGGAAGACACGCGAATGGCTCCTTGGAAATCCAAGGTCCTGCAGACAGAAGACGGAACCTCCCCACACTCAGAATTCCGGAACACGGCTGACTGTGTGGGGGAGGTTTGGGGCCGCCGTCCACGCAGCTGACTGGTGTCACAGGTGTTACCTGGCAGGGAAAACCGCTAATTAATACCCTGTTCAGGGAGAGGCACTAGATGCTACCTGCATTTCCAGCCCAAACCCAGGCTTTCCCCGGCAGCCCGCACAGTCAGACACTCGGGGAAGACACGCAAAGGGCTCCTAGGAGATCCGGGGTGCTGCAGACAGAAGACGGAACCTCCCCACACTCAGAATTCCGGAACACGGCTGACTGTGTGGGGGAGGTTTGGGGCCGCCGTCCACTCAGCTGACTGGTGTCACAGGTGTTCCCTGGCAGGGGTAATTCCGCTAAATACCTCCCATGTCCAGGGGGAGGCACTAGATGCTACCTGCATTTCCAGCCCAACCCCCGCCTTTCCCTGGCAGCACGCACTGGGAGACACTAGGGGAAGACACGCGAAAGGCTCCTAGGAAATCCAAGGTCCTGCAGACAGAAGACGGAACCTCCCCACACTCAGAATTCCGGAACACGGCTGACTGTGTGGGGGAGGTTTGGGGCCGCCGTCCACGCAGCTGACTGGTGTCACAGGTGTTACCTGGCAGGGAAAACCGCTAATTAATACCCTGTTCAGGTAGAGGCACTAGATGCTACCTGCATTTCCAGCCCAACCCCCACATTTCCCCGGCAGCCCGCAATGGGAGACACTCGGGGAAGACACGCGGATGGCTCCTAGGAAATCCAAGGTCCTGCAGACAGAAGACGGAACCTCCCCACACTCACAATTCTGGAACAAGCCTGACAGTGTGCGGGAGGTTTGGGTCCGCCCTCCTCAGAGCTGAGTAGTGTCAAAGGAGTTCCCTGGCAGGGGGAATTCCGCTAATTCCCTACCCTGTCCAGGGGGAGGCACTAGATGCTACCTGCATTTCCAGACCAACCCCAGCCTTTCCCCGGCAGCCAGCAATGGGAAAAACTCGGGGAAGACACGTGAAGGGCTCCTAGGGGATCCCGGGTTCTGCAGACCGAATACGGAACCTCCCCACACTCAGAATTCCGGAACACGGCTGACTGTGTGGGGGAGGAATGGGGCCGCCGTCCACGAGGCTGACTGGTGTCACAGGTGTTCCCTGGCAGGGGTAATTCTGCTAAATACCTCCCATGTCCAGAGGGAGGCACTAGATGCTACCTGCATTTCCAGCCCAACCCCCGCCTTTCCCCGGCAGCCCGCACTGGGAGACAATCGGGGAAGACACGTGAATGGCTCCTAGGGGATCCAAGGTTCTGCAGACAGAAGACGGAACCTCCCCACACTCACAATTCCGGAACAAGCCTGACTGTGTGGGGGAGGTTTGGGTCCGCCCTCCTCGCAGCTGAGTTGTGTCAAAGGAGTTCCCTGGCAAGAGGAATTCCGCTAATTCCCTACCCTGTCCAGGGGGAGGCACTAGATGCTAGCTGCATTTCCAGCCCAACCCCCGCATTTCCCCGGCAGCCCGCAATGGGAGACACTCGGGGAAGACACGTGAATGGCTCCTAGGAAATCCAAGGTCCTGCAGACAGAAGACGGAACCTCCCCACACTCAGAATTCCGGAACACGGCTGACTGTGTGGGGGAGGTTTGGGGCCGCCGTCCACGCAGCTGACTGGTGTCACATGTGTTACCTGGCAGGGAAAACCGCTATTTAATACCCTGTTCAGGGAGAAGCACTAGATGCTACCTTCATTTCCAGCTCAAACGCAGGCTTTCCCCGGCAGCCCGCACAGTCAGACACTCGGGGAAGACACGCGAAGGGCTCCTAGGAGATACGGGGTGCTGCAGACAGAAGACGAAACCTCCCCACACTCAGAATTCCGGAACACGGCTGACTGTGTGGGGGAGGTTTGGGGCCGCCGTCCACTCAGCTGACTGGTGTCACAGGTGTTCCCTGGCAGGGGTAATTCTGCTAAATACCTCCCATGTCCAGAGGGAGGCACTAGATGCTACCTGAATTTCCAGCCCAACCCCCGCATTTCCCTGGCAGTCCGCACTGGGAGACACTCGGGGAAGACACGCGAATGGCTCCTAGGAAATCCAAGGTCCTGCAGACAGAAGACGGAACCTCCCCACACTCAGAATTCCGGAACACGGCTGACTGTGTGGGGGAGGTTTGGGGCCGCCGTCCACGCAGCTGACTGGTGTCACAGGTGTTACCTGGCAGGGAAAACCGCTAATTAATACCCTGTTCAGGGAGAGGCACTAAATGCTACCTGCATTTCCAGCCCAACCCCCGTCTTTCCCCGGCAGTCCGCACAGGCAGACACACGGGGAAGGCACGCGAAGGGCTCCTAGGAGATCCCGGGTTCTGCAGACCGAATACGGAACCTCCCCACAATCAGAATTCCGGAACACGGCTGACTGTGTGGGGGAGGAATGGGGCCGCCGTCCACGAGGCTGACTGGTATCACAGGTGTTCCCTGGCAGGGGGAAGTCCGCTAATTACCTCCTATGATCAGGGGGAGGCACTAGATGCTATCTGCATATCCAGCCCAACTCCCGACTTTCCCCGGCAGCCCTCACTGGGAGACAATCGGGGAAGACACGCGAATGGCTCCTAGGGGATCCAAGGTTCTGCAGACAGAAGACGGAACCTCCCCACACTCACAATTCCGGATCAAGCCTGACTGTGTGGGGGAGGTTTGGGTCCGCCCTCCTCGCAGCTGAGTGGTGTCACAGGTGTTCCCTGGCAGGGGTAATTCTGCTAAATACCTCCCATGTCCAGAGGGAGGCACTAGATGCTACCTGCATTTCCAGCCCAACCCCCACCTTTCCCCGGCAGCCCGCAATTGGAGACACTCGGGGAAGACACGCGGATGGCTCCTAGGAAATCCAAGGTCCTGCAGACAGAAGACGGAACCTCCCCACACTCACAATTCCGGAACAAGCCTGACAGTGTGCGGGAGTTTTGGGTCCGCCCTCCTCGCAGCTGTGTGGTGTCAAAGGAGTTCCCTGGCAGGGGGAATTCCGCTAATTCCCTACCCTGTCCAGGGGGAGGCACTAGATGCTACCTGCATTTCCAGCCCAACCCCCGCATTTCCCCGGCAGCCCGCAATGGGAGACACTCGGGGAAGACACGCGAATGGCTCCTAGGAAATCCAAGGTCCTGCAGACAGAAGACGGAACCTCCCCACACTCAGAATTCCGGAACACGGCTGACTGTGTGGGGGAGGTTTGGGGCCGCCGTCCACGCAGCTGACTGGTGTCACAGGTGTTACCTGGCAGGGAAAACCGCTAATTAATACCCTGTTCAGGGAGAGGCACTAGATGCTACCTGCATTTCCATCCCAAACCCAGGCTTTCCCCGGCAGCCCGCACAGTCAGACACTCGGGGAAGACACGCGAAGGGCTCCTAGGAGATCCGGGGTGCTGCAGACAGAAGACGGAACCTCCCCACACTCAGAATTCCGGAACAAGGCTGACTGTGTGGGGGAGGTTTGGGGCCGCCGTCCACTCAGCTGACTGGTGTCACAGGTGTTCCCTGGCAGGGGTAATTCCGCTAAATACCTCCCATGTCCAGGGGGAGGCACTAGATGCTACCTGCATTTCCAGCACAACCCCCGCCTTTCCCTGGCAGCACGCACTGGGAGACACTCGGGGAAGACACGCGAATGGCTCCTAGGAAATCCAAGGTCCTGCAGACAGAAGACGGAACCTCCCCACACTCAGAATTCCGGAACACGGCTGACTGTGTGGGGGAGGTTTGTGGCCGCCGTCCACGCAGCTGACTGGTGTCACAGGTGTTACCTGGCAGGGAAAACCGCTAATTAATACCCTGTTCAGGGAGAGGCACTAGATGCTACCTGCATTTCCATCCCAAACCCAGGCTTTCCCCGGCAGCCCGCACAGTCAGACACTCGGGGAAGACACGCGAAGGGCTCCTAGGAGATCCGGGGTGCTGCAGACAGAAGACGGAACCTCCCCACACTCAGAATTCCGGAACACGGCTGACTGTGTGGGGGAGGTTTGGGGCCGCCGTCCACTCAGCTGACTGGTGTCACAGTTGTTCCCTGGCAGGGGTAATTCCGCTAAATACCTCCCATGTCCAGGGGGAGGCACTAGATGCTACCTGCATTTCCAGCACAACCCCCGCCTTTCCCTGGCAGCACGCACTGGGAGACACTCGGGGAAGACACGCGAAGGGCTCCTAGGAAATCCAAGGTCCTGCAGACAGAAGACGGAACCTCCCCACACTCAGAATTCCGGAACACGGCAGACTGTGTGGGGGAGGTTTGGGGCCGCCGTCCACGCAGCTGACTGGTGTCACAGGTGTTACCTGGCAGGGAAAACCGCTAATTAATACCCTGTTCAGGGAGAGGCACTAGATGCTACCTGCATTTCCAGCCCAACCCCCGCTTTTCCCCGGCAGCCCGCAATGGGAAACACTCGCGGAAGACACGTGAAGGGCTCCTAGGAGATCCCGGGTTCTGCAGAACGAATACGGAACCTCCCTACACTCAGAATTCCGGAACACTGCTGACTGTGTGGGGGAGGAATGGGGCCGCCGTCCACGAGGCTGACTGTTGTCACAGGTGTTCCCTGGCAGGGTGAAGTCCGCTAATTACCTCCCAACTCCAGGGGGATGCACTAGATGCTATCTGCATTTCCAGCCCAACCCCCTCCTTTCCCCGGCAGCCCGCAATGGGAGACACTCGGGGAAGACACGTGAATGTCTCCTAGGGGATCCAAGGTTCTGCAGACAGAAGACGGAACCTCCCCACACTCACAATTCCGGAACAAGCCTGACTGTGTGGGGGAGGTTTGGGTCCGCCCTCCTCGCAGCTGAGTTGTGTCAAAGGAGTTCCCTGGCAAGAGGAATTCCGCTAATTCCCTACCCTGTCCAGGGGGAGGCACTAGATGCTACCTGCATTTCCAGCCCAACCCCCGCATTTCCCCGGCAGCCCGCAATGGGAGACACTCGGGGAAGACACGCGAATGGCTCCTAGGAAATCCAATGTCCTGCAGACAGAAGACGGAACCTCCCCACACTCAGAATTCCGGAACACGGCTGACTGTGTGGGGGAATTTTGGGGCCGCCTTCCACGCAGCTGACTGGTGTCACAGGTGTTACCTGGCAGGGAAAACCGCTAATTAATACCCTGTTCAGGGAGAGGCACTAGATGCTACCTTCATTTCCAGCCCAAACCCAGGCTTTCCCCGGCAGCCCGCACAGTCAGACACTCGGGGAAGACACGCGAAGGGCTCCTAGGAGATCCGGGGTGCTGCAGACAGAAGACGGAACCTCCCCACACTCAGAATTCCGCAACACGGCTGACTGTGTGGGGGAGGTTTGGGGCCGCCGTCCACTCAGGTGACTGGTGTCACAGGTGTTCCCTGGCAGGGGTAATTCTGCTAAATACCTCCCATGTCCAGAGGGAGGCACTAGATGCTACCTGCATTTCCAGCCCAACCCCCGCCTTTCCCTGGCAGCCCGCACTGGGATACACTCGGGGAAGACACGCGAATGGCTACTACAGATCCAAGGTCCTGGACACAGAAGACGGAACCTCCCCACACTCACAATTCCGGAACAAGCATGACTGTGTGGGGGAGGTTTGGGGCCGCAGTCCACGCAGCTGACTAGTGTCACAGGTGTTAACTGGGAGGGGAAATCCGCTAACAAAATCCCCTGTCCAGGGAGAGGCAATAGATGCTACCTGCATTTCCAGCCCAACCCCCACCTTTCCCCGGCAGCCCGCAATGTGAGACACTCGGGGAAGACACGCGGATGGCTCCTAGGAAATCCAAGGTCCTGCAGACAGAAGACGGAACCTCCCCACACTCACAATTCTGGAACAAGCCTGACAGTGTGCGGGAGGTTTGGGTCCGCCCTCCTCAAAGCTGAGTGTTGTCAAAGGAGTTCCCTGGCAGGGGGAATTCCGCTAATTCCCTACCCTGTCCAGGGGGAGTCACTAGATGCTACCTGCATTTCCAGACCAACCCCAGCCTTTCCCCGGCAGCCCGCAATGGGAAACACTCGGGGAAGACACGTGAAGGGCTCCTAGGAGATCCCGGGTTCTGCAGACCGAATACGGAACCTCCCCACACTCAGAATTCCGGAACACGGCTGACTGTGTGGGGGAGGAATGGGGCCGCCGTCCACGAGGCTGACTGGTGTCACAGGTGTTCCCTGGCAGGGGTAATTCTGCTAAATACCTCCCATGTCCAGAGGGAGGCACTAGATGCTACCTGCATTTCCAGCCCAACCCCCACCTTTCCCCTGCAGCCCGCAATGGGAGACACTCGGGGAAGACACGCGGATGGCTCCTAGGAAATCCAAGGTCCTGCACACAGAAGACGGAACCTCCCCACACTCACAATTCCGGAACAAGCCTGACAGTGTGCGGGAGGTTTGGGTCCGCCCTCCTCGCAGCTGAGTGGTGTCAAAGGAGTTCCCTGGCAGGGGGAATTCCGCTAATTCCCTACCCTGTCCAGGGGGAGGCACTAGATGCTACCTGCATTTCCAGCCCAACCCCCGCATTTCCCCGGCAGCCCGCACTGGGAGACACTCGGGGAAGACACGCGAAGGGCTCCTAGGAAATCCAAGCTCCTGCAGACAGAAGACGGAACCTCCCCACACTCAGAATTCCGGAACACGGCTGACTGTGTGGGGGAGATTTGGGGCCGCCGTCCACGCAGCTGACTGGGGTCACAGGTGTTACCTGGCATGGAAAACCGCTAATTAATACCCTGTTCAGGGAGAGGCACTAGATGCTACCTGCATTTCCAGCCCAACCCCCACCTTTCCCCGGCAGCCCGCAATGGGATACACTCGGAGAAGACACGCGGATGGCTCCTAGGAAATCCAAGGTCCTGCAGACAGAAGACGGAACCTCCCCACACTCAGAATTCCGGAACACGGCTGACTGTGTGGGGGAGGTTTGGGGCCGCCGTCCACGCAGCTGACTGGTGTCACAGGTGTTACCTGGCAGGGAAAACCGCTAATTAATACCCTGTTCAGGGAGAGGCACTAGATGCTACCTGCATTTCCAGACCAACCCCAGCCTTTCCCCGGCAGCCCGCAATGGGAAACACTCGGGGAAGACACGTGAAGGGCTCCTAGGAGATCCCGGGTTCTGCAGACCGAATACGGAACCTCCCCACACTCAGAATTCTGGAACACGGCTGACTGTGTGGGGGAGGAATGGGGCCGCCGTCCACGAGGCTGACTGGAGTCACAGGTGTTCCCTGGCAGGGGTAATTCTGCTAAATATCTCCCATGTCCAGAGGGAGGCACTAGATGCTACCTGAATTTCCAGCCCAACCCCCGCCTTTCCCTGGCAGCCCGCACTGGGAGACAATCTGGGAAGACACGTGAATGGCTCTTAGGGGATCCAAGGTTCTGCAGACAGAAGACGGAACCTCCCCACACTCACAATTCCGGAACAAGCCTGACTGTGTGGGGGAGGTTTGGGTCGGCCCTCCTCGCAGCTGAGTTGTGTCAAAGGAGTTCCCTGGCAAGAGGAATTCCGCTAATTCCCTACCCTGTCCAGGGGGAGGCACTAGATGCTACCTGCATTTCCAGCCCAACCCCCGCATTTCCCCGGCAGCCCGCAATGGGAGACACTCGGGGAAGACACGCGAATGGCTCCTAGGAAATCCAAGGTCCTGCAGACAGAAGACGGAACCTCCCCACACTCAGAATTCCGGAACACGGCTGACTGTGTGGGGGAGATTTGGGGCCGCCGTCCACGCAGCTGACTGGTGTCACAGGTGTTACCTGGCAGGGAAAACCGCTAATTAATACCCTGTTCATGGAGAGGCACTAAATGCTACCTGCATTTCCAGCCCAACCCCCGCCTTTCCCCGGCAGTCCGCACAGGCAGACACACGGGGAAGGCACGCGAAGGGCTCCTAGGAGATCCCGGGTTCTGCAGACCGAATACGGAACCTCCCCACAATCAGAATTCCGGAACACGGCTGACTGTGTGGGGGAGGAATGGTTCCGCCGTCCACGAGGCTGACTGATGTCACAGGTGTTCCCTGGCAGGGGGAAGTCCGCTAATTAACTCCTATGATCAGGGGGAGGCACTAGATGCTATCTGCATTTCCAGCCCAACCCCCGAATTTCCCCGGCAGCCCGCACTGGGAGACAATCGGGGAAGACACGCGAATGGCTCCTAGGGGATCCAAGGTTCTGCAGACAGAAGACGGAACCTCCCCACACTCACAATTCCGGATCAAGCCTGACTGTGTGGGGGAGGTTTGGGTCCGCCATCCTCGCAGCTGAGTGGTGTCAAAGGAGTTCCCTGGCAGGGGGAATTCCGCTAATTCCCTACCCTGTCCAAGTGGAGGCACTAGATGCTACCTGCATTTCCAGCCCAACCCCCGCATTTCCCCGGCAGCCCGCAATGGGAGACACTCGGGGAAGACACGCGAATGGCTCCTAGGAAATCCAAGTTCCTGCAGACAGAATACGGAACCTCCCCACACTCAGAATTCCGGAACACGGCTGACTGGGTGGGGGAGGTTTGGGGCCTCCGTCCACGCAGCTGACTGGTGTCACAGGTGTTACCTGGCAGGGAAAACCGCTAATTAATACATTGTTCAGGGAGAGGCACTAGATGCTACCTTCATTTCCAGCCCAAACCCAGACTTTCCCCGGCAGAGCGCACAGTCAGACACTCGGGGAAGACACGCGAAGGGCTCCTAGGAGATCCGGGGTGCTGCAGACAGAAGACGGAACCTCCCCACACTCAGAATTCTGGAACACGGCTGACTGTGTTGGGGAGGTTTGGGGCCGCCGTCCACTCAGCTGACTGGTGTCACAGGTGTTCCCTGGCAGGGGTAATTCTGCTAAATACCTCCCATGTCCAGATGGAGGCACTAGATGCTACCTGAATTTCCAGCCCAACCCCCACCTTTCCCCGGCAGCCCGCAATGGGAGACACTCGGGGAAGACACGCGGATGGCTCCTAGGAAATCCAAGGTCCTGCAGACAGAAGACGGAACCTCCCCACACTCACAATTCCGGAACAAGCCTGACAGTGTGCGGGAGGTTTGGGTCCGCCCTCCTCGCAGCTGAGTGGTGTCAAAGGAGTTCCCTGGCAGGGGGAATTCCGCTAATTCCCTACCCTGTCCAGGGAGAGGCACTAGATGCTACCTGCATTTCCAGCCCAACCCCCGCATTTCCCCGGCAGCCCGCAATGGGAGACACTCGGGGAAGACACGCGAATGGCTCCTAGGGAATCCAAGGTCCTGCAGACAGAAGACGGAACCTCCCCACACTCAGAATTCCGGAACACGGCTGACTGTGTGGGGGAGGTTTGGGGCCGCCGTCCACGCAGCTGACTGGTGTCACAGGTGTTACCTGGCAGGGAAAACCGCTAATTAATACCCTGTTCAGGGAGAGGCACTAGATGCTACCTGCATTTCCAGCCCAAACCCAGGCATTCCCCGGCAGCCCGCACAGTCAGACACTCGGGGAAGACACGCGAAGGGCTCCTAGGAGATCCGGGGTGCTGCAGACAGAAGACGGAACCTCCCCACACTCAGAATTCCGGAACACGGCTGACTGTGTGGGGGAGGTTTGGGGCCGCCGTCCACTCAGCTGACTGGTGTCACAGGTGTTCCCTGGCAGGGGTAATTCCGCTAAATACCTCCCATGTCCAGGGGGAGGCACTAGATGCTACCTGCATTTCCAGCCCAACCCCCGGCTTTCCCTGGCAGCACGCACTGGGAGACACTCGGGGAAGACACGCGAAGGGCTCCTAGGAAATCCAAGGTCCTGCAGACAGAAGACGGAACCTCCACACACTCAGAATTCCGGAACACGTCTGACTGTGTGGGGGAGGTTTGGGTCCGCCGTCCACGCAGCTGACTGGTGTCACAGGTGTTACCTGGCAGGGAAAACCGCTAATTAATACCCTGTTCAGGGAGAGGCACTAGATGCTACCTGCATTTCCAGCCCAACCCCCACCTTTCCCCGGCAGCCCGCAATGGGAGACACTCGGGGAAGACACGCGGATGGCTCCTAGGAAATCCAAGGTCCTGCAGACAGAAGACGGAACCTCCCCACACTCAGAATTCCGGAACACGGCTGACTGTGTTGGGGAGGTTTGGGGCCGCCGTCCACGCAGCTGACTGGTGTCACAGGTGTTACCTGGCAGGGAAAACCGCTAATTAATACCCTGTTCAGGGAGAGGCACTAGAAGCTACCTGCATTTCCATCCCAAACCCAGGCTTTCCCCGGCAGCCCGCACAGTCAGACACTCGGGGAAGACACGCGAAGGGCTCCTAGGAGATCCGGGGTGCTGCAGACAGAAGACGGAACCTCCCCACACTCAGAATTCCGGAACACGGCTGACTGTGTGGGGGTGGTTTGGGGCCGCAGTCCACTCAGCTGACTGGTGTCACAGGTGTTCCCTGGCAGGGGTAATTCCGCTAAATACCTCCCATGTCCAGGGGGAGGCACTAGATGCTACCTGCATTTCCAGCCCAACCCCCGCCTTTCCCTGGCAGCACGCACTGGGAGACACTCGGGGAAGTCACGCGAAGGGCTCCTAGGAAATCCAAGGTCCTGCAGACAGAAGACGGAACCTCCCCACACTCAGAATTCCGGAACACGGCTGACTGTGTGGGGGAGGTTTGGGGCCGCCGTCCACGCAGCTGACTGGTGTCACAGGTGTTACCTGGCAGGGAAAACCGCTAATTAATACCCTGTTCAGGGAGAGGCACTAGATGCTACCTGCATTTCCAGCCCAACCCCCACCTTTCCCCGGCAGCCCGCAATGGGAGACACTCGGGGAAGACACGCGGATGGCTCCTAGGAAATCCAAGGTCCTGCAGACAGAAGACGGAACCTCCCCACACTCACAATTCTGGAACAAGCCTGAGAGTGTGCGGGAGGTTTGGGTCCGCCCTCCTCACAGCTGAGTGGTGTCAAAGGAGTTCCCTGGCAGGGGGAATTCCGCTAATTCCCTACCCTGTCCAGGGGGAGGCACTAGATGCAACCTGCATTTACAGACCAACCCCAGCCTTTCCCCGGCAGCCCGCAATGGGAAACACTCGGGGAAGACACGTGAAGGGCTCCTAGGAGATCCCGGGTTCTGCAGACCGAATACGGAACCTCCCCACACTCAGAATTCCGGAACACGGCTGACTGTGTGGGGGAGGAATGGGGCCGCCGTCCACGAGGCTGACTGGTGTCACAGGTGTTCCCTGGCAGGGGTAATTCTGCTAAATACCTCCCATGTCCAGAGGGAGGCACTAGATGCTACCTGCATTTCCAGCCCAACCCCCGCCTTTCCCCGGCAGCCCGCACTGGGAGACAATCGGGGAAGACACGTGAATGGCTCCTAGGTGATCCAAGTTTCTGCAGACAGAAGACGGAACCTCCCCACACTCACAATTCCGGAACAAGCCTGACTGTGTGGGGGAGATTTGGGGCCGCCGTCCAAGCAGCTGACTGGTGTCACAGGTGTTACCTGGCAGGGAAAACCGCTAATTAATACCCTGTTCAGGGAGAGGCACTAGATGCTACCTTCATTTCCAGCCCAAACCCAGGCTTTCCCCGGCAGCCCGCACAGTCAGACACTCGGGGAAGACACGCGAAGGGCTCCTAGGAGATCCGGGGTGCTGCAGACAGAAGACGGAACCTCCCCACACTCAGAATTCCGGAACACGGCTGACTGTGTGGGGGAGGTTTGGGGCCGCCTTCCACTCAGCTGACTGGTGTCACAGGTGTTCCCTGGCAGGGGTAATTCTGCTAAATACCTCCCATGTCCAGAGGGAGGCACTAGATGCTACCTGCATTTCCAGCCCAACCCCGGCCTTTCCCTGGCAGCCCGCACTGGGAGACACTCGGGGAAGACACGCGAATGGCTACTACAGATCCAAGGTCCTGCACACAGATGACGGAACCTCCCCACACTCACAATTCCGGAACAAGCATGACTGTGTGGGGAAGGTTTGGGGCCGCCGTCCACGCAGCTGACTGGTGTCACAGGTGTTACCTGGCAGGGGAAATCCACTAACAAAATCCCCTGTCCAGGGAGAGGCAATAGATGCTACCTGCATTTCCATCCCAACCCCCACATTTCCCCGGAAGCCCGCAATGTGAGACACACGGGGAAGAAACGCGGATGGCTCCTAGGAAATCCAAGGTCCTGCAGACAGAAGACGGAACCTCCCCACACTCAGAATTCCGGAACACGGCTGACTGTGTGGGGGAGGTTTGGGGCCGCCGTCCACTCAGCTGACTGGTGTCACAGGTGTTCCCTGGCAGGGGTAATTCTGCTAAATACCTCCCATGTCCAGAGGGAGGCACTAGATGCTACCTGCATTTCCAGCCCAACCCCGGCCTTTCCCTGGCAGCCCGCACTGGGAGACACTCGGGGAAGACACGCGAATGGCTACTACAGATCCAAGGTCCTGCACACAGATGACGGAACCTCCCCACACTCACAATTCCGGAACAAGCATGACTGTGTGGGGAATTTTTGGGGCCGCCGTCCACGCAGCTGACTGGTGTCACAGGTGTTACCTGGCAGGGGAAATCCACTAACAAAATCCCCTGTCCAGGGAGAGGCAATAGATGCTACCTGCATTTCCAGCCCAACCCCCACATTTCCCCGGCAGCCCGCAATGTGAGACACACGGGGAAGAAACGCGGATGGCTCCTAGGAAATCCAAGGTCCTGCAGACAGAAGACGGAACCTCCCCACACTCAGAATTCCGGAACACGGCTGACTGTGTGGGGGAGGGATGGGGCCGCCGTCCACGAGGCTGACTGGTGTCACAGGTGTTCCCTGGCAGGGGTAATTCTGCTAAGTACCTCCCATGTCCAGAGGGTGGCACTAGATGCTACCTGCATTTCCAGCCCAACCCCCGCCTTTCCCCGGCAGCCCGCACTGGGATACAATCGGGGAAGACACGTGAATGGCTCCTAGGGGATCCAAGGTTCTGCAGACAGAAGACGGAACCTCCCCACACTCACAATTCCGGAACAAGCCTGACTGTGTGGGGGAGGTTTGGGTCCGCCGTCCTCGCAGCTGAGTTGTGTCAAAGGAGTTCCCTGTCAAGAGGAATTCCGCTAAATCCCTACCCTGTCCAGGGGGAGGCACTAGATGCTACCTGCATTTCCAGCCCAACCCCCGCATTTCCCCGGCAGCCCGCAATGGGAGACACTCGGGGAAGACACGCGAATGGCTCCTAGGAAATCCAAGGTCCTGCAGACAGAAGACGGAACCTCCCCACACTCACAATTCCGGAACAAGCCTGACTGTGTGGGGGAGATTTGGGGCCGCCGTCCACGCAGCTGACTGGTGTCACAGGTGTTACCTGGCAGGGAAAACCGCTAATTAATACCCTGTTCAGGGAGAGGCACTAGATGCTACCTTCATTTCCAGCCCAAACCCAGGCTTTCCCCGGCAGCCCGCACAGTCAGACACTCGGGGAAGACACGCGAAGGGCTCCTAGGAGATCCGGGGTGCTGCAGACAGAAGACGGAACCTCCCCACACTCAGAATTCCGGAACACGGCTGACTGTGTGGGGGAGGTTTGGGGCCGCCGTCCACTCAGCTGACTGGTGTCACAGGTGTTCCCTGGCAGGGGTAATTCTGCTAAATACCTCCCATGTCCAGAGGGAGGCACTAGATGCTACCTGCATTTCCAGCCCAACCCCGGCCTTTCCCTGGCAGCCCGCACTGGGAGACACTCGGGGAAGACACGCGAATGGCTACTACAGATCCAAGGTCCTGCACACAGATGACGGAACCTCCCCACACTCACAATTCCGGAACAAGCATGACTGTGTGGGGAAGGTTTGGGGCCGACGTCCACGCAGCTGACTGTTGTCACAGGTGTTACCTGGCAGGGGAAATCCACTAACAAAATCCCCTGTCCAGGGAGAGGCAATAGATGCTACCTGCATTTCCAGCCCAACCCCCACATTTCCCCGGCAGCCCGCAATGTGAGACACACGGGGAAGAAACGCGGATGGCTCCTAGGAAATCCAAGGTCCTGCAGACAGAAGACGGAACCTCCCCACACTCAGAATTCCGGAACACGGCTGACTGTGTGGGGGAGGGATGGGGCCGCCGTCCACGAGGCTGACTGGTGTCACAGGTGTTCCCTGGCAGGGGTAATTCTGCTAAGTACCTCCCATGTCCAGAGGGTGGCACTAGATGCTACCTGCATTTCCAGCCCAACCCCCGCCTTTCCCCGGCAGCCCGCACTGGGAGACAATCGGGGAAGACACGTGAATGGCTCCTAGGGGATCCAAGTTTCTGCAGACAGAAGACGGAACCTCCCCACACTCACAATTCCGGAACAAGCCTGACTGTGTGGGGGAGGTTTGGGTCCGCCGTCCTCGCAGCTGAGTTGTGTCAAAGGAGTTCCCTGTCAAGAGGAATTCCGCTAAATCCCTACCCTGTCCAGGGGGAGGCACTAGATGCTACCTGCATTTCCAGCCCAACCCCCGCATTTCCCCGGCAGCCCGCAATGGGAGACACTCGGGGAAGACACGCGAATGGCTCCTAGGAAATCCAAGGTCCTGCAGACAGAAGACGGAACCTCCCCACACTCAGAATTCCGGAACACGGCTGACTGTGTGGGGGAGGTTTGGGGCCGCCGTCCACGCAGCTGACTGGTGTCACAGGTGTTACCTGGCAGGGAAAACCGCTAATTAATACCCTGTTCAGGGAGAGGCACTAGATGCTACCTTCATTTCCAGCCAAAACCCAGGCTTTCCCCGGCAGCCCGCACAGTCAGACACTCGGGGAAGACACGCGAAGGGCTCCTAGGAGATCCGGGGTTCTGCAGACAGAAGACGGAACCTCCCCACAATCAGAATTCCGGAGCACGGCTGACTGTGTGGGGGAGGAATGGGGCCGCCGTCTACGAGGCTGACTGGTGTCACAGGTGTTCCCTGGCAGGGGGAAGTCCGCTAATTACCTCCTATGATCAGGGGGAGGCACTAGATGCTACCTGCATTTCCAGCCCAACCCCCGCCTTCCCTGGCAGCCCGCACTGGGAGACACTCGGGGAAGACACGCGAATGGCTACTACAGATCCAAGGTCCTGCAGACAGAAGACGGAACCTCCCCACACTCAGAATTCCGGAACAAGCATGACTGTGTGGGGGAGGTTTGGGGCCACCGTCCACGCAGCTGACTGGTGTCACAGGTGTTACCTGGCAGGGGAAATCCGCTAACAAAATCCCCTGTCCAGGGAGAGGCAATAGATGCTACCTGCATTTCCAGCCCAACCCTTCATATTTCCCCGGCAGCCCGCAATGTGAGACACTCGGGGAAACACGCGAAGGGCTCCTAGGAGATCCCGGGTGCCTCAGACAGAACACGGAACCTCCCCACACTCAGAATTCCGGAACACGGCTGACTGTGTGGGGGAGGTTTGGGGCCGTCGTCCACGCAGTTGACTGGTGTCAAAGGTGTTCCCCGGCAGGGGGAAGTCCGCTAATTGCCTACCCTGTCCAGGGGGAGGCACTAGATGCTTCCTGCATTTCCAGCCCAACCCCCGCCTTTCCCCGGAAGCCCGCAATTAGGAGACACTCGGGGAAAACACGCGGATGGCTCCTATGAAATCCAAGGTCCTGCAGACAGAAGACGGAACCTCCCCACACTCACAATTCCGGAACAAGCCTGACTGTGTGTGGGAAGTTTGGGTCCGCACTCCTCGCAGCTGAGTGGTGTCAAAGGAGTTCGCTGGCAGGAGGAAGTCCGCTAATTGCCTACCCTGTCCAGGGGGAGGCACTAGATGCTACCTGCATTTCCAGCCCAACCCCCGCATTTCCCCGGCAGCCCGCAATGGGAGACACTCGGGGAAGACACGCGAATGGCTCCTAGGAAATCCAAGGTCCTGCAGACAGAAGACGGAACCTCACCACACTCAGAATTCCGGAACACGGCTGACTGTGTGGGGGAGGATTGGGGCCGCCGTCCACGCAGCTGACTGGTGTCACAGGTGTTACCTGGCAGGGAAAACCGCTAATTAATACCCTGTTCATGGAGAGGCACTAAATGCTACCTGCATTTCCAGCCCAACCCCCGCCATTCCCCGGCAGTCCGCACAAGCAGACACACGGGGAAGGCACGCGAAGGGCTCCTAGGAGATCCCGGGTTCTGCAGACCGAATACGGAACCTCCCCACAATCAGAATTCCGGAACACGGCTGACTGTGTGGGGGAGGAATGGGGCCGCCGTCCACGAGGCTGACTGGTGTCACAGGTGTTCCCTGGCAGGGGGAAGTCCGCTAATTACCTCCTATGATCAGGGGGAGGCACTAGATGCTATCTGCATTTCCAGCCCAACCCCCGCCTTTCCCCGGCAGTCCGCACAGGCAGACACACGGGGAAGGCACGCGAATGGCTCCTAGGAAATCCAAGGTCCTGCAGACAGAAGACGGAACCTCCCCACACTCAGAATTCCGGAACACGGCTGACTGTGTGGGGGAGGTTTGGGGCCGCCGTCCACGCAGCTGACTGGTGTCACAGGTGTTACCTGGCAGGGGAAATCCGCTAACAAAGTCCCCTGTCCAGGGAGAGGCACTAGATGCTACCTGCATTTCCAGCCCAACCCCCACCTTTCCCCGGCAGCCCGCAATGTGAGACACACGGGGAAGACACGCGGATGGCTCCTAGGAAATCCAAGGTCCTGCAGACAGAAGACGGAACCTCCCCACACTCAGAATTCCGGAACACGGCTGACTGTGTGGGGGAGGAATGGGGCCGCCGTCCACGAGGCTGACTGGTGTCACAGGTGTTCCCTGGCAGGGGTAATTCTGCTAAATACCTCCCATGTCCAGAGGGTGGCACTAGATGCTACCTGCATTTCCAGCCCAACCCCCGCCTTTCCCCGGCAGCCCGCACTGGGAGACAATCGGGGAAGACAAGTGAATGGCTCCTAGGGGATCCAAGGTTCTGCAGACAGAAGACGGAACCTCCCCACACTCACAATTCCGGAACAAGCCTGACTGTGTGGGGGAGGTTTGGGTCCGCCGTCCTCGCAGCTGAGTTGTGTCAAAGGAGTTCCCTGGCAAGAGGAATTCCGCTAAATCCCTACCCTGTCCAGGGGGAGGCACTAGATGCTACCTGCATTTCCAGCCCAACCCCTGCATTTCCCCGGCAGCCCGCAATGGGAGACACTCGGGGAAGACACGCGAATGGCTCCTAGGAAATCCAAGGTCCTGCAGACAGAAGACGGAACCTCCCCACACTCAGAATTCCGGAACACGGCTGACTGTGTGGGGGAGGTTTGGGGCCGCCGTCCACGCAGCTGACTGGTGTCACAGGTGTTACCTGGCAGGGAAAACCGCTAATTAATACCCTGTTCAGGGAGAGGCACTAGATGCTACCTTCATTTCTTGCCCAAACCCAGGCTTTCCCCGGCAGCCCGCACAGTCAGACACTCGGGGAAGACACGCGAAGGGCTCCTAGGAGATCCGGGGTGCTGCAGACAGAAGACGGAACCTCCCCACAATCAGAATTCCGGAACACGTCTGACTGTGTCGGGGAGGAATGGGGCCGCCGCCTACGAGGCTGACTGGTGTCACAGTTGTTCCCTGGCTGGGGGAAGTCCGCTAATTACCTCCTATGATCAGGGGGAGGCACAAGATGCTACCTGCATTTCCAGCCCAACCCCCGCCTTTCCCTGGCAGCCCGCACTGGGAGACACTCGGGGAAGACACGCGAATGGCTACTACAGATCCAAGGTCCTGCACACAGAAGACGGAACATCCCCACACTCACAATTCCGCATCAAGCATGACTGTGTGGGGGAGGTTTGGGGCCGCTGTCCACGCAGCTGACTGGTGTCACAGGTGTTACCTGGCAGGGGAAATCCGCTAACAAAATCCCCTGTCCAGGGAGAGGCAATAGATGCTACCTGCATTTCCAGCCCAACCCTTCACATTTCCCCGGCAGCCCGCAATGTGAGACACTCGGGGAAACACGCGAAGGGCTCCTAGGAGATCCCGGGTGCCTCAGACAGAACACGGAACCTCCCCACACTCAGAATTCCGGAACACGGCTGACTGTGTGGGGGAGGTTTGGGGCCGTCGTCCACGCAGTTGACTGGTGTCAAAGGTGTTCCCCGGCAGGGGGAAGTCCGCTAATTGCCTACCCTGTCCAGGGGGAGGCACTAGATGCTTCCTGCATTTCCAGCCCAACCCCCGCCTTTCCCCGGAAGCCCGCAATTGGAGACACTCGGGGAAAACACGCGGATGGCTCCTATGAAATCCAAGGTCCTGCAGACAGAAGACGGAACCTCCCCACACTCACAATTCCGGAACAAGCCTGACTGTGTGTGGGAAGTTTGGGTCCGCACTCCTCGCAGCTGAGTGGTGTCAAAGGAGTTCGCTGGCAGGAGGAAGTCCGCTAATTGCCTACCCTGTCCAGGGGGAGGCACTAGATGCTACCTGCATTTCCAGCCCAACCCCCGCATTTCCCCGGCAGCCCGCAATGGGAGACACTCGGGGAAGACACGCGAATGGCTCCTAGTAAATCCAAGGTCCTGCAGACAGAAGACGGAACCTCCCCACACTCAGAATTCCGGAACACGGCTGACTGTGTGGGGGAGGTTTGGGGCCGCCGTCCACGCAGCTGACTGGTGTCACAGGTGTTACCTGGCAGGGAAAACCGCTAATTAATACCCTGTTCATGGAGAGGCACTAAATGCTACCTGCATTTCCAGCCCAACCCCCGCCTTTCCCCGGCAGTCCGCACAGGCAGACACACGGGGAAGGCACGCGAAAGGCTCCTAGGAGATCCCGGGTTCTGCAGACCGAATACGGAACCTCTCCACAATCAGAATTCCGGAACACGGCTGACTGTGTGGGGGAGGAATGGGGCCGCCGTCCACGAGGCTGACTGTTGTCACAGGTGTTCCCTGGCAGGGGGAAGTCCGCTAATTACCTCCTATGATCAGGGGGAGGCACTAGATGCTATCTGCATTTCCAGCCCAACCCCCGACTTTCCCCGGCAGCCCGCACTGGGAGACAATCGGGGAAGACACGCGAATGGCTCCTAGGGGATCCAAGGTTCTGCAGACAGAAGACGGAACCTCCCCACACTCACAATTCCGGATCAAGCCTGACTGTGTGGGGGAGGTTTGGGTCCGCCCTCCTCGCAGCTGAGTGGTGTCAAAGGAGTTCCCTGGCAGGGGGAATTCCGCTAATTCCCTACCCGGTCCAGGGGGAGGCACTAGATGCTACCTGCATTTCCAGCCCCACCCCCGCATTTCCCCGGCAGCCCGCAATGGGAGACACTCGGGGAAGACACGCGAATGGCTCCTAGGAAATCCAAGGTCCTGCAGACAGAAGACGGAACCTCCCCACACTCAGAATTCCGGAACACGGCTGACTGGGTGGGGGAGGTTTGGGGCCGCCGTCCACGCAGCTGACTGGTGTCACAGGTGTTACCTGGCAGGGAAAACCGCTAATTAATACATTGTTAAGGGAGAGGCACTAGATGCTACCTTCTTTTCCAGCCCAAACCCAGGCTTTCCCCGGCAGAGCGCACAGTCAGACACTCGGGGAAGACACGTGAAGGGCTCCTAAGAGATCCGGGGTGCTGCAGACAGAAGACGGAACCTCCCAACACTCAGAATTCCGGAACACGGCTGACTGTGTGGGGGAGGTTTGGGGCCGCCGTCCACTCAGCTGACTAGTGTCACAGGTGTTCCCTGGCAGGGGTAATTCTGCTAAATACCTCCCATGTCCAGAGGGAGGCACTAGATGCTACCTGCATTTCCAGCCCAACCCCCACCTTTCCCCGGCAGCCCGCAATGGGAGACACTCGGGGAAGACACGCGGATGGCTCCTAGGAAATCCAAGGTCCTGCAGACAGAAGACGGAACCTCCCCACACTCACAATTCCGGAACACGGCTGACTGTGTGGGGGAGGTTTGGGGCCGCCGTCCACGCAGCTGACTGGTGTCACATGTGTTACCTGTCAGGGAAAACCGCTAATTAATACCCTGTTCATGGAGAGGCACTAGATGCTACCTGCATTTCCAGCCAAAACCCTCGCCTTTCCCCGGCAGCCCGCACAGTCAGACACTCGGGGAAGACACGCGAAGGGCTCCTAGGAGATCCGGGGTGCTGCAGACAGAAGACGGAACCTCCCCACACTCAGAATTCCGGAACACGGCTGACTGTGTGGGGGAGGTTTGGGGCCGCGTCCACTCAGCTGACTGGTGTCACAGGTGTTCCCTGGCAGGGGTAATTCCGCTAAATACCTCCCATGTCCAGGGGGAGGCACTAGATGCTACCTGCATTTCCAGCCCAACCCCCGCATTTCCCTGGCAGCACGCACTGGGAGACACTCGGGGAAGACACGCGAAGGGCTCCTAGGAAATCCAAGGTCCTGCAGACAGAAGACGGAACCTCCCCACACTCAGAATTCCGGAACACGGCTGACTGTGTGGGGGAGGTTTGGGGCCGCCGTCCACGCAGCTGACTGGTGTCACAGGGGTTACCTGGCAGGGAAAACCGCTAATTAATACCCTGTTCAGGGAGAGGCACTAGATGCTACCTGCATTTCCAGCCCAACCCCCACCTTTCCCCGGCAGCCCGCAATGGGAGACACTCGGGGAAGACACGCGGATGGCTCCTAGGAAATCCAAGGTCCTGCAGACAGAAGACGGAACCTCCCCACACTCACAGTTCTGGAACAAGCCTGACAGTGTGCGGGAGGTTTGGGTCCGCACTCCTCGCAGCTGAGTGGTGTCAAAGGAGTTCCCTGGCAGGGGGAATTCCGCTAAATCCCTACCCTGTCCAGGGGGAGGCACTAGATGCTACCTGCATTTCCAGACCAACCCCAGCATTTCCCCGGCAGCCCGCAATGGGAAACACTCGGGGAAGACACGCGAATGGCTCCTAGGAAATCCAAGGTCCTGCAGACAGAAGACGGAACCTCCCCACACTCAGAATTCCGGAACACGGCTGACTGTGTGGGGGAGGTTTGGGGCCGCCGTCCACGCAGCTGACTGGTGTCACAGGTGTTACCTGGCAGGGAAAACCGCTAATTAATACCCTGTTCATGGAGAGGCACTAAATGCTACCTGCATTTCCAGCCCAACCCCCGCCTTTCCCCGGCAGTCCGCACAGGCAGACACACGGGGAAGGCACGCGAAGGGCTCCTAGGAGATCCCGGGTTCTGCAGACCGAATACGGAACCTCCCCACAATCAGAATTCCGGAACACGGCTGACTGTGTGGGGGAGGAATGGGGCCGCCGTCCACGAGGCTGAATGGTGTCACAGGTGTTCCCTGGCAGGGGGAAGTCCGCTAATTACCTCCTATGATCAGGGGGAGGCACTAGATGCTATCTGCATTTCCAGCCCAACCCCCGACTTTCCCCGGCAGCCCGCACTGGGAGACAATCGGGGAAGACACGCGAATGGCTCCTAGGGGATCCAAGGTTCTGCAGACAGAAGACGGAACCTCCCCACACTCACAATTCCGGATCAAGCCTGACTGTGTGGGGGAGGTTTGGGTCCGCCCTCCTCGCAGCTGAGTGGTGTCAAAGGATTTCCCTGGCAGGGGGAATTCCGCTAATTCCCTACCCTGTCCAGGGGGAGGCACTAGATGCTACCTGCATTTCCAGCCCCACCCCCGCATTTCCCCGGCAGCCCGCACTGGGAGACACTCGGGGAAGACACGCGAATGGCTCCTAGGAAATCCAAGGTCCTGCAGACAGAAGACGGAACCTCCCCACACTCAGAATTCCGGAACACGGCTGACTGTGTGGGGGAGGTTTGGGGCCGCCGTCCACGCAGCTGACTGGTGTTACAGGTGTTACCTGGCAGGGGAAATCCGCTAACAAAATCCCCTGTCCAGGGAGAGGCAATAGATGCTACCTGCATTTCCAGCCCAACCCTTCATATTTCCCCGGCAGCCCGCAATGTGAGACACTCGGGGAAACACGCGAAGGGCTCCTAGGAGATCCCGGGTGCCTCAGACAGAACACGGAACCTCCCCACACTCAGAATTCCGGAACACGGCTGACTGTGTGGGGGAGGTTTGGGGCCGTCGTCCACGCAGTTGACTGGTGTCAAAGGTGTTCCCCGGCAGGGGGAAGTCCGCTAATTGCCTACCCTGTCCAGGGGGAGGCACTAGATGCTTCCTGCATTTCCAGCCCAACCCCCGCCTTTCCCCGGAAGCCCGCAATTAGGAGACACTCGGGGAAAACACGCGGATGGCTCCTATGAAATCCAAGGTCCTGCAGACAGAAGACGGAACCTCCCCACACTCACAATTCCGGAACAAGCCTGACTGTGTGTGGGAAGTTTGGGTCCGCACTCCTCGCAGCTGAGTGGTGTCAAAGGAGTTCGCTGGCAGGAGGAAGTCCGCTAATTGCCTACCCTGTCCAGGGGGAGGCACTAGATGCTACCTGCATTTCCAGCACAACCCCCGCATTTCCCCGGCAGCCCGCAATGGGAGACACTCGGGGAAGACACGCGAATGGCTCCTAGGAAATCCAAGGTCCTGCAGACAGAAGACGGAACCTCCCCACACTCAGAATTCCGGAACACGGCTGACTGTGTGGGGGAGGTTTGGGGCCGCCGTCCACGCAGCTGACTGGTGTCACAGGTGTTACCTGGCAGGGAAAACCGCTAATTAATACCCTGTTCATGGAGAGGCACTAAATGCTACCTGCATTTCCAGCCCAACCCCCGCTTTCCCCGGCAGTCCGCACAAGCAGACACACGGGGAAGGCACGCGAAGGGCTCCTAGGAGATCCCGGGTTCTGCAGACCGAATACGGAACCTCCCCACAATCAGAATTCCGGAACACGGCTGACTGTGTGGGGGAGGAATGGGGCCGCCGTCCACGAGGCTGACTGGTGTCACAGGTGTTCCCTGGCAGGGGGAAGTCCGCTAATTACCTCCTATGATCAGGGGGAGGCACTAGATGCTATCTGCATTTCCAGCCCAACCCCCGCCTTTCCCCGGCAGTCCGCACAGGCAGACACACGGGGAAGGCACGCGAATGGCTCCTAGGAAATCCAAGGTCCTGCAGACAGAAGACGGAACCTCCCCACACTCAGAATTCCGGAACACGGCTGACTGTGTGGGAGAGGTTTGGGGCCGCCGTCCACGCAGCTGACTGGTGTCACAGGTGTTACCTGGCAGGGGAAATCCGCTAACAAAGTCCCCTGTCCAGGAAGAGGCACTAGATGCTACCTGCATTTCCAGCCCAACCCCCACCTTTCCCCGGCAGCCCGCAATGTGAGACACACGGGGAAGACACGCGGATGGCTCCTAGGAAATCCAAGGTCCTGCAGACAGAAGACGGAACCTCCCCACACTCAGAATTCCGGAACACGGCTGACTGTGTGGGGGAGGAATGGGGCCGCCGTCCACGAGGCTGACTGGTGTCACAGGTGTTCCCTGGCAGGGGTAATTCTGCTAAATACCTCCCATGTCCAGAGGGTGGCACTAGATGCTACCTGCATTTCCAGCCCAACCCCCGCCTTTCCCCGGCAGCCCGCACTGGGAGACAATCGGGGAAGACACGTGAATGGCTCCTAGGGGATCCAAGGTTCTGCAGACAGAAGACGGAACCTCCCCACACTCACAACTCCGGAACAAGCCTGACTGTGTGGGGGAGGTTTGGGTCCGCCGTCCTCGCAGCTGAGTTGTGTCAAAGGAGTTCCCTGGCAAGAGGAATTCCGCTAAATCCCTACCCTGTCCAGGGGGAGGCACTAGATGCTACCTGCATTTCCAGCCCAACCCCTGCATTTCCCCGGCAGCCCGCAATGGGAGACACTCGGGGAAGACACGCGAATGGCTCCTAGGAAATCCAAGGTCCTGCAGACAGAAGACGGAACCTCCCCACACTCAGAATTCCGGAACACGGCTGACTGTGTGGGGGAGGTTTGGGGCCGCCGTCCACGCAGCTGACTGGTGTCACAGGTGTTACCTGGCAGGGAAAACCGCTAATTAATACCCTGTTCAGGGAGAGGCACTAGATGCTACCTTCATTTCCAGCCCAAACCCAGGCTTTCCCCGGCAGCCCGCACAGTCAGACACTCGGGGAAGACACGCGAAGGGCTCCTAGGAGATCCGGGGTGCTGCAGACAGAAGACGGAACCTCCCCACAATCAGAATTCCGGAACACGTCTGACTGTGTCGGGGAGGAATGGGGCCGCCGTCTACGAGGCTGACTGGTGTCACAGTTGTTCCCTGGCTGGGGGAAGTCCGCTAATTACCTCCTATGATCAGGGGGAGGCACTAGATGCTACCTGCATTTCCAGCCCAACCCCCGCCTTTCCCTGGCAGCCCGCACTGGGAGACACTCGGGGAAGACACGCGAATGGCTACTACAGATCCAAGGTCCTGCACACAGAAGACGGAACATCCCCACACTCACAATTCCGGATCAAGCATGACTGTGTGGGGGAGGTTTGGGGCCGCTGTCCACGCAGCTGACTGGTGTCACAGGTGTTACCTGGCAGGGGAAATCCGCTAACAAAATCCCCTGTCCAGGGAGAGGCAATAGATGCTACCTGCATTTCCAGCCCAACCCTTCACATTTCCCCGGCAGCCCGCAATGTGAGACACTCGGGGAAACACGCGAAGGGCTCCTAGGAGATCCCGGGTGCCTCAGACAGAACACGGAACCTCCCCACACTCAGAATTCCGGAACACGGCTGACTGTGTGGGGGAGGTTTGGGGCCGTCGTCCACGCAGTTGACTGGTGTCAAAGGTGTTCCCCGGCAGGGGGAAGTCCGCTAATTGCCTACCCTGTCCAGGGGGAGGCACTAGATGCTTCCTGCATTTCCAGCCCAACCCCCGCCTTTCCCCGGAAGCCCGCAATTGGAGACACTCGGGGAAAACACGCGGATGGCTCCTATGAAATCCAAGGTCCTGCAGACAGAAGACGGAACCTCCCCACACTCACAATTCCGGAACAAGCCTGACTGTGTGTGGGAAGTTTGGGTCCGCACTCCTCGCAGCTGAGTGGTGTCAAAGGAGTTCGCTGGCAGGAGGAAGTCCGCTAATTGCCTACCCTGTCCAGGGGGAGGCACTAGATGCTTCCTGCATTTCCAGCCCAACCCCCGCCTTTCCCCGGAAGCCCGCAATTGGAGACACTCGGGGAAAACACGCGGATGGCTCCTATGAAATCCAAGGTCCTGCAGACAGAAGACGGAACCTCCCCACACTCACAATTCCGGAACAAGCCTGACTGTGTGTGGGAAGTTTGGGTCCGCACTCCTCGCAGCTGAGTGGTGTCAAAGGAGTTCGCTGGCAGGAGGAAGTCCGCTAATTGCCTACCCTGTCCAGGGGGAGGCACTAGATGCTACCTGCATTTCCAGCCCAACCCCCGCATTTCCCCGGCAGCCCGAAATGGGAGACACTCGGGGAAGACACGCGAATGGCTCCTAGTAAATCCAAGGTCCTGCAGACAGAAGACGGAACCTCCCCACACTCAGAATTCCGGAACACGGCTGACTGTGTGGGGGAGGTTTGGGGCCGCCGTCCACGCAGCTGACTGGTGTCACAGGTGTTACCTGGCAGGGAAAACCGCTAATTAATACCCTGTTCATGGAGAGGCACTAAATGCTACCTGCATTTCCAGCCCAACCCCCGCCTTTCCCCGGCAGTCCGCACAGGCAGACACACGGGGAAGGCACGCGAAAGGCTCCTAGGAGATCCCGGGTTCTGCAGACCGAATACGGAACCTCCCCACAATCAGAATTCCGGAACACGGCTGACTGTGTGGGGGAGGAATGGGGCCGCCGTCCACGAGGCTGACTGTTGTCACAGGTGTTCCCTGGCAGGGGGAAGTCCGCTAATTACCTCCTATGATCAGGGGGAGGCACTAGATGCTATCTGCATTTCCAGCCCACCCCCCGACTTTCCCCGGCAGCCCGCACTGGGAGACAATCGGGGAAGACACGCGAATGGCTCCTAGGGGATCCAAGGTTCTGCAGACAGAAGACGGAACCTCCCCACACTCACAATTCCGGATCAAGCCTGACTGTGTTAGGGAGGTTTGGGTCCGCCCTCCTCGCAGCTGAGTGGTGTCAAAGGAGTTCCCTGGCAGGGGGAATTCCGCTAATTCCCTACCCTGTCCAGGGGGAGGCACTAGATGCTACCTGCATTTCCAGCCCCACCCCCGCATTTCCCCGGCAGCCCGCAATGGGAGACACTCGGGGAAGACACGCGAATGGCTCCTAGGAAATCCAAGGTCCTGCAGACAGAAGACGGAACCTCCCCACACTCAGAATTCCGGAACACGGCTGACTGTGTGGGGGAGGTTTGGGGCCGCCGTCCACGCAGCTGACTGGTGTCACAGGTGTTACCTGGCAGGGAAAACCGCTAATTAATACCCAGTTCAGGGAGAGGCACTAGATGCTACCTTCATTTCCAGCCCAAACCCAGGCTTTCCCCGGCAGCCCGCACAGTCAGACACTCGGGGAAGACACGCGAAGGGCTCCTAGGAGATCCGGGGTGCTGCAGACAGAAGACGGAACCTCCCCACAATCAGAATTCCGGAACACGGCTGACTGTGTGGGGGAGGAATGGGGCCGCCGTCTACGAGGCTGACTGGTGTCACAGGTGTTCCCTGGCAGGGGGAAGTCCGCTAATTACCTCCTATGATCAGGGGGAGGCACTAGATTCTACCTGCATTTCCAGCCCAACCCCCGCCTTTCCCTGGCAGCCCGCACTGGGAGACACTCGGGGAAGACACGCGAATGGCTACTACTGATCCAAGGTCCTGCACACAGAAGACGGAACCTCCCCACACTCACAATTCCGGAACAAGCATGACTGTGTGGGGGAGGTTTGGGGCCGCCGTCCACGCAGCTGACTGGTGTCACAGGTGTTACCTGGCAGGGGAAATCCGCTAACAAAATCCCCTGTCCAGGGAGAGGCAATAGATGCTACCTGCATTTCCAGCCCAACCCTTCACATTTCCCCGGCAGCCCGCAATGTGAGACACTCGGGGAAACACGCGAAGGGCTCCTAGGAGATCCCGGGTGCCTCAGACAGAACACGGAACCTCCCCACACTCAGAATTCCGGAACACGGCTGACTGTGTGGGGGAGGTTTGGGGCCGTCGTCCACGCAGTTGACTGGTGTCAAAGGTGTTCCCCGGCAGGGGGAAGTCCGCTAATTGCCTACCATGTCCAGGGGGAGGCACTAGATGCTTCCTGCATTTCCAGCCCAACCCCCGCCTTTCCCCGGAAGCCCGCAATTGGAGACACTCGGGGAAAACACGCGGATGGCTCCTATGAAATCCAAGGTCCTGCAGACAGAAGACGGAACCTCCCCACACTCACAATTCCGGAACAAGCCTGACTGTGTGTGGGAAGTTTGGGTCCGCACTCCTCGCAGCTGAGTGGTGTCAAAGGAGTTCGCTGGCAGGAGGAAGTCCGCTAATTGCCTACCCTGTCCAGGGGGAGGCACTAGATGCTACCTGCATTTCCAGCCCAACCCCCGCATTTCCCCGGCAGCCCGCAATGGGAGACACTCGGGGAAGACACGCGAATGGCTCCTAGGAAATCCAAGGTCCTGCAGACAGAAGACGGAACCTCCCCACACTCAGAATTCCGGAACACGGCTGACTGTGTGGGGGAGGTTTGGGGCCGCCGTCCACGCAGCTGACTGGTGTCACAGGTGTTACCTGGCAGGGAAAACCGCTAATTAATACCCTGTTCATGGAGAGGCACTAAATGCTACCTGCATTTCCAGCCCAACCCCCGCCTTTCCCAGGCAGTCCGCACAGTCAGACACTCGGGGAAGACACGCGAAGGGCTCCTAGGAGATCCGGGGTGCTGCAGACAGAAGACGGAACCTCCCCACAATCAGAATTCCGGAACACGGCTGACTGTGTGGGGGAGGAATGGGGCCGCCGTCTACGAGGCTGACTGGTGTCACAGGTGTTCCCTGGCAGGGGGAAGTCCGCTAATTACCTCCTATGATCAGGGGGAGGCACTAGATTCTACCTGCATTTCCAGCCCAACCCCCGCCTTTCCCTGGCAGCCCGCACTGGGAGACACTCGGGGAAGACACGCGAATGGCTACTACTGATCCAAGGTCCTGCACACAGAAGACGGAACCTCCCCACACTCACAATTCCGGAACAAGCATGACTGTGTGGGGGAGGTTTGGGGCCGCCGTCCACGCAGCTGACTGGTGTCACAGGTGTTACCTGGCAGGGGAAATCCGCTAACAAAATCCCCTGTCCAGGGAGAGGCAATAGATGCTACCTGCATTTCCAGCCCAACCCTTCACATTTCCCCGGCAGCCCGCAATGTGAGACACTCGGGGAAACACGCGAAGGGCTCCTAGGAGATCCCGGGTGCCTCAGACAGAACACGGAACCTCCCCACACTCAGAATTCCGGAACACGGCTGACTGTGTGGGGGAGGTTTGGGGCCGTCGTCCACGCAGTTGACTGGTGTCAAAGGTGTTCCCCGGCAGGGGGAAGTCCGCTAATTGCCTACCCTGTCCAGGGGGAGGCACTAGATGCTTCCTGCATTTCCAGCCCAACCCCCGCCTTTCCCCGGAAGCCCGCAATTGGAGACACTCGGGGAAAACACGCGGATGGCTCCTATGAAATCCAAGGTCCTGCAGACAGAAGACGGAACCTCCCCACACTCACAATTCCGGAACAAGCCTGACTGTGTGTGGGAAGTTTGGGTCCGCACTCCTCGCAGCTGAGTGGTGTCAAAGGAGTTCGCTGGCAGGAGGAAGTCCGCTAATTGCCTACCCTGTCCAGGGGGAGGCACTAGATGCTACCTGCATTTCCAGCCCAACCCCCGCATTTCCCCGGCAGCCCGCAATGGGAGACACTCGGGGAAGACACGCGAATGGCTCCTAGGAAATCCAAGGTCCTGCAGACAGAAGACGGAACCTCCCCACACTCAGAATTCCGGAACACGGCTGACTGTGTGGGGGAGGTTTGGGGCCGCCGTCCACGCAGCTGACTGGTGTCACAGGTGTTACCTGGAAGGGAAAACCGCTAATTAATACCCTGTTCATGGAGAGGCACTAAATGCTACCTGCATTTCCAGCCCAACCCCCGCCTTTCCCAGGCAGTCCGCACAGGCAGTCACACGGGGAAGGCACGCGAAGGGCTCCTAGGAGATCCCGGGTTCTGCAGACCGAATACGGAACCTCCCCACAATCAGAATTCCGGAACACGGCTGACTGTGTGGGGGAGGAATGGGGCCGCCGTCCACGAGGCTGACTGGTGTCACAGGTGTTCCCTGGCAGGGGGAAGTCCGCTAATTACCTCCTATGATCAGGGGGAGGCACTAGATGCTATCTGCATTTCCAGCCCAACCCCCGACTTTCCCCGGCAGCCCGCACTGGGAGACAATCGGGGAAGACACGCGAATGGCTCCTAGGGGATCCAAGGTTCTGCAGACAGAAGACGGAACCTCCCCACACTCACAATTCCGGATCAAGCCTGACTGTGTGGGGGAGGTTTGGGTCCGCCCTCCTCGCAGCTGAGTGGTGTCAAAGGAGTTCCCTGGCAAGAGGAATTCCGCTAAAACCCTACCCTGTCCAGGGGGAGGCACTAGATGCTACCTGCATTTCCAGCCCCACCCCCGCATTTCCCCGGCAGCCCGCAATGGGAGACACTCGGGGAAGACACGCGAATGGCTCCTAGGAAATCCAAGGTCCTGCAGACAGAAGACGGAACCTCCCCACACTCAGAATTCCGGAACACGGCTGACTGTGTGGGGGAGGTTTGGGGCCGCCGTCCACGCAGCTGACTGGTGTCACAGGTGTTACCTGGCAGGGAAAACCGCTAATTAATACCCTGTTCAGGGAGAGGCACTAGATGCTACCTTCATTTCCAGCCAAAACCCAGGCTTTCCCCGGCAGCCCGCACAGTCAGACACTCGGGGAAGACACGCGAAGGGCTCCTAGGAGATCCGGGGTGCTGCAGACAGAAGACGGAACCTCCCCACAATCAGAATTCCGGAACACGGCTGACTGTGTGGGGGAGGAATGGGGCCGCCGTCTACGAGGCTGACTGGTGTCACAGGTGTTCCCTGGCAGGGGGAAGTCCGCTAATTACCTCCTATGATCAGGGGGAGGCACTAGATGCTACCTGCATTTCCAGCCCAACCCCCGCCTTTCCCTGGCAGCCCGCACTGGGAGACACTCGGGGAAGACACGCGAAAGGCTACTACAGATCCAAGGTCCTGCACACAGAAGACGGAACCTCCCCACACTCACAATTCCGGAACAAGCATGACTGTGTGGGGGAGGTTTGGGGCCGCCGTCCACGCAGCTGACTGGTGTCACAGGTGTTACCTGGCAGGGGAAATCCGCTAACAAAATCCCCTGTCCAGGGAGAGGCAATAGATGCTACCTGCATTTCCAGCCCAACCCTTCACATTTCCCCGGCAGCCCGCAATGTGAGACACTCGGGGAAACACGCGAAGGGCTCCTAGGAGATCCCGGGTGCCTCAGACAGAACACGGAACCTCCCCACACTCAGAATTCCGGAACACGGCTGACTGTGTGGGGGAGGTTTGGGGCCGTCGTCCACGCAGTTGACTGGTGTCAAAGGTGTTCCCCGGCAGGGGGAAGTCCGCTAATTGCCTACCCTGTCCAGGGGGAGGCACTAGATGCTTCCTGCATTTCCAGCCCAACCCCCGCCTTTCCCCGGAAGCCCGCAATTGGAGACACTCGGGGAAAACACGCGGATGGCTCCTATGAAATCCAAGGTCCTGCAGACAGAAGACGGAACCTCCCCACACTCACAATTCCGGAACAAGCCTGACTGTGTGTGGGAAGTTTGGGTCCGCCTTCCTCGCAGCTGAGTTGTGTCAAAGGAGTTCCCTGGCAAGAGGAATTCCGCTAAATCCCTACCCTGTCCAGGGGGAGGCACTAGATGCTACCTGCATTTCCAGCCCAACCCCCGCATTTCCCCGGCAGCCCTCAATGGGAGACACTCGGGGAAGACACGCGAATGGCTCCTAGGAAATCCAAGGTCCTGCAGACAGAAGACGGAACCTCCCCACACTCAGAATTCCGGAACACGGCTGACTGTGTGGGGGAGGTTTGGGGCCGCCGTCCACGCAGCTGACTGGTGTCACAGGTGTTACCTGGCAGGGAAAACCGCTAATTAATACCCTGTTCAGGGAGAGGCACTAGATGCTACCTTCATTTCCAGCCAAAACCCAGGTTTTCCCCGGCAGCCCGCACAGTCAGACACTCGGGGAAGACACGCGAAGGGCTCCTAGGAGATCCGGGGTGCTGCAGACAGAAGACGGAACCTCCCCACAATCAGAATTCCGGAACACGGCTGACTGTGTGGGGGAGGAATGGGGCCGCCGTCTACGAGGCTGACTGGTGTCACAGGTGTTCCCTGGCAGGGGGAAGTCCGCTAATTACCTCCTATGATCAGGGGGAGGCACTAGATGCTACCTGAATTTCCAGCCCAACCCCCGCCTTTCCCTGGCAGCCCGCACTGGGAGACACTCGGGGAAGACACGCGAAAGGCTACTACAGATCCAAGGTCCTGCACACAGAAGACGGAACTTCCCCACACTCACAATTCCGGAACAAGCATGACTGTGTGGGGGAGGTTTGGGGCCGCCGTCCACGCAGCTGACTGGTGTCACAGGTGTTACCTGGCAGGGGAAATCCGCTAACAAAATCCCCTGTCCAGGGAGAGGCAATAGATGCTACCTGCATTTCCAGCCCAACCCTTCACATTTCCCCGGCAGCCCGCAATGTGAGACACTCGGGGAAACACGCGAAGGGCTCCTAGGAGATCCCGGGTGCCTCAGACAGAACACGGAACCTCCCCACACTCAGAATTCCGGAACACGGCTGACTGAGTGGGGGAGGTTTGGGGCCGTCGTCCACGCAGTTGACTGGTGTCAAAGGTGTTCCCCGGCAGGGGGAAGTCCGCTAATTGCCTACCCTGTCCAGGGGGAGGCACTAGATGCTTCCTGCATTTCCAGCCCAACCCCCGCCTTTCCCCGGAAGCCAGCAATTGGAGACACTCGGGGAAAACACGCGGATGGCTCCTATGAAATCCAAGGTCCTGCAGACAGAAGACGGAACCTCCCCACACTCACAATTCCGGAACAAGCCTGACTGTGTGTGGGAAGTTTGGGTCCGCCTTCCTCGCAGCTGAGTTGTGTCAAAGGAGTTCCCTGGCAAGAGGAATTCCGCTAAATCCCTACCCTGTCCAGGGGGAGGCACTAGATGCTACCTGCATTTCCAGCCCAACCCCCGCATTTCCCCGGCAGCCCTCAATGGGAGACACTCGGGGAAGACACGCGAATGGCTCCTAGGAAATCCAAGGTCCTGCAGACAGAAGACGGAACCTCCCCACACTCAGAATTCCGGAACACGGCTGACTGTGTGGGGGAGGTTTGGGGCCGCCGTCCACGCAGCTGACTGGTGTCACAGGTGTTACCTGGCAGGGAAAACCGCTAATTAATACCCTGTTCAGGGAGAGGCACTAGATGCTACCTTCATTTCCAGCCAAAACCCAGGCTTTCCCCGGCAGCCCGCACAGTCAGACACTCGGGGAAGACACGCGAAGGGCTCCTAGGAGATCCGGGGTGCTGCAGACAGAAGACGGAACCTCCCCACAATCAGAATTCCGGAACACGGCTGACTGTGTGGGGGAGGAATGGGGCCGCCGTCTACGAGGCTGACTGGTGTCACAGGTGTTCCCTGGCAGGGGGAAGTCCGCTAATTACCTCCTATGATCAGGGGGAGGCACTAGATGCTACCTGCATTTCCAGCCCAACCCCCGCCTTTCCCTGGCAGCCCGCACTGGGAGACACTCGGGGAAGACACGCGAAAGGCTACTACAGATCCAAGGTCCTGCACACAGAAGACGGAACCTCCCCACACTCACAATTCCGGAACAAGCATGACTGTGTGGGGGAGGTTTGGGGCCGCCGTCCACGCAGCTGACTGGTGTCACAGGTGTTACCTGGCAGGGGAAATCCGCTAACAAAATCCCCTGTCCAGGGAGAGGCAATAGATGCTACCTGCATTTCCAGCCCAACCCTTCACATTTCCCCGGCAGCCCGCAATGTGAGACACTCGGGGAAACACGCGAAGGGCTCCTAGGAGATCCCGGGTGCCTCAGACAGAACACGGAACCTCCCCACACTCAGAATTCCGGAACACGGCTGACTGTGTGGGGGAGGTTTGGGGCCGTCGTCCACGCAGTTGACTGGTGTCAAAGGTGTTCCCCGGCAGGGGGAAGTCCGCTAATTGCCTACCCTGTCCAGGGGGAGGCACTAGATGCTTCCTGCATTTCCAGCCCAACCCCCGCCTTTCCCCGGAAGCCCGCAATTGGAGACACTCGGGGAAAACACGCGGATGGCTCCTATGAAATCCAAGGTCCTGCAGACAGAAGACGGAACCTACCCACACTCAGAATTCCGGAACAAGCCTGACTGTGTGTGGGAAGTTTGGGTCCGCACTCCTCGCAGCTGAGTGGTGTCAAAGGAGTTCGCTGGCACGAGGAAGTCCGCTAATTGCCTACCCTGTCCAGGGGGAGGCACTAGATGCTACCTGCATTTCCAAACCAACCCCCGCATTTCCCCGGCAGCCCGCAATGGGAGACACTCGGGGAAGACACGCGAATGGCTCCTAGGAAATCCAAGGTCCTGCAGACAGAAGACGGAACCTCCCCACACTCAGAATTCCGGAATACGGCTGACTGTGTGGGGGAGGTTTGGGGCCGCCGTCCACGCAGCTGACTGGTGTCACAGGTGTTACCTGGCAGGGAAAACCGCTAATTAATACCCTGTTCATGGAGAGGCACTAAATGCTACCTGCATTTCCAGCCCAACCCCCGCATTTCCCCGGCAGCCCGCACAGGCAGACACACGGGGAAGGCACGCGAAGGGCTCCTAGGAGATCCCGGGTTCTGCAGACCGAATACGGAACCTCCCTACACTCAGAATTCCGGAACACGGCTTACTGTGTGGGGGAGGAATGGGGCCGCCGTCCACGAGGCTGACTGGTGTCACAGGTGTTCCCTGGCAGGGGGAAGTCCGCTAATTACCTCCTATGACCAGGGGGAGGCAATAGATGCTATCTGCATTTCCAGCCCAACCCCCGCCTTTCCCCGGCAGCCCGCACTGGGAGACAATCGGGGAAGACACGTGAATGTCTCCTAGGGGATCCAAGGTTCTGCAGACAGAAGACGGAACCTCCCCACACTCACAATTCCGGAACAAGCCTGACTGTGTGGGGGAGGTTTGGGTCCGCCCTCCTCGCAGCTGAGTTGTGTCAAAGGAGTTCCCTGGCAAGAGGAATTCCGCTAATTGCCTACCCTGTCCATGGGGAGGCACTAGATGCTACCTGCATTTCCAGCTCAACCCCCGCATGTCCCCGGAAGACCGCACAGGCAGACACTCGGGGAAGACACGCGAAGGGCTCCTAGGAGATCCCGGGTGATGCAGACAGAAGATGGAACCTCCCCACACTCAGAATTCCAGAACACGGCTGACTGTATGGGGGAGGTTTGGGGCCGCCATCCACGCAGCTGACTGGTGTCACAGGTGTTCCCTGGCAGGGGGAAGTCCGCTAATTGCCTACCCTGTCCAGGGGGAGGCAATAGATTCTACCTGCATTTCCAGCCCAACCCCCACCTTTCCCAGGCAGACCTCAATGGGAGACACTCGGGGAAGACACGCGAATGCCTCCTAGGAAATCCAAGTTCCTGCAGAGAGAAGACGGAACCTCCCCACACTCACAATTCCGGAACACGGCTGACTGTGTGGGGGAAGTTTGGGGCCGCCGTCCACGCAGCTGACTGGTGTCACAGGTGTTACCTGGCAGGGAAAACCGCTAATTAATACCCTGTTCAGGGAGAGGCACTAGATGCTACCTGCATTTCCAGCCCAACCCCCGCTTTTCCCCGGCAGTCCGCACAGGCAGACACTCGGGGAAGACACGCGAAGGGCTCCTAGGATATCCCGGGTGCTGCAGACAGAAGACGGAACCTCCCCACACTCAGAATTCCGGAACACGGCTGACTGTGTGGGGGAGGTTTGGGGCCGCCGTCCACGAGGCTGACTGGTGTCACAGGTGTTCCCTGGCAGGGGGAAGTCCGCTAATTCCCTACCCTGTCCAGGGGGAGGCACTAGATGCTACCTGCATTTCCAGCCCAACCCCCGCCTTTCCCCGGCAGCCCGCACTGGGAGACAATCGGGGAAGACACGTGAATGGCTCCTAGGGGATCCAAGGTTCTGCAGACAGAAGACGGAACCTCCCCACACTCACAATTCCGGAACAAGCCTGACTGTGTGGGGGAGGTTTGGGTCCGCCCTCCTCGCAGCTGAGTTGTGTCAAAGGAGTTCCCTGGCAAGAGGAATTCCGCTAATTCCCTACCCTGTCCAGGGGGAGGCACTAGATGCTACCTGCATTTCCAGCCCAACCCCCGCATTTCCCCGGCAGCCCGCAATGGGATACACTCGGGGAAGACACGCGAATGGCTCCTAGGAAATCCAAGGTCCTGCAGACAGAAGACGGAACCTCCCCACACTCAGAATTCCGGAACACGGCTGACTGTGTGGGGGAGGTTTGGGGCCGCCGTCCACGCAGCTGACTGGTATCACAGGTGTTACCTGGCAGGGAAAACCGCTAATTAATACCCTGTTCAGGGAGAGGCACTAGATGCTACCTTCATTTCCAGCCCAAACCCAGGCTTTCCCCGGCAGCCCGCACAGTCAGACACTCGGGGAAGACACGCGAAGGGCTCCTAGGAGATCCGGGGTGCTGCAGACAGAAGACGGAACCTCCCCACACTCAGAATTCCGCAACACGGCTGACTGTGTGGGGGAGGTTTGGGGCCGCCGTCCACTCAGCTGACTGGTGTCACAGGTGTTCCCTGGCAGGGGTAATTCTGCTAAATACCTCCCATGTCCAGAGGGAGGCACTAGATGCTACCTGCATTTCCAGTCCAACCCCCGCCTTTCCCTGGCAGCCCGCACTGGGATTCACTCGGGGAAGACACGCGAATGGCTACTACAGATCCAAGGTCCTGCACACAGAAGACGGAACCTCCCCACACTCACAATTCCGGAACAAGCATGACTGTGTGGGGGAGGTTTGGGGCCGCCGTCCACGCAGCTGACTGGTGTCACAGGTGTTACCTGGCAGGGGAAATCCGCTAACAAAATACCCTGTCCAGGGAGAGGCAAAAGATGCTACCTGCATTTCCAGCCCAACCACCACCTTTCCCCGGCAGCCCGCAATGTGAGACACTCGGGGAAGACACGCGGATGGCTCCTAGGAAATCCAAGGTCCTGCAGACAGAAGACGGAACCTCCCCACACTCACAATTCTGGAACAAGCCTGACAGTGTGCGGGAGGTTTGGGTCCGCCCTCCTCAAAGCTGAGTGGTGTCAAAGGAGTTCCCTGGCAGGGGGAATTCCGCTAATTCCCTACCCTGTCCAGGGGGAGGCACTAGATGCTACCTGCATTTCCAGACCAACACCAGCCTTTCCCCGGCAGCCCGCAATGGGAAACACTCGGGGAAGACACGTGAAGGGCTCCTAGGAGATCCGGGGTGCTGCAGACAGAAGACGGAACCTCCCCACACTCAGAATTCCGGAACACGTCTGACTGTGTGGGGGAGGTTTGGGGCCGCCGTCCACTCAGCTGACTGGTGTCACAGGTGTTCCCTGGCAGGGGTAATTCCGCTAAATACCTCCCATGTCCAGGGGGAGGCACTAGATGCTACCTGCATTTCCAGCCCAACCCCCGGCTTTCCCTGGCAGCACGCACTGGGAGACACTCGGGGAAGACACGCGAAGGGCTCCTAGGAAATCCAAGGTCCTGCAGACAGAAGACGGAACCTCCACACACTCTGAATTCCGGAACACGTCTGACTGTGTGGGGGAGGTTTGGGGCCGCCGTCCACGCAGCTGACTGGTGTCACAGGTGTTACCTGGCAGGGAAAACCGCTAATTAATACCCTGTTCAGGGAGAGGCACTAGATGCTACCTGCATTTCCAGCCCAACCCCCACCTTTCCCCGGCAGCCCGCAATGGGAGACACTCGGGGAAGACACGCGGATGGCTCCTAGGAAATCCAAGGTCCTGCAGACAGAAGACGGAACCTCCCCACACTCAGAATTCCGGAACACGGCTGACTGTGTTGGGGAGGTTTGGGGCCGCCGTCCACGCAGCTGACTGGTGTCACAGGTGTTACCTGGCAGGGAAAACCGCTAATTAATACCCTGTTCAGGGAGAGGCACTAGAAGCTACCTGCATTTCCATCCCAAACCCAGGCTTTCCCCGGCAGCCCGCACAGTCAGACACTCGGGGAAGACACGCGAAGGGCTCCTAGGAGATCCGGGGTGCTGCAGACAGAAGACGGAACCTCCCCACACTCAGAATTCCGGAACACGGCTGACTGTGTGGGGGTGGTTTGGGGCCGCAGTCCACTCAGCTGACTGGTGTCACAGGTGTTCCCTGGCAGGGGTAATTCCGCTAAATACCTCCCATGTCCAGGGGGAGGCACTAGATGCTACCTGCATTTCCAGCCCAACCCCCGCCTTTCCCTGGCAGCACGCACTGGGAGACACTCGGGGAAGTCACGCGAAGGGCTCCTAGGAAATCCAAGGTCCTGCAGACAGAAGACGGAACCTCCCCACACTCAGAATTCCGGAACACGGCTGACTGTGTGGGGGAGGTTTGGGGCCGCCGTCCACGCAGCTGACTGGTGTCACAGGTGTTACCTGGCAGGGAAAACCGCTAATTAATACCCTGTTCAGGGAGAGGCACTAGATGCTACCTGCATTTCCAGCCCAACCCCCACCTTTCCCCGGCAGCCCGCAATGGGAGACACTCGGGGAAGACACGCGGATGGCTCCTAGGAAATCCAAGGTCCTGCAGACAGAAGACGGAACCTCCCCACACTCACAATTCTGGAACAAGCCTGAGAGTGTGCGGGAGGTTTGGGTCCGCCCTCCTCACAGCTGAGTGGTGTCAAAGGAGTTCCCTGGCAGGGGGAATTCCGCTAATTCCCTACCCTGTCCAGGGGGAGGCACTAGATGCAACCTGCATTTACAGACCAACCCCAGCCTTTCCCCGGCAGCCCGCAATGGGAAACACTCGGGGAAGACACGTGAAGGGCTCCTAGGAGATCCCGGGTTCTGCAGACCGAATACGGAACCTCCCCACACTCAGAATTCCGGAACACGGCTGACTGTGTGGGGGAGGAATGGGGCCGCCGTCCACGAGGCTGACTGGTGTCACAGGTGTTCCCTGGCAGGGGTAATTCTGCTAAATACCTCCCATGTCCAGAGGGAGGCACTAGATGCTACCTGCATTTCCAGCCCAACCCCCGCCTTTCCCCGGCAGCCCGCACTGGGAGACAATCGGGGAAGACACGTGAATGGCTCCTAGGTGATCCAAGTTTCTGCAGACAGAAGACGGAACCTCCCCACACTCACAATTCCGGAACAAACCTGACTGTGTGGGTGAGATTTGGGGCCGCCGTCCAAGCAGCTGACTGGTGTCACAGGTGTTACCTGGCAGGGAAAACCGCTAATTAATACCCTGTTCAGGGAGAGGCACTAGATGCTACCTTCATTTCCAGCCCAAACCCAGGCTTTCCCCGGCAGCCCGCACAGTCAGACACTCGGGGAAGACACGCGAAGGGCTCCTAGGAGATCCGGGGTGCTGCAGACAGAAGACGGAACCTCCCCACACTCAGAATTCCGGAACACGGCTGACTGTGTGGGGGAGGTTTGGGGCCGCCTTCCACTCAGCTGACTGGTGTCACAGGTGTTCCCTGGCAGGGGTAATTCTGCTAAATACCTCCCATGTCCAGAGGGAGGCACTAGATGCTACCTGCATTTCCAGCCCAACCCCGGCCTTTCCCTGGCAGCCCGCACTGGGAGACACTCGGGGAAGACACGCGAATGGCTACTACAGATCCAAGGTCCTGCACACAGATGACGGAACCTCCCCACACTCACAATTCCGGAACAAGCATGACTGTGTGGGGAAGGTTTGGGGCCGCCGTCCACGCAGCTGACTGGTGTCACAGGTGTTACCTGGCAGGGGAAATCCACTAACAAAATCCCCTGTCCAGGGAGAGGCAATAGATGCTACCTGCATTTCCAGCCCAACCCCCACATTTCCCCGGCAGCCCGCAATGTGAGACACACGGGGAAGAAACGCGGATGGCTCCTAGGAAATCCAAGGTCCTGCAGACAGAAGACGGAACCTCCCCACACTCAGAATTCCGGAACACGGCTGACTGTGTGGGGGAGGGATGGGGCCGCCGTCCACGAGGCTGACTGGTGTCACAGGTGTTCCCTGGCAGGGGTAATTCTGCTAAGTACCTCCCATGTCCAGAGGGTGGCACTAGATGCTACCTGCATTTCCAGCCCAACCCCCGCCTTTCCCCGGCAGCCCGCACTGGGAGACAATCGGGGAAGACACGTGAATGGCTCCTAGGGGATCCAAGGTTCTGCAGACAGAAGACGGAACCTCCCCACACTCACAATTCCGGAACAAGCCTGACTGTGTGGGGGAGGTTTGGGTCCGCCGTCCTCGCAGCTGAGTTGTGTCAAAGGAGTTCCCTGTCAAGAGGAATTCCGCTAAATCCCTACCCAGTCCAGGGGGAGGCACTAGATGCTACCTGCATTTCCAGCCCAACCCCCGCATTTCCCCGGCAGCCCTCAATGGGAGACACTCGGGGAAGACACGCGAATGGCTCCTAGGAAATCCAAGGTCCTGCAGACAGAAGACGGAACCTCCCCACACTCACAATTCCGGAACAAGCCTGACTGTGTGGGGGAGATTTGGGGCCGCCGTCCAAGCAGCTGACTGGTGTCACAGGTGTTACCTGGCAGGGAAAACCGCTAATTAATACCCTGTTCAGGGAGAGGCACTAGATGCTACCTTCATTTCCAGCCCAAACCCAGGCTTTCCCCGGCAGCCCGCACAGTCAGACACTCGGGGAAGACACGCGAAGGGCTCCTAGGAGATGCGGGGTGCTGCAGACAGAAGACGGAACCTCCCCACACTCAGAATTCCGGAACACGGCTGACTGTGTGGGGGAGGTTTGGGGCCGCCGTCCACTCAGCTGACTGGTGTCACAGGTGTTCCCAGGCAGGGGTAATTCTGCTAAATACCTCCCATGTCCAGAGGGAGGCACTAGATGCTACCTGCATTTCCAGCCCAACCCCGGCCTTTCCCTGGCAGCCCGCACTGGGAGACACTCGAGGAAGACACGCGAATGGCTACTACAGATCCAAGGTCCTGCACACAGATGACGGAACCTCCCCACACTCACAATTCCGGAACAAGCATGACTGTGTGGGGAAGGTTTGGGGCCGCCGTCCACGCAGCTGACTGGTGTCACAGGTGTTACCTGGCAGGGGAAATCCACTAACAAAATCCCCTGTCCAGGGAGAGGCAATAGATGCTACCTGCATTTCCAGCCCAACCCCCACATTTCCCCGGCAGCCCGCAATGTGAGACACACGGGGAAGAAACGCGGATGGCTCCTAGGAAATCCAAGGTCCTGCAGACAGAAGACGGAACCTCCCCACACTCAGAATTCCGGAACACGGCTGACTGTGTGGGGGAGGGATGGGGCCGCCGTCCACGAGGCTGACTGGTGTCACAGGTGTTCCCTGGCAGGGGTAATTCTGCTAAGTACCTCCCATGTCCAGAGGGTGGCACTAGATGCTACCTGCATTTCCAGCCCAACCCCCGCCTTTCCCCGGCAGCCCGCACTGGGAGACAATCGGGGAAGACACGTGAATGGCTCCTAGGGGATCCAAGGTTCTGCAGACAGAAGACGGAACCTCCCCACACTCACAATTCCGGAACAAGCCTGACTGTGTGGGGGAGGTTTGGGTCCGCCGTCCTCGCAGCTGAGTTGTGTCAAAGGAGTTCCCTGTCAAGAGGAATTCCGCTAAATCCCTACCCTGTCCAGGGGGAGGCACTAGATGCTACCTGCATTTCCAGCCCAACCCCCGCATTTCCCCGGCAGCCCTCAATGGGAGACACTCGGGGAAGACTCGCGAATGGCTCCTAGGAAATCCAAGGTCCTGCAGACAGAAGACGGAACCTCCCCACACTCAGAATTCCGGAACACGGCTGACTGTGTGGGGGAGGTTTGGGGCCACCGTCCACGCAGCTGACTGGTGTCACAGGTGTTACCTGGCAGGGGAAATCCGCTAACAAAATCCCCTGTCCAGGGAGAGGCAATAGATGCTACCTGCATTTCCAGCCCAACCCTTCATATTTCCCCGGCAGCCCGCAATGTGAGACACTCGGGGAAACACGCGAAGGGCTCCTAGGAGATCCCGGGTGCCTCAGACAGAACACGGAACCTCCCCACACTCAGAATTCCGGAACACGGCTGACTGTGTGGGGGAGGTTTGGGGCCGTCGTCCACGCAGTTGACTGGTGTCAAAGGTGTTCCCCGGCAGGGGGAAGTCCGCTAATTGCCTACCCTGTCCAGGGGGAGGCACTAGATGCTTCCTGCATTTCCAGCCCAACCCCCGCCTTTCCCCGGAAGCCCGCAATTAGGAGACACTCGGGGAAAACACGCGGATGGCTCCTATGAAATCCAAGGTCCTGCAGACAGAAGACGGAACCTCCCCACACTCACAATTCCGGAACAAGCCTGACTGTGTGTGGGAAGTTTGGGTCCGCACTCCTCGCAGCTGAGTGGTGTCAAAGGAGTTCGCTGGCAGGAGGAAGTCCGCTAATTGCCTACCCTGTCCAGGGGGAGGCACTAGATGCTACCTGCATTTCCAGCCCAACCCCCGCATTTCCCCGGCAGCCCGCAATGGGAGACACTCGGGGAAGACACGCGAATGGCTCCTAGGAAATCCAAGGTCCTGCAGACAGAAGACGGAACCTCCCCACACTCAGAATTCCGGAACACGGCTGACTGTGTGGGGGAGGTTTGGGGCCGCCGTCCACGCAGCTGACTGGTGTCACAGGTGTTACCTGGCAGGGAAAACCGCTAATTAATACCCTGTTCATGGAGAGGCACTAAATGCTACCTGCATTTCCAGCCCAAACCCCGCCATTCCCCGGCAGTCCGCACAAGCAGACACACGGGGAAGGCACGCGAAGGGCTCCTAGGAGATCCCGGGTTCTGCAGACCGAATACGGAACCTCCCCACAATCAGAATTCCGGAACACGGCTGACTGTGTGGGGGAGGAATGGGGCCGCCGTCCACGAGGCTGACTGGTGTCACAGGTGTTCCCTGGCAGGGGGAAGTCCGCTAATTACCTCCTATGATCAGGGGGAGGCACTAGATGCTATCTGCATTTCCAGCCCAACCCCCGCCTTTCCCCGGCAGTCCGCACAGGCAGACACACGGGGAAGGCACGCGAATGGCTCCTAGGAAATCCAAGGTCCTGCAGACAGAAGACGGAACCTCCCCACACTCAGAATTCCGGAACACGGCTGACTGTGTGGGGGAGGTTTGGGGCCGCCGTCCACGCAGCTGACTGGTGTCACAGGTGTTACCTGGCAGGGGAAATCCGCTAACAAAGTCCCCTGTCCTGGGAGAGGCACTAGATGCTACCTGCATTTCCAGCCCAACCCCCACCTTTCCCCGGCAGCCCGCAATGTGAGACACACGGGGAAGACACGCGGATGGCTCCTAGGAAATCCAAGGTCCTGCAGACAGAAGACGGAACCTCCCCACACTCAGAATTCCGGAACACGGCTGACTGTGTGGGGGAGGAATGGGGCCGCCGTCCACGAGGCTGACTGGTGTCACAGGTGTTCCCTGGCAGGGGTAATTCTGCTAAATACCTCCCATGTCCAGAGGGTGGCACTAGATGCTACCTGCATTTCCAGCCCAACCCCCGCCTTTCCCCGGCAGCCCGCACTGGGAGACAATCGGGGAAGACACGTGAATGGCTCCTAGGGGATCCAAGGTTCTGCAGACAGAAGACGGAACCTCCCCACACTCACAATTCCGGAACAAGCCTGACTGTGTGGGGGAGGTTTGGGTCCGCCGTCCTCGCAGCTGAGTTGTGTCAAAGGAGTTCCCTGGCAAGAGGAATTCCGCTAAATCCCTACCCTGTCCAGGGGGAGGCACTAGATGCTACCTGCATTTCCAGCCCAACCCCTGCATTTCCCCGGCAGCCCGCAATGGGAGACACTCGGGGAAGACACGCGAATGGCTCCTAGGAAATCCAAGGTCCTGCAGACAGAAGACGGAACCTCCCCACACTCAGAATTCCGGAACACGGCTGACTGTGTGGGGGAGGTTTGGGGCCGCCGTCCACGCAGCTGACTGGTGTCACAGGTGTTACCTGGCAGGGAAAACCGCTAATTAATACCCTGTTCAGGGAGAGGCACTAGATGCTACCTTCATTTCTTGCCCAAACCCAGGCTTTCCCCGGCAGCCCGCACAGTCAGACACTCGGGGAAGACACGCGAAGGGCTCCTAGGAGATCCGGGGTGCTGCAGACAGAAGACGGAACCTCCCCACAATCAGAATTCCGGAACACGTCTGACTGTGTCGGGGAGGAATGGGGCCGCCGTCTACGAGGCTGACTGGTGTCACAGTTGTTCCCTGGCTGGGGGAAGTCCGCTAATTACCTCCTATGATCAGGGGGAGGCACTAGATGCTACCTGCATTTCCAGCCCAACCCCCGCCTTTCCCTGGCAGCCCGCACTGGGAGACACTCGGGGAAGACACGCGAATGGCTACTACAGATCCAAGGTCCTGCACACAGAAGACGGAACATCCCCACACTCACAATTCCGGATCAAGCATGACTGTGTGGGGGAGGTTTGGGGCCGCTGTCCACGCAGCTGACTGGTGTCACAGGTGTTACCTGGCAGGGGAAATCCGCTAACAAAATCCCCTGTCCAGGGAGAGGCAATAGATGCTACCTGCATTTCCAGCCCAACCCTTCACATTTCCCCGGCAGCCCGCAATGTGAGACACTCGGGGAAACACGCGAAGGGCTCCTAGGAGATCCCGGGTGCCTCAGACAGAACACGGAACCTCCCCACACTCAGAATTCCGGAACACGGCTGACTGTGTGGGGGAGGTTTGGGGCCGTCGTCCACGCAGTTGACTGGTGTCAAAGGTGTTCCCCGGCAGGGGGAAGTCCGCTAATTGCCTACCCTGTCCAGGGGGAGGCACTAGATGCTTCCTGCATTTCCAGCCCAACCCCCGCCTTTCCCCGGAAGCCCGCAATTGGAGACACTCGGGGAAAACACGCGGATGGCTCCTATGAAATCCAAGGTCCTGCAGACAGAAGACGGAACCTCCCCACACTCACAATTCCGGAACAAGCCTGACTGTGTGTGGGAAGTTTGGGTCCGCACTCCTCGCAGCTGAGTGGTGTCAAAGGAGTTCGCTGGCAGGAGGAAGTCCGCTAATTGCCTACCCTGTCCAGGGGGAGGCACTAGATGCTACCTGCATTTCCAGCCCAACCCCCGCATTTCCCCGGCAGCCCGCAATGGGAGACACTCGGGGAAGACACGCGAATGGCTCCTAGGAAATCCAAGGTCCTGCAGACAGAAGACGGAACCTCCCCACACTCAGAATTCCGGAACACGGCTGACTGTGTGGGGGAGGTTTGGGGCCGCCGTCCACGCAGCTGACTGGTGTCACAGGTGTTACCTGGCAGGGAAAACCGCTAATTAATACCCTGTTCATGGAGAGGCACTAAATGCTACCTGCATTTCCAGCCCAACCCCCGCCTTTCCCCGGCAGTCCGCACAGGCAGACACACGGGGAAGGCACGCGAAAGGCTCCTAGGAGATCCCGGGTTCTGCAGACCGAATACGGAACCTCTCCACAATCAGAATTCCGGAACACGGCTGACTGTGTGGGGGAGGAATGGGGCCGCCGTCCACGAGGCTGACTGTTGTCACAGGTGTTCCCTGGCAGGGGGAAGTCCGCTAATTACCTCCTATGATCAGGGGGAGGCACTAGATGCTATCTGCATTTCCAGCCCAACCCCCGACTTTCCCCGGCAGCCCGCACTGGGAGACAATCGGGGAAGACACGCGAATGGCTCCTAGGGGATCCAAGGTTCTGCAGACAGAAGACGGAACCTCCCCACACTCACAATTCCGGATCAAGCCTGACTGTGTGGGGGAGGTTTGGGTCCGCCCTCCTCGCAGCTGAGTGGTGTCAAAGGAGTTCCCTGGCAGGGGGAATTCCGCTAATTCCCTACCCTGTCCAGGGGGAGGCACTAGATGCTACCTGCATTTCCAGCCCCACCCCCGCATTTCCCCGGCAGCCCGCAATGGGAGACACTCGGGGAAGACACGCGAATGGCTCCTAGGAGATCCCGGGTGCCTCAGACAGAACACGGAACCTCCCCACACTCAGAATTCCGGAACACGGCTGACTGTGTGGGGGAGGTTTGGGGCCGTCGTCCACGCAGTTGACTGGTGTCAAAGGTGTTCCCCGGCAGGGGGAAGTCCGCTAATTGCCTACCCTGTCCAGGGGGAGGCACTAGATGCTTCCTGCATTTCCAGCCCAACCCCCGCCTTTCCCCGGAAGCCCGCAGTTGGAGACACTCGGGGAAAACACGCGGATGGCTCCTATGAAATCCAAGGTCCTGCAGACAGAAGACGGAACCTCCCCACACTCACAATTCCGGAACAAGCCTGACTGTGTGTGGGAAGTTTGGGTCCGCACTCCTCGCAGCTGAGTGGTGTCAAAGGAGTTCGCTGGCAGGAGGAAGTCCGCTAATTGCCTACCCTGTCCAGGGGGAGGCACTAGATGCTACCTGCATTTCCAGCCCAACCCCCGCATTTCCCCGGCAGCCCGCAATGGGAGACACTCGGGGAAGACACGCGAATGGCTCCTAGGAAATCCAAGGTCCTGCAGACAGAAGACGGAACCTCCCCACACTCAGAATTCCGGAACACGGCTGACTGTGTGGGGGAGGTTTGGGGCCGCCGTCCACGCAGCTGACTGGTGTCACAGGTGTTACCTGGCAGGGAAAACCGCTAATTAATACCCTGTTCATGGAGAGGCACTAAATGCTACCTGCATTTCCAGCCCAACCCCCGCCTTTCCCCGGCAGTCCGCACAGGCAGACACACGGGGAAGGCACGCGAAAGGCTCCTAGGAGATCCCGGGTTCTGCAGACCGAATACGGAACCTCTCCACAATCAGAATTCCGGAACACGGCTGACTGTGTGGGGGAGGAATGGGGCCGCCGTCCACGAGGCTGACTGTTGTCACAGGTGTTCCCTGGCAGGGGGAAGTCCGCTAATTACCTCCTATGATCAGGGGGAGGCACTAGATGCTATCTGCATTTCCAGCCCAACCCCCGACTTTCCCCGGCAGCCCGCACTGGGAGACAATCGGGGAAGACACGCGAATGGCTCCTAGGGGATCCAAGGTTCTGCAGACAGAAGACGGAACCTCCCCACACTCACAATTCCGGATCAAGCCTGACTGTGTGGGGGAGGTTTGGGTCCGCCCTCCTCGCAGCTGAGTGGTGTCAAAGGAGTTCCCTGGCAGGGGGAATTCCGCTAATTCCCTACCCTGTCCAGGGGGAGGCACTAGATGCTACCTGCATTTCCAGCCCCACCCCCGCATTTCCCCGGCAGCCCGCAATGGGAGACACTCGGGGAAGACACGCGAATGGCTCCTAGGAAATCCAAGGTCCTGCAGACAGAAGACGGAACCTCCCCACACTCAGAATTCCGGAACACGGCTGACTGTGTGGGGGAGGTTTGGGGCCGCCGTCCACGCAGCTGACTGGTGTCACAGGTGTTACCTGGCAGGGAAAACCGCTAATTAATACCCAGTTCAGGGAGAGGCACTAGATGCTACCTTCATTTCCAGCCCAAACCCAGGCTTTCCCCGGCATCCCGCACAGTCAGACACTCGGGGAAGACACGCGAAGGGCTCCTAGGAGATCCGGGGTGCTGCAGACAGAAGACGGAACCTCCCCACAATCAGAATTCCGGAACACGGCTGACTGTGTGGGGGAGGAATGGGGCCGCCGTCTACGAGGCTGACTGGTGTCACAGGTGTTCCCTGGCAGGGGGAAGTCCGCTAATTACCTCCTATGATCAGGGGGAGGCACTAGATGCTACCTGCATTTCCAGCCCAACCCCCGCCTTTCCCTGGCAGCCCGCACTGGGAGACACTCGGGGAAGACACGCGAATGGCTACTACTGATCCAAGGTCCTGCACACAGAAGACGGAACGTCCCCACACTCACAATTCCGGAACAAGCATGACTGTGTGGGGGAGGTTTGGGGCCGCCGTCCACGCAGCTGACTGGTGTCACAGGTGTTACCTGGCAGGGGAAATCCGCTAACAAAATCCCCTGTCCAGGGAGAGGCAATAGATGCTACCTGCATTTCCAGCCCAACCCTTCACATTTCCCCGGCAGCCCGCAATGTGAGACACTCGGGGAAACACGCGAAGGGCTCCTAGGAGATCCCGGGTGCCTCAGACAGAACACGGAACCTCCCCACACTCAGAATTCCGGAACACGGCTGACTGTGTGGGGGAGGTTTGGGGCCGTCGTCCACGCAGTTGACTGGTGTCAAAGGTGTTCCCCGGCAGGGGGAAGTCCGCTAATTGCCTACCCTGTCCAGGGGGAGGCACTAGATGCTTCCTGCATTTCCAGCCCAACCCCCGCCTTTCCCCGGAAGCCCGCAATTGGAGACACTCGGGGAAAACACGCGGATGGCTCCTATGAAATCCAAGGTCCTGCAGACAGAAGACGGAACCTCCCCACACTCACAATTCCGGAACAAGCCTGACTGTGTGTGGGAAGTTTGGGTCCGCACTCCTCGCAGCTGAGTGGTGTCAAAGGAGTTCGCTGGCAGGAGGAAGTCCGCTAATTGCCTACCCTGTCCAGGGGGAGGCACTAGATGCTACCTGCATTTCCAGCCCAACCCCCGCATTTCCCCGGCAGCCCGCAATGGGAGACACTCGGGGAAGACACGCGAATGGCTCCTAGGAAATCCAAGGTCCTGCAGACAGAAGACGGAACCTCCCCACACTCACAATTCCGGAACACGGCTGACTGTGTGGGGGAGGTTTGGGGCCGCCGTCCACGCAGCTGACTGGTGTCACAGGTGTGACCTGGCAGGGAAAACCGCTAATTAATACCCTGTTCATGGAGAGGCACTAAATGCTACCTGCATTTCCAGCCCAACCCCCGCCTTTCCCAGGCAGTCCGCACAGGCAGTCACACGGGGATGGCACGCGAAGGGCTCCTAGGAGATCCCGGGTTCTGCAGACCGAATACGGAACCTCCCCACAATCAGAATTCCGGAACACGGCTGACTGTGTGGGGGAGGAATGGGGCCGCCGTCCACGAGGCTGACTGGTGTCACAGGTGTTCCCTGGCAGGGGGAAGTCCGCTAATTACCTCCTATGATCAGGGGGAGGCACTAGATGCTATCTGCATTTCCAGCCCAACCCCCGACTTTCCCCGGCAGCCCGCACTGGGAGACAATCGGGGAAGACACGCGAATGGCTCCTAGGGGATCCAAGGTTCTGCAGACAGAAGACGGAACCTCCCCACACTCACAATTCCGGATCAAGCCTGACTGTGTGGGGGAGGTTTGGGTCCGCCCTCCTCGCAGCTGAGTGGTGTCAAAGGAGTTCCCTGGCAGGGGGAATTCCGCTAATTCCCTACCCGGTCCAGGGGGAGGCACTAGATGCTACCTGCATTTCCAGCCCCACCCCCGCATTTCCCCGGCAGCCCGCAATGGGAGACACTCGGGGAAGACACGCGAATGGCTCCTAGGAAATCCAACGTCCTGCAGACAGAAGACGGAACCTCCCCACACTCAGAATTCCGGAACACGGCTGACTGGGTGGGGGAGGTTTGGGGCCGCCGTCCACGCAGCTGACTGGTGTCACAGGTGTTACCTGGCAGGGAAAACCGCTAATTAATACATTGTTAAGGGAGAGGCACTAGATGCTACCTTCTTTTCCAGCCCAAACCCAGGCTTTCCCCGGCAGAGCGCACAGTCAGACACTCGGGGAAGACACGTGAAGGGCTCCTAAGAGATCCGGGGTGCTGCAGACAGAAGACGGAACCTCCCAACACTCAGAATTCCGGAACACGGCTGACTGTGTGGGGGAGGTTTGGGGCCGCCGTCCACGCAGCTGACTAGTGTCACAGGTGTTCCCTGGCAGGGGTAATTCTGCTAAATACCTCCCATGTCCAGAGGGAGGCACTAGATGCTACCTGCATTTCCAGCCCAACCCCCACCTTTCCCCGGCAGCCCGCAATGGGAGACACTCGGGGAAGACACGCGGATGGCTCCTAGGAAATCCAAGGTCCTGCAGACAGAAGACGGAACCTCCCCACACTCACAATTCCGGAACACGGCTGACTGTGTGGGGGAGGTTTGGGGCCGCCGTCCACGCAGCTGACTGGTGTCACATGTGTTACCTGTCAGGGAAAACCGCTAATTAATACCCTGTTCATGGAGAGGCACTAGATGCTACCTGCATTTCCAGCCCAACCCTCGCCTTTCCCCGGCAGCCCGCACAGTCAGACACTCGGGGAAGACACGCGAAGGGCTCCTAGGAGATCCGGGGTGCTGCAGACAGAAGACGGAACCTCCCCACACTCAGAATTCCGGAACACGGCTGACTGTGTGGGGGAGGTTTGGGGCCGCCGTCCACGCAGCTGACTGGTGTCACAGGGGTTACCTGGCAGGGAAAACCGCTAATTAATACCCTGTTCAGGGAGAGGCACTAGATGCTACCTGCATTTCCAGCCCAACCCCCACCTTTCCCCGGCAGCCCGCAATGGGAGACACTCGCTGAAGACACGCGGATGGCTCCTAGGAAATCCAAGGTCCTGCAGACAGAAGACGGAACCTCCCCACACTCACAGTTCTGGAACAAGCCTGACAGTGTGCGGGAGGTTTGGGTCCGCACTCCTCGCAGCTGAGTGGTGTCAAAGGAGTTCCCTGGCAGGGGGAATTCCGCTAAATCCCTACCCTGTCCAGGGGGAGGCACTAGATGCTACCTGCATTTCCAGACCAACCCCAGCATTTCCCCGGCAGCCCGCAATGGGAAACACTCGGGGAAGACACGCGAATGGCTCCTAGGAAATCCAAGGTCCTGCAGACAGAAGACGGAACCTCCCCACACTCAGAATTCCGGAACACGGCTGACTGTGTGGGGGAGGTTTGGGGCCGACGTCCACGCAGCTGACTGGTGTCACAGGTGTTACCTGGCAGGGAAAACCGCTAATTAATACCCTGTTCATGGAGAGGCACTAAATGCTACCTGCATTTCCAGCCCAACCCCCGCCTTTCCCCGGCAGTCCGCACAGGCAGACACACGGGGAAGGCACGCGAAGGGCTCCTAGGAGATCCCGGGTTCTGCAGACCGAATACGGAACCTCCCCACAATCAGAATTCCGGAACACGGCTGACTGTGTGGGGGAGGAATGGGGCCGCCGTCCACGAGGCTGAATGGTGTCACAGGTGATCCCTGGCAGGGGGAAGTCCGCTAATTACCTCCTATGATCAGGGGGAGGCACTAGATGCTATCTGCATTTCCAGCCCAACCCCCGACTTTCCCCGGCAGCCCGCACTGGGAGACAATCGGGGAAGACACGCGAATGGCTCCTAGGGGATCCAAGGTTCTGCAGACAGAAGACGGAACCTCCCCACACTCACAATTCCGGATCAAGCCTGACTGTGTGGGGGAGGTTTGGGTCCGCCCTCCTCGCAGCTGAGTGGTGTCAAAGGATTTCCCTGGCAGGGGGAATTCCGCTAATTCCCTACCCTGTCCAGGGGGAGGCACTAGATGCTACCTGCATTTCCAGCCCCACCCCCGCATTTCCCCGGCAGCCCGCAATGGGAGACACTCGGGGAAGACACGCGAATGGCTCCTAGGAAATCCAAGGTCCTGCAGACAGAAGACGGAACCTCCCCACACTCAGAATTCCGGAACACGGCTGACTGTGTGGGGGAGGTTTGGGGCCGCCGTCCACGCAGCTGACTGGTGTCACAGGTGTTACCTGGCAGGGGAAATCCGCTAACAAAATCCCCTGTCCAGGGAGAGGCAATAGATGCTACCTGCATTTCCAGCCCAACCCTTCATATTTCCCCGGCAGCCCGCAATGTGAGACACTCGGGGAAACACGCGAAGGGCTCCTAGGAGATCCCGGGTGCCTCAGACAGAACACGGAACCTCCCCACACTCAGAATTCCGGAACACGGCTGACTGTGTGGGGGAGGTTTGGGGCCGTCGTCCACGCAGTTGACTGGTGTCAAAGGTGTTCCCCGGCAGGGGGAAGTCCGCTAATTGCCTACCCTGTCCAGGGGGAGGCACTAGATGCTTCCTGCATTTCCAGCCCAACCCCCGCCTTTCCCCGGAAGCCCGCAATTAGGAGACACTCGGGGAAAACACGCGGATGGCTCCTACGAAATCCAAGGTCCTGCAGACAGAAGACGGAACCTCCCCACACTCACAATTCCGGAACAAGCCTGACTGTGTGTGGGAAGTTTGGGTCCGCACTCCTCGCAGCTGAGTGGTGTCAAAGGAGTTCGCTGGCAGGAGGAAGTCCGCTAATTGCCTACCCTGTCCAGGGGGTGGCACTAGATGCTACCTGCATTTCCAGCCCAACCCCCGCATTTCCCCGGCAGCCCGCAATGGGAGACACTCGGGGAAGACACGCGAATGGCTCCTAGGAAATCCAAGGTCCTGCAGACAGAAGACGGAACCTCCCCACACTCAGAATTCCGGAACACGGCTGACTGTGTGGGGGAGGTTTGGGGCCGCCGTCCACGCAGCTGACTGGTGTCACAGGTGTTACCTGGCAGGGAAAACCGCTAATTAATACCCTGTTCATGGAGAGGCACTAAATGCTACCTGCATTTCCAGCCCAACCCCCGCCTTTCCCCGGCAGTCCGCACAAGCAGACACACGGGGAAGGCACGCGAAGGGCTCCTAGGAGATCCCGGGTTCTGCAGACCGAATACGGAACCTCCCCACAATCAGAATTCCGGAACACGGCTGACTGTGTGGGGGAGGAATGGGGCCGCCGTCCACGAGGCTGACTGGTGTCACAGGTGTTCCCTGGCAGGGGGAAGTCCGCTAATTACCTCCTATGATCAGGGGGAGGCACTAGATGCTATCTGCATTTCCAGCCCAACCCCCGCCTTTCCCCGGCAGTCCGCACAGGCAGACACACGGGGAAGGCACGCGAATGGCTCCTAGGAAATCCAAGGTCCTGCAGACAGAAGACGGAACCTCCCCACACTCAGAATTCCGGAACACGGCTGACTGTGTGGGAGAGGTTTGGGGCCGCCGTCCACGCAGCTGACTGGTGTCACAGGTGTTACCTGGCAGGGGAAATCCGCTAACAAAGTCCCCTGTCCAGGAAGAGGCACTAGATGCTACCTGCATTTCCAGCCCAACCCCCACCTTTCCCCGGCAGCCCGCAATGTGAGACACACGGGGAAGACATGCGGATGGCTCCTAGGAAATCCAAGGTCCTGCAGACAGAAGACGGAACCTCCCCACACTCAGAATTCCGGAACACGGCTGACTGTGTGGGGGAGGAATGGGGCCGCCGTCCACGAGGCTGACTGGTGTCACAGGTGTTCCCTGGCAGGGGTAATTCTGCTAAATACCTCCCATGTCCAGAGGGTGGCACTAGATGCTACCTGCATTTCCAGCCCAACCCCCGCCTTTCCCCGGCAGCCCGCACTGGGAGACAATCGGGGAAGACACGTGAATGGCTCCTAGGGGATCCAAGGTTCTGCAGACAGAAGACGGAACCTCCCCACACTCACAACTCCGGAACAAGCCTGACTGTGTGGGGGAGGTTTGGGTCCGCCGTCCTCGCAGCTGAGTTGTGTCAAAGGAGTTCCCTGGCAAGAGGAATTCCGCTAAATCCCTACCCTGTCCAGGGGGAGGCACTAGATGCTACCTGCATTTCCAGCCCCACCCCCGCATTTCCCCGGCAGCCCGCAATGGGAGACACTCGGGGAAGACACGCGAATGGCTCCTAGGAAATCCAAGGTCCTGCAGACAGAAGACGGAACCTCCCCACACTCAGAATTCCGGAACACGGCTGACTGTGTGGGGGAGGTTTGGGGCCGCCGTCCACGCAGCTGACTGGTGTCACAGGTGTTACCTGGCAGGGAAAACCGCTAATTAATACCCAGTTCAGGGAGAGGCACTAGATGCTACCTTCATTTCCAGCCCAAACCCAGGCTTTCCCCGGCATCCCGCACAGTCAGACACTCGGGGAAGACACGCGAAGGGCTCCTAGGAGATCCGGGGTGCTGCAGACAGAAGACGGAACCTCCCCACAATCAGAATTCCGGAACACGGCTGACTGTGTGGGGGAGGAATGGGGCCGCCGTCTACGAGGCTGACTGGTGTCACAGGTGTTCCCTGGCAGGGGGAAGTCCGCTAATTACCTCCTATGATCAGGGGGAGGCACTAGATGCTACCTGCATTTCCAGCCCAACCCCCGCCTTTCCCTGGCAGCCCGCACTGGGAGACACTCGGGGAAGACACGCGAAAGGCTACTACAGATCCAAGGTCCTGCACACAGAAGACGGAACCTCCCCACACTCACAATTCCGGAACAAGCATGACTGTGTGGGGGAGGTTTGGGGCCGCCGTCCACGCAGCTGACTGGTGTCACAGGTGTTACCTGGCAGGGGAAATCCGCTAACAAAATCCCCTGTCCAGGGAGAGGCAATAGATGCTACCTGCATTTCCAGCCCAACCCTTCACATTTCCCCGGCAGCCCGCAATGTGAGACACTCGGGGAAACACGCGAAGGGCTCCTAGGAGATCCCGGGTGCCTCAGACAGAACACGGAACCTCCCCACACTCAGAATTCCGGAACACGGCTGACTGTGTGGGGGAGGTTTGGGGCCGTCGTCCACGCAGTTGACTGGTGTCAAAGGTGTTCCCCGGCAGGGGGAAGTCCGCTAATTGCCTACCCTGTCCAGGGGGAGGCACTAGATGCTTCCTGCATTTCCAGCCCAACCCCCGCCTTTCCCCGGAAGCCCGCAATTGGAGACACTCGGGGAAAACACGCGGATGGCTCCTATGAAATCCAAGGTCCTGCAGACAGAAGACGGAACCTCCCCACACTCACAATTCCGGAACAAGCCTGACTGTGTGTGGGAAGTTTGGGTCCGCACTCCTCGCAGCTGAGTGGTGTCAAAGGAGTTCGCTGGCAGGAGGAAGTCCGCTAATTGCCTACCCTGTCCAGGGGGAGGCACTAGATGCTACCTGCATTTCCAGCCCAACCCCCGCATTTCCCCGGCAGCCCGCAATGGGAGACACTCGGGGAAGACACGCGAATGGCTCCTAGGAAATCCAAGGTCCTGCAGACAGAAGACGGAACCTCCCCACACTCAGAATTCCGGAACACGGCTGACTGTGTGGTTTGGGGCCGCCGTCCACGCAGCTGACTGGTGTCACAGGTGTTACCTGGCAGGGAAAACCGCTAATTAATACCCTGTTCATGGAGAGGCACTAAATGCTACCTGCATTTCCAGCCCAACCCCCGCCTTTCCCAGGCAGTCCGCACAGGCAGTCACACGGGGAAGGCACGCGAAGGGCTCCTAGGAGATCCCGGGTTCTGCAGACCGAATACGGAACCTCCCCACAATCAGAATTCCGGAACACGGCTGACTGAGTGGGGGAGGAATGGGGCCGCCGTCCACGAGGCTTACTGGTGTCACAGGTGTTCCCTGGCAGGGGGAAGTACGCTAATTACCTCCTATGATCAGGGGGAGGCACTAGATGCTATCTGCATTTCCAGCCCAACCCCCGACTTTCCCCGGCAGCCCGCACTGGGAGACAATCGGGGAAGACACGCGAATGGCTCCTAGGGGATCCAAGGTTCTGCAGACAGAAGACGGAACCTCCCCACACTCACAATTCCGGATCAAGCCTGACTGTGTGGGGGAGGTTTGGGTCCGCCCTCCTCGCAGCTGAGTGGTGTCAAAGGAGTTCCCTGGCAAGAGGAATTCCGCTAAAACCCTACCCTGTCCAGGGGGAGGCACTAGATGCTACCTGCATTTCCAGCCCCACCCCCGCATTTCCCCGGCAGCCCGCAATGGGAGACACTCGGGGAAGACACGCGAATGGCTCCTAGGAAATCCAAGGTCCTGCAGACAGAAGACGGAACCTCCCCACACTCAGAATTCCGGAACACGGCTGACTGTGTGGGGGAGGTTTGGGGCCGCCGTCCACGCAGCTGACTGGTGTCACAGGTGTTACCTGGCAGGGAAAACCGCTAATTAATACCCTGTTCAGGGAGAGGCACTAGATGCTACCTTCATTTCCAGCCAAAACCCAGGCTTTCCCCGGCAGCCCGCACAGTCAGACACTCGGGGAAGACACGCGAAGGGCTCCTAGGAGATCCGGGGTGCTGCAGACAGAAGACGGAACCTCCCCACAATCAGAATTCCGGAACACGGCTGACTGTGTGGGGGAGGAATGGGGCCGCCGTCTACGAGGCTGACTGGTGTCACAGGTGTTCCCTGGCAGGGGGAAGTCCGCTAATTACCTCCTATGATCAGGGGGAGGCACTAGATGCTACCTGCATTTCCAGCCAAACCCCCGCCTTTCCCTGGCAGCCCGCACTGGGAGACACTCGGGGAAGACACGCGAAAGGCTACTACAGATCCAAGGTCCTGCACAAAGAAGACGGAACCTCCCCACACTCACAATTCCGGAACAAGCATGACTGTGTGGGGGAGGTTTGGGGCCGCCGTCCACGCAGCTGACTGGTGTCACAGGTGTTACCTGGCAGGGGAAATCCGCTAACAAAATCCCCTGTCCAGGGAGAGGCAATAGATGCTACCTGCATTTCCAGCCCAACCCTTCACATTTCCCCGGCAGCCCGCAATGTGAGACACTCGGGGAAACACGCGAAGGGCTCCTAGGAGATCCCGGGTGCCTCAGACAGAACACGGAACCTCCCCACACTCAGAATTCCGGAACACGGCTGACTGTGTGGGGGAGGTTTGGGGCCGTCGTCCACGCAGTTGACTGGTGTCAAAGGTGTTCCCCGGCAGGGGGAAGTCCGCTAATTGCCTACCCTGTCCAGGGGGAGGCACTAGATGCTTCCTGCATTTCCAGCCCAACCCCCGCCTTTCCCCGGAAGCCCGCAATTGGAGACACTCGGGGAAAACACGCGGATGGCTCCTATGAAATCCAAGGTCCTGCAGACAGAAGACGGAACCTCCCCACACTCACAATTCCGGAACAAGCCTGACTGTGTGTGGGAAGTTTGGGTCCGCCTTCCTCGCAGCTGAGTTGTGTCAAAGGAGTTCCCTGGCAAGAGGAATTCCGCTAAATCCCTACCCTGTCCAGGGGGAGGCACTAGATGCTACCTGCATTTCCAGCCCAACCCCCGCATTTCCCCGGCAGCCCTCAATGGGTGACACTCGGGGAAGACACGCGAATGGCTCCTAGGAAATCCAAGGTCCTGCAGACAGAAGACGGAACCTCCCCACACTCAGAATTCCGGAACACGGCTGACTGTGTGGGGGAGGTTTGGGGCCGCCGTCCACGCAGCTGACTGGTGTCACAGGTGTTACCTGGCAGGGAAAACCGCTAATTAATACCCTGTTCAGGGAGAGGCACTAGATGCTACCTTCATTTCCAGCCAAAACCCAGGCTTTCCCCGGCAGCCCGCACAGTCAGACACTCGGGGAAGACACGCGAAGGGCTCCTAGGAGATCCGGGGTGCTGCAGACAGAAGACGGAACCTCCCCACAATCAGAATTCCGGAACACGGCTGACTGTGTGGGGGAGGAATGGGGCCGCCGTCTACGAGGCTGACTGGTGTCACAGGTGTTCCCTGGCAGGGGGAAGTCCGCTAATTACCTCCTATGATCAGGGGGAGGCACTAGATGCTACCTGAATTTCCAGCCCAACACCCGCCTTTCCCTGGCAGCCCGCACTGGGAGACACTCGGGGAAGACACGCGAAAGGCTACTACAGATCCAAGGTCCTGCACACAGAAGACGGAACCTCCCCACACTCACAATTCCGGAACAAGCATGACTGTGTGGGGGAGGTTTGGGGCCGCCGTCCACGCAGCTGACTGGTGTCACAGGTGTTACCTGGCAGGGGAAATCCGCTAACAAAATCCCCTGTCCAGGGAGAGGCAATAGATGCTACCTGCATTTCCAGCCCAACCCTTCACATTTCCCCGGCAGCCCGCAATGTGAGACACTCGGGGAAACACGCGAAGGGCTCCTAGGAGATCCCGGGTGCCTCAGACAGAACACGGAACCTCCCCACACTCAGAATTCCGGAACACGGCTGACTGAGTGGGGGAGGTTTGGGGCCGTCGTCCACGCAGTTGACTGGTGTCAAAGGTGTTCCCCGGCAGGGGGAAGTCCGCTAATTGCCTACCCTGTCCAGGGGGAGGCACTAGATGCTTCCTGCATTTCCAGCCCAACCCCCGCCTTTCCCCGGAAGCCAGCAATTGGAGACACTCGGGGAAAACACGCGGATGGCTCCTATGAAATCCAAGGTCCTGCAGACAGAAGACGGAACCTCCCCACACTCACAATTCCGGAACAAGCCTGACTGTGTGTGGGAAGTTTGGGTCCGCCTTCCTCGCAGCTGAGTTGTGTCAAAGGAGTTCCCTGGCAAGAGGAATTCCGCTAAATCCCTACCCTGTCCAGGGGGAGGCACTAGATGCTACCTGCATTTCCAGCCCAACCCCCGCATTTCCCCGGCAGCCCTCAATGGGAGACACTCGGGGAAGACACGCGAATGGCTCCTAGGAAATCCAAGGTCCTGCAGACAGAAGACGGAACCTCCCCACACTCAGAATTCCGGAACACGGCTGACTGTGTGGGGGAGGTTTGGGGCCGCCGTCCACGCAGCTGACTGGTGTCACAGGTGTTACCTGGCAGGGAAAACCGCTAATTAATACCCTGTTCAGGGAGAGGCACTAGATGCTACCTTCATTTCCAGCCAAAACCCAGGCTTTCCCCGGCAGCCCGCACAGTCAGACACTCGGGGAAGACACGCGAAGGGCTCCTAGGAGATCCGGGGTGCTGCAGACAGAAGACGGAACCTCCCCACAATCAGAATTCCGGAACACGGCTGACTGTGTGGGGGAAGAATGGGGCCGCCGTCTACGAGGCTGACTGGTGTCACAGGTGTTCCCTGGCAGGGGGAAGTCCGCTAATTACCTCCTATGATCAGGGGGAGGCACTAGATGCTACCTGCATTTCCAGCCCAACCCCCGCCTTTCCCTGACAGCCCGCACTGGGAGACACTCGGGGAAGACACGCGAAAGGCTACTACAGATCCAAGGTCCTGCACACAGAAGACGGAACCTCCCCACACTCACAATTCCGGAACAAGCATGACTGTGTGGGGGAGGTTTGGGGCCGCCGTCCACGCAGCTGACTGGTGTCACAGGTGTTACCTGGCAGGGGAAATCCGCTAACAAAATCCCCTGTCCAGGGAGAGGCAATAGATGCTACCTGCATTTCCAGCCCAACCCTTCACATTTCCCCGGCAGCCCGCAATGTGAGACACTCGGGGAAACACGCGAAGGGCTCCTAGGAGATCCCGGGTGCCTCAGACAGAACACGGAACCTCCCCACACTCAGAATTCCGGAACACGGCTGACTGTGTGGGGGAGGTTTGGGGCCGTCGTCCACGCAGTTGACTGGTGTCAAAGGTGTTCCCCGGCAGGGGGAAGTCCGCTAATTGCCTACCCTGTCCAGGGGGAGGCACTAGATGCTTCCTGCATTTCCAGCCCAACCCCCGCCTTTCCCCGGAAGCCCGCAATTGGAGACACTCGGGGAAAACACGCGGATGGCTCCTATGAAATCCAAGGTCCTGCAGACAGAAGACGGAACCTCCCCACACTCAGAATTCCGGAACAAGCCTGACTGTGTGTGGGAAGTTTGGGTCCGCACTCCTCGCAGCTGAGTGGTGTCAAAGGAGTTCGCTGGCACGAGGAAGTCCGCTAATTGCCTACCCTGTCCAGGGGGAGGCACTAGATGCTACCTGCATTTCCAAACCAACCCCCGCATTTCCCCGGCAGCCCGCAATGGGAGACACTCGGGGAAGACACGCGAATGGCTCCTAGGAAATCCAAGGTCCTGCAGACAGAAGACGGAACCTGCCCACACTCAGAATTCCGGAATACGGCTGACTGTGTGGGGGAGGTTTGGGGCCGCCGTCCACGCAGCTGACTGGTGTCACAGGTGTTACCTGGCAGGGAAAACCGCTAATTAATACCCTGTTCATGGAGAGGCACTAAATGCTACCTGCATTTCCAGCCCAACCCCCGCATTTCCCCGGCAGCCCGCACAGGCAGACACACGGGGAAGGCACGCGAAGGGCTCCTAGGAGATCCCGGGTTCTGCAGACCGAATACGGAACCTCCCTACACTCAGAATTCCGGAACACGGCTTACTGTGTGGGGGAGGAATGGGGCCGCCGTCCACGAGGCTGACTGGTGTCACAGGTGTTCCCTGGCAGGGGGAAGTCCGCTAATTACCTCCTATGACCAGGGGGAGGCAATAGATGCTATCTGCATTTCCAGCCCAACCCCCGCCTTTCCCCGGCAGCCCGCACTGGGAGACAATCGGGGAAGACACGTGAATGTCTCCTAGGGTATCCAAGGTTCTGCAGACAGAAGACGGAACCTCCCCACACTCACAATTCCGGAACAAGCCTGACTGTGTGGGGGAGGTTTGGGTCCGCCCTCCTCGCAGCTGAGTTGTGTCAAAGGAGTTCCCTGGCAAGAGGAATTCCGCTAATTGCCTACCCTGTCCATGGGGAGGCACTAGATGCTACCTGCATTTCCAGCTCAACCCCCGCATGTCCCCGGCAGACCGCACAGGCAGACACTCGGGGAAGACACGCGAAGGGCTCCTAGGAGATCCCGGGTGATGCAGACAGAAGATGGAACCTCCCGACACTCAGAATTCCAGAACACGGCTGACTGTATGGGGGAGGTTTGGGGCCGCCATCCACGCAGCTGACTGGTGTCACAGGTGTTCCCTGGCAGGGGGAAGTCCGCTAATTGCCTACCCTGTCCAGGGGGAGGCAATAGATTCTACCTGCATTTCCAGCCCATCCCCCACCTTTCCCAGGCAGACCTCAATGGGAGACACTCGGGGAAGACACGCGAATGCCTCCTAGGAAATCCAAGTTCCTGCAGAGAGAAGACGGAACCTCCCCACACTCACAATTCCGGAACACGGCTGACTGTGTGGGGGAGGTTTGGGGCCGCCGTCCACGCAGCTGACTGGTGTCACAGGTGTTACCTGGCAGGGAAAACCGCTAATTAATACCCTGTTCAGGGAGAGGCACTAGATGCTACCTGCATTTCCAGCCCAACCCCCGCTTTTCCCCGGCAGTCCGCACAGGCAGACACTCGGGGAAGACACGCGAAGGGCTCCTAGGATATCCCGGGTGCTGCAGACAGAAGACGGAACCTCCCCACACTCAGAATTCCGGAACACGGCTGACTGTGTGGGGGAGGTTTGGGGCCGCCGTCCACGAGGCTGACTGGTGTCACAGGTTTTCCCTGGCAGGGGGAAGTCCGCTAATTACCTCCCAACTCCAGGGGGATGCACTAGATGCTACCTGCATTTCCAGCCCAACCCCCACCTTTCCCCGGCAGCCCGCAATGGGAGACACTCGGGGAAGACACGTGAATGTCTCCTAGGGGATCCAAGGTTCTGCAGACAGAAGACGGAACCTCCCCACACTCACAATTCCGGAACACGGCTGACTGTGTGGGGGAGGTTTGGGGCCGCCGTCCACTCAGCTGACTGGTGTCACAGGTGTTACCTGGCAGGGAAAACCGCTAATTAATACCCTGTTCAGGGAGAGGCACTAGATGCTACCTGCATTTCCAGCCCAACCCCCAACTTTCCCCGGCAGCCCGCAATGGGAGACACTCGGGGAAGACACGCGGATGGCTCCTAGGAAATCCAAGGTCCTGCAGACAGAAGACGGAACCTCCCCACACTCACAATTCTGGAACAAGCCTGACAGTGTGCGGGAGGTTTGGGTCCGCCCTCCTCAAAGCTGAGTGGTGTCAAAGGAGTTCCCTGGCAGGGGGAATTCCGCTAATTCCCTACCCTGTCCAGGGGGAGGCACTAGATGCTACCTGCATTTCCAGCCCAACCCCCGCCTTTCCCCGGCAGCCCGCACTGGGAGACAATCGGGGAAGACACGTGAATGGCTCCTAGGGGATCCAAGGTTCTGCAGACAGAAGACGGAACCTCCCCACACTCACAATTCCGGAACAAGCCTGACTGTGTGGGGGAGGTTTGGGTCCGCCCTCCTCGCAGCTGAGTTGTGTCAAAGGAGTTCCCTGGCAAGAGGAATTCCGCTAATTCCCTACCCTGTCCAGGGGGAGGCACTAGATGCTACCTGCATTTCCAGCCCAACCCCCGCATTTCCCCGGCAGCCCGCAATGGGATACACTCGGGGAAGACACGCGAATGGCTCCTAGGAAATCCAAGGTCCTGCAGACAGAAGACGGAACCTCCCCACACTCAGAATTCCGGAACACGGCTGACTGTGTGGGGGAGGTTTGGGGCCGCCGTCCACGCAGCTGACTGGTATCACAGGTGTTACCTGGCAGGGAAAACCGCTAATTAATACCCTGTTCAGGGAGAGGCACTAGATGCTACCTTCATTTCCAGCCCAAACCCAGGCTTTCCCCGGCAGCCCGCACAGTCAGACACTCGGGGAAGACACGCGAAGGGCTCCTAGGAGATCCGGGGTGCTGCAGACAGAAGACGGAACCTCCCCACACTCAGAATTCCGCAACACGGCTGACTGTGTGGGGGAGGTTTGGGGCCGCCGTCCACTCTGCTGACTGGTGTCACAGGTGTTCCCTGGCAGGGGTAATTCTGCTAAATACCTCCCATGTCCAGAGGGAGGCACTAGATGCTACCTGCATTTCCAGTCCAACCCCCGCCTTTCCCTGGCAGCCCGCACTGGGATACACTCGGGGAAGACACGCGAATGGCTACTACAGATCCAAGGTCCTGCACACAGAAGACGGAACCTCCCCACACTCACAATTCCGGAACAAGCATGACTGTGTGGGGGAGGTTTGGGGCCGCCGTCCACGCAGCTGACTGGTGTCACAGGTGTTACCTGGCAGGGGAAATCCGCTAACAAAATACCCTGTCCAGGGAGAGGCAAAAGATGCTACCTGCATTTCCAGCCCAACCACCACCTTTCCCCGGCAGCCCGCAATGGGAGACACTCGGGGAAGACACGCGGATGGCTCCTAGGAAATCCAAGGTCCTGCAGACAGAAGACGGAACCTCCCCACACTCACAATTCTGGAACAAGCCTGACAGTGTGCGGGAGGTTTGGGTCCGCCCTCCTCAAAGCTGAGTGGTGTCAAAGGAGTTCCCTGGCAGGGGGAATTCCGCTAATTCCCTACCCTGTCCAGGGGGAGGCACTAGATGCTACCTGCATTTCCAGACCAACCCCAGCCTTTCCCCGGCAGCCCGCAATGGGAAACACTCGGGGAAGACACGTGAAGGGCTCCTAGGAGATCCCGGGTTCTGCAGACCGAATACGGAACCTCCCCACACTCAGAATTCCGGAACACGGCCGACTGTGTGGGGGAGGAATGGGGCCGCCGTCCACGAGGCTGACTGGTGTCACAGGTGTTCCCTGGCAGGGGTAATTCTGCTAAATACCTCCCATGTCCCGAGGGAGGCACTAGATGCTACCTGCATTTCCAGCCCAACCCCCGCCTTTCCCTGGCAGCCCGCACTGGGAGACACTCGGGGAAGACACGCGAATGGCTACTACAGATCCAAGGTCCTGCACACAGAAGACGGAACCTCCCCACACTCACAATTCCGGAACAAGCATGACTGTGTGGGGGAGGTTTGGGGCCGCCGTCCACGCAGCTGACTGGTGTCACAGGTGTTACCTGTCAGGGGAAATCCGCTAACAAAATCCCCTGTCCAGGGAGAGGCAATAGATGCTACCTGCATTTCCAGCCCAACCCTTCACATTTCCCTGGCAGCCCGCAATGTGAGACACTCGGGGAAACACGCGAAGGGCTCCTAGGAGATCCCGGGTGCCTCAGACAGAACACGGAACCTCCCCACACTCAGAATTCCGGAACACGGCTGACTGTGTGGGGGAGGTTTGGGGCCGTCGTCCACGCAGTTGACTGGTGTCAAAGGTGTTCCCCGGCAGGGGGAAGTCCGCTAATTGCCTACCCTGTCCAGCGGGAGGCACTAGATGCTTCCTGCATTTCCAGCCCAACCCCCGCCTTTCCCCGGAAGCCCGCAATTGGAGACACTCGGGGAAAACACGCGGATGGCTCCTATGAAATCCAAGGTCCTGCAGACAGAAGACGGAACCTCCCCACACTCACAATTCCGGAACAAGCCTGACTGTGTGTGGGAAGTTTGGGTCCGCACTCCTCGCAGCTGAGTGGTGTCAAAGGAGTTCGCTGGCAGGAGGAAGTCCGCTAATTGCCTACCCTGTCCAGGGGGAGGCACTAGATGCTACCTGCATTTCCAGCCCAACCCCCGCATTTCCCCGGCAGCCCGCAATGGGAGACACTCGGGGAAGACACGCGAATGGCTCCTAGGAAATCCAAGGTCCTGCAGACAGAAGACGGAACCTCCCCACACTCAGAATTCCGGAACACGGCTGACTGTGTGGGGGAGGTTTGGGGCCGCCGTCCACTCAGCTGACTGGTGTCACAGGTGTTACCTGGCAGGGAAAACCGCTAATTAATACCCTGTTCAGGGAGAGGCACTAGATGCTACCTGCATTTCCAGCCCAACCCCCAACTTTCCCCGGCAGCCCGCAATGGGAGACACTCGGGGAAGACACGCGGATGGCTCCTAGGAAATCCAAGGTCCTGCAGACAGAAGACGGAACCTCCCCACACTCACAATTCTGGAACAAGCCTGACAGTGTGCGGGAGGTTTGGGTCCGCCCTCCTCAAAGCTGAGTGGTGTCAAAGGAGTTCCCTGGCAGGGGGAATTCCGCTAATTCCCTACCCTGTCCAGGGGGAGGCACTAGATGCTACCTGCATTTCCAGCCCAACCCCCGCCTTTCCCCGGCAGCCCGCACTGGGAGACAATCGGGGAAGACACGTGAATGGCTCCTAGGGGATCCAAGGTTCTGCAGACAGAAGACGGAACCTCCCCACACTCACAATTCCGGAACAAGCCTGACTGTGTGGGGGAGGTTTGGGTCCGCCCTCCTCGCAGCTGAGTTGTGTCAAAGGAGTTCCCTGGCAAGAGGAATTCCGCTAATTCCCTACCCTGTCCAGGGGGAGGCACTAGATGCTACCTGCATTTCCAGCCCAACCCCCGCATTTCCCCGGCAGCCCGCAATGGGATACACTCGGGGAAGACACGCGAATGGCTCCTAGGAAATCCAAGGTCCTGCAGACAGAAGACGGAACCTCCCCACACTCAGAATTCCGGAACACGGCTGACTGTGTGGGGGAGGTTTGGGGCCGCCGTCCACGCAGCTGACTGGTATCACAGGTGTTACCTGGCAGGGAAAACCGCTAATTAATACCCTGTTCAGGGAGAGGCACTAGATGCTACCTTCATTTCCAGCCCAAACCCAGGCTTTCCCCGGCAGCCCGCACAGTCAGACACTCGGGGAAGACACGCGAAGGGCTCCTAGGAGATCCGGGGTGCTGCAGACAGAAGACGGAACCTCCCCACACTCAGAATTCCGCAACACGGCTGACTGTGTGGGGGAGGTTTGGGGCCGCCGTCCACTCAGCTGACTGGTGTCACAGGTGTTCCCTGGCAGGGGTAATTCTGCTAAATACCTCCCATGTCCAGAGGGAGGCACTAGATGCTACCTGCATTTCCAGTCCAACCCCCGCCTTTCCCTGGCAGCCCGCACTGGGATACACTCGGGGAAGACACGCGAATGGCTACTACAGATCCAAGGTCCTGCACACAGAAGACGGAACCTCCCCACACTCACAATTCCGGAACAAGCATGACTGTGTGGGGGAGGTTTGGGGCCGCCGTCCACGCAGCTGACTGGTGTCACAGGTGTTACCTGGCAGGGGAAATCCGCTAACAAAATACCCTGTCCAGGGAGAGGCAAAAGATGCTACCTGCATTTCCAGCCCAACCACCACCTTTCCCCGGCAGCCCGCAATGTGAGACACTCGGGGAAGACACGCGGATGGCTCCTAGGAAATCCAAGGTCCTGCAGACAGAAGACGGAACCTCCCCACACTCACAATTCTGGAACAAGCCTGACAGTGTGCGGGAGGTTTGGGTCCGCCCTCCTCAAAGCTGAGTGGTGTCAAAGGAGTTCCCTGGCAGGGGGAATTCCGCTAATTCCCTACCCTGTCCAGGGGGAGGCACTAGATGCTACCTGCATTTCCAGACCAACCCCAGCCTTTCCCCGGCAGCCCGCAATGGGAAACACTCGGGGAAGACACGTGAAGGGCTCCTAGGAGATCCCGGGTTCTGCAGACCGAATACGGAACCTCCCCACACTCAGAATTCCGGAACACGGCCGACTGTGTGGGGGAGGAATGGGGCCGCCGTCCACGAGGCTGACTGGTGTCACAGGTGTTCCCTGGCAGGGGTAATTCTGCTAAATACCTCCCATGTCCCGAGGGAGGCACTAGATGCTACCTGCATTTCCAGCCCAACCCCCGCCTTTCCCTGGCAGCCCGCACTGGGAGACACTCGGGGAAGACACGCGAATGGCTACTACAGATCCAAGGTCCTGCACACAGAAGACGGAACCTCCCCACACTCACAATTCCGGAACAAGCATGACTGTGTGGGGGAGGTTTGGGGCCGCCGTCCACGCAGCTGACTGGTGTCACAGGTGTTACCTGTCAGGGGAAATCCGCTAACAAAATCCCCTGTCCAGGGAGAGGCAATAGATGCTACCTGCATTTCCAGCCCAACCCTTCACATTTCCCTGGCAGCCCGCAATGTGAGACACTCGGGGAAACACGCGAAGGGCTCCTAGGAGATCCCGGGTGCCTCAGACAGAACACGGAACCTCCCCACACTCAGAATTCCGGAACACGGCTGACTGTGTGGGGGAGGTTTGGGGCCGTCGTCCACGCAGTTGACTGGTGTCAAAGGTGTTCCCCGGCAGGGGGAAGTCCGCTAATTGCCTACCCTGTCCAGCGGGAGGCACTAGATGCTTCCTGCATTTCCAGCCCAACCCCCGCCTTTCCCCGGAAGCCCGCAATTGGAGACACTCGGGGAAAACACGCGGATGGCTCCTATGAAATCCAAGGTCCTGCAGACAGAAGACGGAACCTCCCCACACTCACAATTCCGGAACAAGCCTGACTGTGTGTGGGAAGTTTGGGTCCGCACTCCTCGCAGCTGAGTGGTGTCAAAGGAGTTCGCTGGCAGGAGGAAGTCCGCTAATTGCCTACCCTGTCCAGGGGGAGGCACTAGATGCTACCTGCATTTCCAGCCCAACCCCCGCATTTCCCCGGCAGCCCGCAATGGGAGACACTCGGGGAAGACACGCGAATGGCTCCTAGGAAATCCAAGGTCCTGCAGACAGAAGACGGAACCTCCCCACACTCAGAATTCCGGAACACGGCTGACTGTGTGGGGGAGGTTTGGGGCCGCCGTCCACGCAGCTGACTGGTGTCACAGGTGTTACCTGGCAGGGAAAACCGCTAATTAATACCCTGTTCATGGAGAGGCACTAAATGCTACCTGCATTTCCAGCCCAACCCCCGCCTTTCCCCGGCAGTCCGCACAGGCAGACACACGGGGAAGGCACGCGAAAGGCTCCTAGGAGATCCCGGGTTCTGCAGACCGAATACGGAACCTCCCCACAATCAGAACTCCGGAACACGGCTGACTGTGTGGGGGAGGAATGGGGCCGCCGTCCACGAGGCTGACTGGTGTCACAGGTGTTCCCTGGCAGGGGGAAGACCGCTAATTACCTCCTATGATCAGGGGGAGGCACTAGATGCTATCTGCATTTCCAGCCCAACCCCCGACTTTCCCCGGCAGCCCGCACTGGGAGACAATCGGGGAAGACACGCGAATGGCTCCTAGGGGATCCAAGGTTCTGCAGACAGAAGACGGAACCTCCCCACACTCACAATTCCGGATCAAGCCTGACTGTGTGGGGGAGGTTTGGGTCCGCCCTCCTCGCAGCTGAGTGGTGTCAAAGGAGTTCCCTGGCAGGGGGAATTCCGCTAATTCCCTACCCTGTCCAGGGGGAGGCACTAGATGCTACCTGCATTTCCAGCCCAACCCCCGCATTTCCCCGGCAGCCCGCAATGGGAGACACTCGGGGAAGACACGCGAATGGCTCCTAGGAAATCCAAGGTCCTGCAGACAGAAGACGGAACCTCTCCACACTCAGAATTCCGGAACACGGCTGACTGGGTGGGGGAGGTTTGGGGCCGCCGTCCACGCAGCTGACTGGTGTCACAGGTGTTACCTGGCAGGGAAAACCGCTAATTAATACATTGTTCAGAGAGAGGCACTAGATGCTACCTTCATTTCCAGCCCAAACCCAGGCTTTCCCCGGCAGAGCACACAGTCAGACACTCGGGGAAGACACGCGAAGGGCTCCTAGGAGATCCGGGGTTCTGCAGACAGAAGACGGAACCTCCCCACACTCAGAATTCCGGAACACGGCTGACTGTGTGGGGGAGGTTTGGGGCCGCCGTCCACTCAGCTGACTGGTGTCACAGGTGTTCCCTGGCAGGGGTAATTCTGCTAAATACCTCCCATGTCCAGAGGGAGGCACTAGATGCTACCTGCATTTCCAGCCCAACCCCCACCTTTCCCCTGCAGCCCGCAATGGGAGACACTCGGGGAAGACACGCGGATGGCTCCTAGGAAATCCAAGGTCCTGCAGACAGAAGACGGAACCTCCCCACACTCACAATTCCGGAACAAGCCTGACAGTGTGCGGGAGGTTTGGGTCCGCCCTCCTCGCAGCTGAGTGGTGTCAAAGGAGTTCCCTGGCAGGGGGAATTCCGCTAATTCCCTACCCTGTCCAGGGGGAGGCACTAGATGCTACCTGCATTTCCAGCCCAACCCCCGCATTTCCCCGGCAGCCCGCAATGGGAGACACTCGGGGAAGACACGCGAATGGCTCCTAGGAAATCCAAGGTCCTGCAGACAGAAGACGGAACCTCCGCACACTCAGAATTCCGGAACACGGCTGACTGTGTGGGGGAGGTTTGGGGCCGCCGTCCACGCAGCTGACTGGTGTCACAGGTGTTACCTGGCAGGGAAAACCGCTAATTAATACCCTGTTCAGGGAGAGGCACTAGATGCTACCTGCATTTCCAGCCCAAACCCAGGCTTTCCCCGGCAGCCCGCACAGTCAGACACTCGGGGAAGACACGCGAAGGGCTCCTAGGAGATTCGGAGTGCTGCAGACAGAAGACGGAACCTCCCCACACTCAGAATTCCGGAACACGGCTGACTGTGTGGGGGAGGTTTGGGGCCGCAGTCCACTCAGCTGACTGGTATCACAGGTGTTCCCTGGCAGGGGTAATTCCGCTAAATACCTCCCATGTCCAGGGGGAGGCACTAGATGCTACCTGCATTTCCAGCCCAACCCCCGCATTTCCCTGGCAGCACGCACTGGGAGACACTCGGGGAAGACACGCGAAGGGCTCCTAGGAAATCCAAGGTCCTGCAGACAGAAGACGGAACCTCCCCACACTCAGAATTCCGGAACACGGCTGACTGTGTGGGGGAGGTTTGGGGCCGACGTCCACGCAGCTGACTGGTGTCACAGGTGTTACATGGCAGGGAAAACCGCTAATTAATACCCTGTTCAGGGAGAGGCACTAGATGCTACCTTCATTTCCAGCCCAAACCCAGGCTTTCCCCGGCAGAGCACACAGTCAGACACTCGGGGAAGACACGCGAAGGGCTCCTAGGAGATCCGGGGTTCTGCAGACAGAAGACGGAACCTCCCCACACTCAGAATTCCGGAATACGGCTGACTGTGTGGGGGAGGTTTGGGGCCGCCGTCCACGCAGCTGACTGGTGTCACAGGTGTTACCTGGCAGGGAAAACCGCTAATTAATACCCTGTTCATGGAGAGGCACTAAATGCTACCTGCATTTCCAGCCCAACCCCCGCATTTCCCCGGCAGCCCGCACAGGCAGACACACGGGGAAGGCACGCGAAGGGCTCCTAGGAGATCCCGGGTTCTGCAGACCGAATACGGAACCTCCCTACACTCAGAATTCCGGAACACGGCTTACTGTGTGGGGGAGGAATGGGGCCGCCGTCCACGAGGCTGACTGGTGTCACAGGTGTTCCCTGGCAGGGGGAAGTCCGCTAATTACCTCCTATGACCAGGGGGAGGCAATAGATGCTATCTGCATTTCCAGCCCAACCCCCGCCTTTCCCCGGCAGCCCGCACTGGGAGACAATCGGGGAAGACACGTGAATGTCTCCTAGGGGATCCAAGGTTCTGCAGACAGAAGACGGAACCTCCCCACACTCACAATTCCGGAACAAGCCTGACTGTGTGGGGGAGGTTTGGGTCCGCCCTCCTCGCAGCTGAGTTGTGTCAAAGGAGTTCCCTGGCAAGAGGAATTCCGCTAATTGCCTACCCTGTCCATGGGGAGGCACTAGATGCTACCTGCATTTCCAGCTCAACCCCCGCATGTCCCCGGCAGACCGCACAGGCAGACACTCGGGGAAGACACGCGAAGGGCTCCTAGGAGATCCCGGGTGATGCAGACAGAAGATGGAACCTCCCGACACTCAGAATTCCAGAACACGGCTGACTGTATGGGGGAGGTTTGGGGCCGCCATCCACGCAGCTGACTGGTGTCACAGGTGTTCCCTGGCAGGGGGAAGTCCGCTAATTGCCTACCCTGTCCAGGGGGAGGCAATAGATTCTACCTGCATTTCCAGCCCAACCCCCACCTTTCCCAGGCAGACCTCAATGGGAGACACTCGGGGAAGACACGCGAATGCCTCCTAGGAAATCCAAGTTCCTGCAGAGAGAAGACGGAACCTCCCCACACTCACAATTCCGGAACACGGCTGACTGTGTGGGGGAGGTTTGGGGCCGCCGTCCACGCAGCTGACTGGTGTCACAGGTGTTACCTGGCAGGGAAAACCGCTAATTAATACCCTGTTCAGGGAGAGGCACTAGATGCTACCTGCATTTCCAGCCCAACCCCCGCTTTTCCCCGGCAGTCCGCACAGGCAGACACTCGGGGAAGACACGCGAAGGGCTCCTAGGATATCCCGGGTGCTGCAGACAGAAGACGGAACCTCCCCACACTCAGAATTCCGGAACACGGCTGACTGTGTGGGGGAGGTTTGGGGCCGCCGTCCACGAGGCTGACTGGTGTCACAGGTGTTCCCTGGCAGGGGGAAGTCCGCTAATTACCTCCCAACTCCAGGGGGATGCACTAGATGCTACCTGCATTTCCAGCCCAACCCCCACCTTTCCCCGGCAGCCCGCAATGGGAGACACTCGGGGAAGACACGTGAATGTCTCCTAGGGGATCCAAGGTTCTGCAGACAGAAGACGGAACCTCCCCACACTCACAATTCCGGAACACGGCTGACTGTGTGGGGGAGGTTTGGGGCCGCCGTCCACTCAGCTGACTGGTGTCACAGGTGTTACCTGGCAGGGAAAACCGCTAATTAATACCCTGTTCAGGGAGAGGCACTAGATGCTACCTGCATTTCCAGCCCAACCCCCAACTTTCCCCGGCAGCCCGCAATGGGAGACACTCGGGGAAGACACGCGGATGGCTCCTAGGAAATCCAAGGTCCTGCAGACAGAAGACGGAACCTCCCCACACTCACAATTCTGGAACAAGCCTGACAGTGTGCGGGAGGTTTGGGTCCGCCCTCCTCAAAGCTGAGTGGTGTCAAAGGAGTTCCCTGGCAGGGGGAATTCCGCTAATTCCCTACCCTGTCCAGGGGGAGGCACTAGATGCTACCTGCATTTCCAGCCCAACCCCCGCCTTTCCCCGGCAGCCCGCACTGGGAGACAATCGGGGAAGACACGTGAATGGCTCCTAGGGGATCCAAGGTTCTGCAGACAGAAGACGGAACCTCCCCACACTCACAATTCCGGAACAAGCCTGACTGTGTGGGGGAGGTTTGGGTCCGCCCTCCTCGCAGCTGAGTTGTGTCAAAGGAGTTCCCTGGCAAGAGGAATTCCGCTAATTCCCTACCCTGTCCAGGGGGAGGCACTAGATGCTACCTGCATTTCCAGCCCAACCCCCGCATTTCCCCGGCAGCCCGCAATGGGATACACTCGGGGAAGACACGCGAATGGCTCCTAGGAAATCCAAGGTCCTGCAGACAGAAGACGGAACCTCCCCACACTCAGAATTCCGGAACACGGCTGACTGTGTGGGGGAGGTTTGGGGCCGCCGTCCACGCAGCTGACTGGTATCACAGGTGTTACCTGGCAGGGAAAACCGCTAATTAATACCCTGTTCAGGGAGAGGCACTAGATGCTACCTTCATTTCCAGCCCAAACCCAGGCTTTCCCCGGCAGCCCGCACAGTCAGACACTCGGGGAAGACACGCGAAGGGCTCCTAGGAGATCCGGGGTGCTGCAGACAGAAGACGGAACCTCCCCACATTCAGAATTCCGCAACACGGCTGACTGTGTGGGGGAGGTTTGGGGCCGCCGTCCACTCAGCTGACTGGTGTCACAGGTGTTCCCTGGCAGGGGTAATTCTGCTAAATACCTCCCATGTCCAGAGGGAGGCACTAGATGCTACCTGCATTTCCAGTCCAACCCCCGCCTTTCCCTGGCAGCCCGCACTGGGATACACTCGGGGAAGACACGCGAATGGCTACTACAGATCCAAGGTCCTGCACACAGAAGACGGAACCTCCCCACACTCACAATTCCGGAACAAGCATGACTGTGTGGGGGAGGTTTGGGGCCGCCGTCCACGCAGCTGACTGGTGTCACAGGTGTTACCTGGCAGGGGAAATCCGCTAACAAAATACCCTGTCCAGGGAGAGGCAAAAGATGCTACCTGCATTTCCAGCCCAACCACCACCTTTCCCCGGCAGCCCGCAATGTGAGACACTCGGGGAAGACACGCGGATGGCTCCTAGGAAATCCAAGGTCCTGCAGACAGAAGACGGAACCTCCCCACACTCACAATTCTGGAACAAGCCTGACAGTGTGCGGGAGGTTTGGGTCCGCCCTCCTCAAAGCTGAGTGGTGTCAAAGGAGTTCCCTGGCAGGGGGAATTCCGCTAATTCCCTACCCTGTCCAGGGGGAGGCACTAGATGCTACCTGCATTTCCAGACCAACCCCAGCCTTTCCCCGGCAGCCCGCAATGGGAAACACTCGGGGAAGACACGTGAAGGGCTCCTAGGAGATCCCGGGTTCTGCAGACCGAATACGGAACCTCCCCACACTCAGAATTCCGGAACACGGCCGACTGTGTGGGGGAGGAATGGGGCCGCCGTCCACGAGGCTGACTGGTGTCACAGGTGTTCCCTGGCAGGGGTAATTCTGCTAAATACCTCCCATGTCCCGAGGGAGGCACTAGATGCTACCTGCATTTCCAGCCCAACCCCCGCCTTTCCCTGGCAGCCCGCACTGGGAGACACTCGGGGAAGACACGCGAATGGCTACTACAGATCCAAGGTCCTGCACACAGAAGACGGAACCTCCCCACACTCACAATTCCGGAACAAGCATGACTGTGTGGGGGAGGTTTGGGGCCGCCGTCCACGCAGCTGACTGGTGTCACAGGTGTTACCTGTCAGGGGAAATCCGCTAACAAAATCCCCTGTCCAGGGAGAGGCAATAGATGCTACCTGCATTTCCAGCCCAACCCTTCACATTTCCCTGGCAGCCCGCAATGTGAGACACTCGGGGAAACACGCGAAGGGCTCCTAGGAGATCCCGGGTGCCTCAGACAGAACACGGAACCTCCCCACACTCAGAATTCCGGAACACGGCTGACTGTGTGGGGGAGGTTTGGGGCCGTCGTCCACGCAGTTGACTGGTGTCAAAGGTGTTCCCCGGCAGGGGGAAGTCCGCTAATTGCCTACCCTGTCCAGCGGGAGGCACTAGATGCTTCCTGCATTTCCAGCCCAACCCCCGCCTTTCCCCGGAAGCCCGCAATTGGAGACACTCGGGGAAAACACGCGGATGGCTCCTATGAAATCCAAGGTCCTGCAGACAGAAGACGGAACCTCCCCACACTCACAATTCCGGAACAAGCCTGACTGTGTGTGGGAAGTTTGGGTCCGCACTCCTCGCAGCTGAGTGGTGTCAAAGGAGTTCGCTGGCAGGAGGAAGTCCGCTAATTGCCTACCCTGTCCAGGGGGAGGCACTAGATGCTACCTGCATTTCCAGCCCAACCCCCGCATTTCCCCGGCAGCCCGCAATGGGAGACACTCGGGGAAGACACGCGAATGGCTCCTAGGAAATCCAAGGTCCTGCAGACAGAAGACGGAACCTCCCCACACTCAGAATTCCGGAACACGGCTGACTGTGTGGGGGAGGTTTGGGGCCGCCGTCCACGCAGCTGACTGGTGTCACAGGTGTTACCTGGCAGGGAAAACCGCTAATTAATACCCTGTTCATTGAGAGGCACTAAATGCTACCTGCATTTCCAGCCCAACCCCCGCCTTTCCCCGGCAGTCCGCACAGGCAGACACACGGGGAAGGCACGCGAAAGGCTCCTAGGAGATCCCGGGTTCTGCAGACCGAATACGGAACCTCCCCACAATCAGAACTCCGGAACACGGCTGACTGTGTGGGGGAGGAATGGGGCCGCCGTCCACGAGGCTGACTGGTGTCACAGGTGTTCCCTGGCAGGGGGAAGTCCGCTAATTACCTCCTATGATCAGGGGGAGGCACTAGATGCTATCTGCATTTCCAGCCCAACCCCCGACTTTCCCCGGCAGCCCGCACTGGGAGACAATCGGGGAAGACACGCGAATGGCTCCTAGGGGATCCAAGGTTCTGCAGACAGAAGACGGAACCTCCCCACACTCACAATTCCGGATCAAGCCTGACTGTGTGGGGGAGGTTTGGGTCCGCCCTCCTCGCAGCTGAGTGGTGTCAAAGGAGTTCCCTGGCAGGGGGAATTCCGCTAATTCCCTACCCTGTCCAGGGGGAGGCACTAGATGCTACCTGCATTTCCAGCCCAACCCCCGCATTTCCCCGGCAGCCCGCAATGGGAGACACTCGGGGAAGACACGCGAATGGCTCCTAGGAAATCCAAGGTCCTGCAGACAGAAGACGGAACCTCTCCACACTCAGAATTCCGGAACACGGCTGACTGGGTGGGGGAGGTTTGGGGCCGCCGTCCACGCAGCTGACTGGTGTCACAGGTGTTACCTGGCAGGGAAAACCGCTAATTAATACATTGTTCAGAGAGAGGCACTAGATGCTACCTTCATTTCCAGCCCAAACCCAGGCTTTCCCCGGCAGAGCACACAGTCAGACACTCGGGGAAGACACGCGAAGGGCTCCTAGGAGATCCGGGGTTCTGCAGACAGAAGACGGAACCTCCCCACACTCAGAATTCCGGAACACGGCTGACTGTGTGGGGGAGGTTTGGGGCCGCCGTCCACTCAGCTGACTGGTGTCACAGGTGTTCCCTGGCAGGGGTAATTCTGCTAAATACCTCCCATGTCCAGAGGGAGGCACTAGATGCTACCTGCATTTCCAGCCCAACCCCCACCTTTCCCCTGCAGCCCGCAATGGGAGACACTCGGGGAAGACACGCGGATGGCTCCTAGGAAATCCAAGGTCCTGCAGACAGAAGACGGAACCTCCCCACACTCACAATTCCGGAACAAGCCTGACAGTGTGCGGGAGGTTTGGGTCCGCCCTCCTCGCAGCTGAGTGGTGTCAAAGGAGTTCCCTGGCAGGGGGAATTCCGCTAATTCCCTACCCTGTCCAGGGGGAGGCACTAGATGCTACCTGCATTTCCAGCCCAACCCCCGCATTTCCCCGGCAGCCCGCAATGGGAGACACTCGGGGAAGACACGCGAATGGCTCCTAGGAAATCCAAGGTCCTGCAGACAGAAGACGGAACCTCCGCACACTCAGAATTCCGGAACACGGCTGACTGTGTGGGGGAGGTTTGGGGCCGCCGTCCACGCAGCTGACTGGTGTCACAGGTGTTACCTGGCAGGGAAAACCGCTAATTAATACCCTGTTCAGGGAGAGGCACTAGATGCTACCTGCATTTCCAGCCCAAACCCAGGCTTTCCCCGGCAGCCCGCACAGTCAGACACTCGGGGAAGACACGCGAAGGGCTCCTAGGAGATTCGGAGTGCTGCAGACAGAAGACGGAACCTCCCCACACTCAGAATTCCGGAACACGGCTGACTGTGTGGGGGAGGTTTGGGGCCGCAGTCCACTCAGCTGACTGGTATCACAGGTGTTCCCTGGCAGGGGTAATTCCGCTAAATACCTCCCATGTCCAGGGGGAGGCACTAGATGCTACCTGCATTTCCAGCCCAACCCCCGCATTTCCCTGGCAGCACGCACTGGGAGACACTCGGGGAAGACACGCGAAGGGCTCCTAGGAAATCCAAGGTCCTGCAGACAGAAGACGGAACCTCCCCACACTCAGAATTCCGGAACACGGCTGACTGTGTGGGGGAGGTTTGGGGCCGCCGTCCACGCAGCTGACTGGTGTCACAGGTGTTACCTGGCAGGGAAAACCGCTAATTAATACCCTGTTCAGGGAGAGGCACTAGATGCTACCTTCATTTCCAGCCCAAACCCAGGCTTTCCCCGGCAGAGCGCACAGTCAGACACTCGGGGAAGACACGCGAAGGGCTCCTAGGAGATCCGGGGTGCTGCAGACAGAAGACGGAACCTCCCCACACTCAGAATTCCGGAACACGGCTGACTGTGTGGGGGAGGTTTGGGGCCGCCGTCCACTCAGCTGACTGGTGTCACAGGTGTTCCCTGGCAGGGGTAATTCTGCTAAATACCTCCCATGTCCAGAGGGAGGCACTAGATGCTACCTGCATTTCCAGCCCAACCCCCACCTTTCCCCTGCAGCCCGCAATGGGAGACACTCGGGGAAGACACGCGGATGGCTCCTAGGAAATCCAAGGTCCTGCAGACAGAAGACGGAACCTCCCCACACTCACAATTCCGGAACAAGCCTGACAGTGTGCGGGAGGTTTGGGTCCGCCCTCCTCGCAGCTGAGTGGTGTCAAAGGAGTTCCCTGGCAGGGGGAATTCCGCTAATTCCCTACCCTGTCCAGGGGGAGGCACTAGATGCTACCTGCATTTCCAGCCCAACCCCCGCATTTCCCCGGCAGCCCGCAATGGGAGACACTCGGGGAAGACACGCGAATGGCTCCTAGGAAATCCAAGGTCCTGCAGACAGAAGACGGAACCTCCCCACACTCAGAATTCCGGAACACGGCTGACTGTGTGGGGGAGGTATGGGGCCGCCGTCCACGCAGCTGACTGGTGTCACAGGTGTTACCTGGCAGGGAAAACCGCTAATTAATACCCTGTTCAGGGAGAGGCACTAGATGCTACCTGCATTTCCAGCCCAACCCCCACCTTTCCCCGGCAGCCCGCAATGGGAGACACTCGGGGAAGACACGCGGATGGCTCCTAGGAAATCCAAGGTCCTGCAGACAGAAGACGGAACCTCCCCACACTCACAATTCTGGAACAAGCCTGACAGTGTGCGGGAGGTTTGGGTCCGCCCTCCTCAAAGCTGAGTGGTGTCAAAGGAGTTCCCTGGCAGGGGGAATTCCGCTAATTCCCTACCCTGTCCAGGGGGAGGCACTAGATGCTACCTGCATTTCCAGCCCAACCCCCGCCTTTCCCCGGCAGCCCGCACTGGGAGACAATCGGGGAAGACACGTGAATGGCTCCTAGGGGATACAAGGTTCTGCAGACAGAAGACGGAACCTCCCCACACTCACAATTCCGGAACAAGCCTGACTGTGTGGGGGAGGTTTGGGTCCGCCCTCCTCGCAGCTGAGTTGTGTCAAAGGAGTTCCCTGGCAAGAGGAATTCCGCTAATTCCCTACCCTGTCCAGGGGGAGGCACTAGATGCTACCTGCATTTCCAGCCCAACCCCCGCATTTCCCCGGCAGCCCGCAATGGGATACACTCGGGGAAGACACGCGAATGGCTCCTAGGAAATCCAAGGTCCTGTAGACAGAAGACGGAACCTCCCCACACTCAGAATTCCGGAACACGGCTGACTGTGTGGGGGAGGTTTGGGGCCGCCGTCCACGCAGCTGACTGGTATCACAGGTGTTACCTGGCAGGGAAAACCGCTAATTAATACCCTGTTCAGGGAGAGGCACTAGATGCTACCTTCATTTCCAGCCCAAACGCAGGCTTTCCCCGGCAGCCCGCACAGTCAGACACTCGGGGAAGACACGCGAAGGGCTCCTAGGAGATCCGGGGTGCTGCAGACAGAAGACGGAACCTCCCCACACTCAGAATTCCGCAACACGGCTGAATGTGTGGGGAGGTTTGGGGCCGCCGTCCACTCAGCTGACTGGTGTCACAGGTGTTCCCTGGCAGGGGTAATTCTGCTAAATACCTCCCATGTCCAGAGGGAGGCACTAGATGCTACCTGCATTTCCAGTCCAACCCCCGCCTTTCCCTGGCAGCCCGCACTGGGATACACTCGGGGAAGACACGCGAATGGCTACTACAGATCCAAGGTCCTGCACACAGAAGACGGAACCTCCCCACACTCACAATTCCGGAACAAGCATGACTGTGTGGGGGAGGTTTGGGGCCGCCGTCCACGCAGCTGACTGGTGTCACAGGTGTTACCTGGCAGGGGAAATCCGCTAACAAAATCCCCTGTCCAGGGAGAGGCAAAAGATGCTACCTGCATTTCCAGCCCAACCACCACCTTTCCCCGGCAGCCCGCAATGTGAGACACTCGGGGAAGACACGCGGATGGCTCCTAGGAAATCGAAGGTCCTGCAGACAGAAGACGGAACCTCCCCACACTCACAATTCTGGAACAAGCCTGACAGTGTGCGGGAGGTTTGGGTCCGCCCTCCTCAAAGCTGAGTGGTGTCAAAGGAGTTCCCTGGCAGGGGGAATTCCGCTAATTCCCTACCCTGTCCAGGGGGAGGCACTAGATGCTACCTGCATTTCCAGACCAACCCCAGCCTTTCCCCGGCAGCCCGCAATGGGAAACACTCGGGGAAGACACGTGAAGGGCTCCTAGGAGATCCCGGGTTCTGCAGACCGAATACGGAACCTCCCCACAGTCAGAATTCCGGAACACGGCTGACTGTGTGGGGGAGGAATGGGGCCGCCGTCCACGAGGCTGACTGGTGTCACAGGTGTTCCCTGGCAGGGGTAATTCTGCTAAATACCTCCCATGTCCAGAGGGAGGCACTAGATGCTACCTGCATTTCCAGCCCAACCCCCGCCTTTCCCTGGCAGCCCGCACTGGGAGACACTCGGGGAAGACACGCGAATGGCTACTACAGATCCAAGGTCCTGCACACAGAAGACGGAACCTCCCCACACTCACAATTCCGGAACAAGCATGACTGTGTGGGGGAGGTTTGGGGCCGCCGTCCACGCAGCTGACTGGTGTCACAGGTGTTACCTGTCAGGGGAAATCCGCTAACAAAATCTCCTGTCCAGGGAGAGGCAATAGATGCTACCTGCATTTCCAGCCCAACCCTTCACATTTCCCTGGCAGCCCGCAATGTGAGACACTCGGGGAAACACGCGAAGGGCTCCTAGGAGATCCCGGGTGCCTCAGACAGAACACGGAACCTCCCCACACTCAGAATTCCGGAACACGGCTGACTGTGTGGGGGAGGTTTGGGGCCGTCGTCCACGCAGTTGACTGGTGTCAAAGGTGTTCCCCGGCAGGGGGAAGTCCGCTAATTGCCTACCCTGTCCAGGGGGAGGCCCTAGATGCTTCCTGCATTTCCAGCCCAACCCCCGCCTTTCCCCGGAAGCCCGCACTGGGAAACAATCGGGGAAGACACGTGAATGGCTCCTAGGGGATCCAAGGTCCTGCAGACAGAAGACGGAACCTCCCCACACTCACAATTCCGGAACACGGCTGACTGTGTGGGGGAGGTTTGGGGCCGCCCTCCACGCAGCTGACTGGTGTCACAGGTGTTACCTGGCAGTGAAAACCGCTAATTAATACCCTGTTCAGGGAGAGGCACTAGATTCTACCTGCAATTCCAGCCCAACCCCCACCTTTCCCCGGCAGCCCGCAATGGGAGACACTCGGGGAAGACACGCGGATGGCTCCTAGGAAATCCAAGGTCCTGCAGACAGAAGACGGAACCTCCCCACACTCAGAATTCCGGAACACGGCTGACTGTGTGGGGGAGGTTTGGGGCCGCCGTCCACGCAGCTGACTGGTGTCACAGGTGTTCCCTGGCAGGGGTAATTCCGCTAAATACCTCCCATGTCCAGGGGGAGGCACTAGATGCTACCTGCATTTCCAGCCCAACCCCCGCCTTTCCCTGGCAGCACGCACTGGGAGACACTCGGGGAAGACACGCGAAGGGCTCCTAGGAAATCCAAGGTCCTGCAGACAGAAGACGGAACCTCCCCACACTCAGAATTCCGGAACACGGCTGACTGTGTGGGGGAGGTTTGGGGCCGCCGTCCACGCAGCTGACTGGTGTCACAGGTGTTACCTGGCAGGGAAAACCGCTAATTAATACCCTGTTCAGGGAGAGGCACTAGATGCTACCTGCAATTCCAGCCCAACCCCCACCTTTCCCCGGCAGCCCGCAATGGGAGACACTCGGGGAAGACACGCGGATGGCTCCTAGGAAATCCAAGGTCCTGCAGACAGAAGACGGAACCTCCCCACACTCAGAATTCCGGAACACGGCTGACTGTGTGGGGGAGGTTTGGGGCCGCCGTCCACGCAGCTGACTGGTGTCACAGGTGTTACCTGCCAGGGAAAACCGCTAATTAATACCCTGTTCAGTGAGAGGCACTAGATGCTACCTGCATTTCCAGCCCAAACCCAGGCTTTCCCCGGCAGCCCGCACAGTCAGACACTCGGGGAAGACACGCGAAGGGCTCCTAGGAGATCCGGGGTGCTGCAGACAGAAGACGGAACCTCCCCACACTCAGAATTCCGGAACACGGCTGACTGTGTGGGGGAGGTTTGGGGCCGCAGTCCACTCAGCTTACTGGTGTCACAGGTGTTCCCTGGCAGGGGTAATTCCGCTAAATACCTCCCATGTCCAGGGGGAGGCACTAGATGCTACCTGCATTTCCAGCCCAACCCCCGCCTTTCCCTGGCAGCACGCACTGGGAGACACTCGGGGAAGACACGCGAAGGGCTCCTAGGAAATCCAAGGTCCTGCAGACAGAAGACGGAACCTCCCCACACTCAGAATTCCGGAACACGTCTGACTGTGTGGGGGAGGTTTGGGGCCGCCGTCCACGCAGCTGACTGGTGTCACAGGTGTTACCTGGCAGGGAAAACCGCTAATTAATACCCTGTTCAGGGAGAGGCACTAGATGCTACCTGCATTTCCAGCCCAACCCCCACCATTCCCCGGCAGCCCGCAATGGGAGACACTCGGGGAAGACACGCGGATGGCTCCTAGGAAATCCAAGGTCCTGCAGACAGAAGACGGAACCTCCCCACACTCACAATTCTGGAACAAGCCTGACAGTGTGCGGGAGGTTTGGGTCCGCCCTCCTCACAGCTGAGTGGTGTCAAAGGAGTTCCCTGGCAGGGGGAATTCCGCTAATTCCCTACCCTGTCCAGGGGGAGGCACTAGATGCTACCTGCATTTCCAGACCAACCCCAGCCTTTCCCCGGCAGCCCGCAATGGGAAACACTCGGGGAAGACACGTGAAGGGCTCCTAGGAGATCCCGGGTTCTGCAGACCGAATACGGAACCTCCACACACTCAGAATTCCGGAACACGGCTGACTGTGTGGTGGAGGAATGGGGCCGCCGTCCACGAGGCTGACTGGTTTCACAGGTGTTCCCTGGCAGGGGTAATTGTGCTAAATACCTCCCATGTCCAGAGGGAGGCACTAGATGCTACCTGCATTTCCAGCCGAACCCCCGCCTTTCCCCGGCAGCCCGCACTGGGAGACAATCGGGGAAGACACGTGAATGGCTCCTAGGGGATCCAAGGTTCTGCACACAGAAGACGGAACCTCCCCACACTCACAATTCCGGAACAAGCCTGACTGTGTGGGGGAGGTTTGGGTCCGCCCTCCTCGCAGCTGAGTTGTGTCAAAGGAGTTCCCTGGCAAGAGGAATTCCGCTAATTCCCTACCCTGTCCAGGGGGAGGCACTAGATGCTACCTGCATTTCCAGCCCAACCCCCGCATTTCCCCGGCAGCCCGCAATGGGAGACACTCAGGGAAGACACGCGAATGGCTCCTAGGAAATCCAAGGTCCTGCAGACAGAAGACGGAACCTCCCCACACTCAGAATTCCGGAACACGGCTGACTGAGTGGGGGAGGTTTGGGGCCGCCGTCCACGCAGCTGACTGGTGTCACAGCTGTTACCTGGCAGGGAAAACCGCTAATTAATACCCTGTTCATGGAGAGGCACTAAATGCTACCTGCATTTCCAGCCCAACCCCCGCCTTTCCCCGGCAGTCCGCACAGGCAGACACACGGGGAAGGCACGCGAAGGGCTCCTAGGAGATCCCGGGTTCTGCAGACCGAATACGGAACCTCCCCACAATCAGAATTCCGGAACACGGCTGACTGTGTGGGGGAGGAATGGGGCTGCCGTCCACGAGGCTGACTGGTGTCACAGGTGTTCCCTGGCAGGGGGAAGTCCGCTAATTACCTTCTATGATCAGGGGGAGGCACTAGATGCTATCTGCATTTCCAGCCCAACCCCCGACTTTCCCCGGCAGCCCGCACTGGGAGACAATCGGGGAAGACACGCGAATGGCTCCTAGGGGATCCAAGGTTCTGCAGACAGAAGACGGAACCTCCCCACACTCACAATTCCGGATCAAGCCTGACTGTGTGGGGGAGGTTTGGGTCCGCCCTCCTCGCAGCTGAGTGGTGTCAAAGGAGTTCCCTGGCAGGGGGAATTCCGCTAATTCCCTACCCTGTCCAGGGGGAGGCACTAGATGCTACCTGCATTTCCAGCCCAACCCCCGCATTTCCCCGGCAGCCCGCAATGGGAGACACTCGGGGAAGACACGCGAATGGCTCCTAGGAAATCCAAGGTCCTGCAGACAGAAGACGGAACCTCCCCACACTCAGAATTCCGGAACACGGCTGACTGGGTGGGGGAGGTATGGGGCCGCCGTCCACGCAGCTGACTGGTGTCACAGCTGTTACCTGGCAGGGAAAACCGCTAATTAATACATTGTTCAGGGAGAGGCACTAGATGCTACCTTCATTTCCAGCCCAAACCCAGGCTTTCCCCGGCAGAGCGCACAGTCAGACACTCGGGGAAGACACGCGAAGGGCTCCTAGGAGATCCGGGGTGCTGCAGACAGAAGACGGAACCTCCCCACACTCAGAATTCCGGAACACGGCTGACTGTGTGGGGGAGGTTTGGGGCCGCCGTCCACTCAGCTGACTGGTGTCACAGGTGTTCCCTGGCAGGGGTAATTCTGCTAAATACCTCCCATGTCCAGAGGGAGGCACTAGATGCTACCTGCATTTCCAGCCCAACCCCCACCTTTCCCCGGCAGCCCGCAATGGGAGACACTCGGGGAAGACACGCGGATGGCTCCTAGGAAATCCAAGGTCCTGCAGACAGAAGACGGAACCTCCCCACACTCACAATTCCGGAACAAGCCTGACAGTGTGCGGGAGGTTTGGGTCCGCCCTCCTCGCAGCTGAGTGGTGTCAAAGGAGTTCCCTGGCAGGGGGAATTCCGCTAATTCCCTACCCTGTCCAGGGGGAGGCACTAGATGCTACCTGCATTTCCAGCCCAACCCCCGCATTTCCCCGGCAGCCCGCAATGGGAGACACTCGGGGAAGACACGCGAATGGCTCCTAGGAAATCCAAGGTCCTGCAGACAGAAGACGGAACCTCCCCACACTCAGAATTCCGGAACACGGCTGACTGTGTGGGGGAGGTTTGGGGCCGCCGTCCACGCAGCTGACTGGTGTCACAGGTGTTACCTGTCAGGGAAAACCGCTAATTAATACCCTGTTCAGGGAGAGGCACTAGATGCTACCTGCATTTCCAGCCCAAACCCAGGCTTTCCCCGGCAGCCCGCACAGTCAGACACTCGGGGAAGACACGCGAAGGGCTCCTAGGAGATCCGGGGTGCTGCAGACAGAAGACGGAACCTCCCCACACTCAGAATTCCGGAACACGGCTGACTGTGTGGGGGAGGTTTGGGGCCGCAGTCCACTCAGCTGACTGGTGTCACAGGTGTTCCCTGGCAGGGGTAATTCCGCTAAATACCTCCCATGTCCAGGGGGAGGCACTAGATGCTACCTGCATTTCCAGCCCAACCCCCGCCTTTCCCTGGCAGCACGCACTGGGAGACACTCGGGGATGTCACGCGAAGGGCTCCTAGGAAATCCAAGGTCCTGCAGACAGAAGACGGAACCTCCCCACACTCAGAATTCCGGAACACGGCTGACTGTGTGGGGGAGGTTTGGGGCCGCCGTCCACGCAGCTGACTGGTGTCACAGGTGTTACCTGGCAGGGAAAACCGCTAATTAATACCCTGTTCAGGGAGAGGCACTAGATGCTACCTGCATTTCCAGCCCAACCCCCACCTTTCCCCGGCAGCCCGCAATGGGAGACACTCGGGGAAGACACGCGGATGGCTCCTAGGAAATCCAAGGTCCTGCAGACAGAAGACGGAACCTCCCCACACTCACAATTCTGGAACAAGCCTGACAGTGTGCGGGAGGTTTGGGTCCGCCCTCCTCACAGCTGAGTGGTGTCACAGGAGTTCCCTGACAGGGGGAATTCCGCTAATTCCCTACCCTGTCCAGGGGGAGGCACTAGATGCTACCTGCATTTCCAGACCAACCCCAGCCTTTCCCCGGCAGCCCGCAATGGGAAACACTCGGGGAAGACACGTGAAGGGCTCCTAGGAGATCCCGGGTTCTGCAGACCGAATACGGAACCTCCCCACACTCAGAATTCCGGAACACGGCTGACTGTGTGTGGGAGGAATGGGGCCGCCGTCCACGAGGCTGACTGGTGTCACAGGTGTTCCCTGGCAGGGGTAATTCTACTAAATACCTCCCATGTCCAGAGGGAGGCACTAGATGCTACCTGCATTTCCAGCCCAACCCCCGCATTTCCCCGGCAGCCCGCACTGGGAGACAATCGGGGAAGACACGTGAATGGCTCCTAGGGGATCCAAGGTTCTGCAGACAGAAGACGGAACCTCCCCACACTCACAATTCCGGAACACGGCTGACTGTGTGGGGGAGGTTTGGGGCCGCCTTCCACGCAGCTGACTGGTGTCACAGGTGTTACCTGGCAGGGAAAACCGCTAATTAATACCCTGTTCAGGGAGAGGCACTAGATGCTACCTTCATTTCCAGCCCAAACGCAGGCTTTCCCCGGCAGCCCGCACAGTCAGACACTCGGGGAAGACACGCGAAGGGCTCCTAGGAGATCCGGGGTGCTGCAGACAGAAGACGGAACCTCCCCACACTCACAATTCCGGAACAAGCATGACTGTGTGGGGAAGGTTTGTGGCCGCCGTCCACGCAGCTGACTGGTGTCACAGGTGTTACCTGGCAGGGGAAATCCGCTAACAAAATCCCCTGTCCAGGAAGAGGCAATAGATGCTACCTGCATTTCCAGCCCAACCCCCACCTTTCCCCGGCAGCCCGCAATGTGAGACACACGGGGAAGACACGCGGATGGCTCCTAGGAAATCCAAGGTCCTGCAGACAGAAGACGGAACCTCCCCACACTCAGAATTCCGGAACACGGCTGACTGTGTGGGGGAGGAATGGGGCCGCCGTCCACGAGGCTGACTGGTGTCACAGGTGTTCCCTGGCAGGGGTAATTCTGCTAAATACCTCCCATGTCCAGAGGGTGGCACTAGATGCTACCTGCATTTCCAGCCCAACCCCCGCCTTTCCCCGGCAGCCCGCACTGGGAGACAATCGGGGAAGACACGTGAATGGCTCCTATGGGATCCAAGGTTCTGCAGACAGAAGACGGAACCTCCCCACACTCACAATTCCGGAACAAGCCTGACTGTGTGGGGGAGGTTTGGGTCCGCCGTCCTCGCAGCTGAGTTGTGTCAAAGGAGTTCCCTGGCAAGAGGAATTCCGCTAAATCCCTACCTTGTCCAGGGGGAGGCACTAGATGCTACCTGCATTTCCAGCCCAACCCCCGCATTTCCCCGGCAGCCCTCAATGGGAGACACTCGGGGAAGACACGCGAATGGCTCCTAGGAAATCCAAGGTCCTGCAGACAGAAGACGGAACCTCCCCACACTCAGAATTCCGGAACACGGCTGACTGTGTGGGGGAGGTTTGGGGCCGCCGTCCACGCAGCTGACTGGTGTCACAGGTGTTACCTGGCAGGGAAAACCGCTAATTAATACCCTGTTCAGGGAGAGGCACTAGATGCTACCTTCATTTCCAGCCCAAACCCAGGCTTTCCCCGGCAGCCCGCACAGTCAGACACTCGGGGAAGACACGCGAAGGGCTCCTAGGAAATCCAAGGTCCTGCAGACAGAAGACGGAACCTCCCCACACTCAGAATTCCGGAACACGGCTGACTGTGTGGGGGAGGTTTGGGGCCGCAGTCCACTCAGCTTACTGGTGTCACAGGTGTTCCCTGGCAGGGGTAATTCCGCTAAATACCTCCCATGTCCAGGGGGAGGCACTAGATGCTACCTGCATTTCCAGCCCAACCCCCGCCTTTCCCTGGCAGCACGCACTGGGAGACACTCGGGGAAGACACGCGAAGGGCTCCTAGGAAATCCAAGGTCCTGCAGACAGAAGACGGAACCTCCCCACACTCAGAATTCCGGAACACGTCTGACTGTGTGGGGGAGGTTTGGGGCCGCCGTCCACGCAGCTGACTGGTGTCACAGGTGTTACCTGGCAGGGAAAACCGCTAATTAATACCCTGTTCAGGGAGAGGCACTAGATGCTACCTGCATTTCCAGCCCAACCCCCACCTTTCCCCGGCAGCCCGCAATGGGAGACACTCGGGGAAGACACGCGGATGGCTCCTAGGAAATCCAAGGTCCTGCAGACAGAAGACGGAACCTCCCCACACTCACAATTCTGGAACAAGCCTGACAGTGTGCGTTAGGTTTGGGTCCGCCCTCCTCACAGCTGAGTGGTGTCAAAGGAGTTCCCTGGCAGGGGGAATTCCGCTAATTCCCTACCCTGTCCAGGGGGAGGCACTAGATGCTACCTGCATTTCCAGACCAACCCCAGCCTTTCCCCGGCAGCCCGCAATGGGAAACACTCGGGGAAGACACGTGAAGGGCTCCTAGGAGATCCCGGGTTCTGCAGACCGAATACGGAACCTCCACACACTCAGAATTCCGGAACACGGCTGACTGTGTGGTGGAGGAATGGGGCCGCCGTCCACGAGGCTGACTGGTTTCACAGGTGTTCCCTGGCAGGGGTAATTCTGCTAAATACCTCCCATGTCCAGAGGGAGGCACTAGATGCTACCTGCATTTCCAGCCGAACCCCCGCCTTTCCCCGGCAGCCCGCACTGGGAGACAATCGGGGAAGACACGTGAATGGCTCCTAGGGGATCCAAGGTTCTGCACACAGAAGACGGAACCTCCCCACACTCACAATTCCGGAACAAGCCTGACTGTGTGGGGGAGGTTTGGGTCCGCCCTCCTCGCAGCTGAGTTGTGTCAAAGGAGTTCCCTGGCAAGAGGAATTCCGCTAATTCCCTACCCTGTCCAGGGGGAGGCACTAGATGCTACCTGCATTTCCAGCCCAACCCCCGCATTTCCCCGGCAGCCCGCAATGGGAGACACTCAGGGAAGACACGCGAATGGCTCCTAGGAAATCCAAGGTCCTGCAGACAGAAGACGGAACCTCCCCACACTCAGAATTCCGGAACACGGCTGACTGAGTGGGGGAGGTTTGGGGCCGCCGTCCACGCAGCTGACTGGTGTCACAGGTGTTACCTGGCAGGGAAAACCGCTAATTAATACCCTGTTCATGGAGAGGCACTAAATGCTACCTGCATTTCCAGCCCAACCCCCGCCTTTCCCCGGCAGTCCGCACAGGCAGACACACGGGGAAGGCACGCGAAGGGCTCCTAGGAGATCCCGGGTTCTGCAGACCGAATACGGAACCTCCCCACAATCAGAATTCCGGAACACGGCTGACTGTGTGGGGGAGGAATGGGGCTGCCGTCCACGAGGCTGACTGGTGTCACAGGTGTTCCCTGGCAGGGGGAAGTCCGCTAATTACCTTCTATGATCAGGGGGAGGCACTAGATGCTATCTGCATTTCCAGCCCAACCCCCGACTTTCCCCGGCAGCCCGCACTGGGAGACAATCGGGGAAGACACGCGAATGGCTCCTAGGGGATCCAAGGTTCTGCAGACAGAAGACGGAACCTCCCCACACTCACAATTCCGGATCAAGCCTGACTGTGTGGGGGAGGTTTGGGTCCGCCCTCCTCGCAGCTGAGTGGTGTCAAAGGAGTTCCCTGGCAGGGGGAATTCCGCTAATTCCCTACCCTGTCCAGGGGGAGGCACTAGATGCTACCTGCATTTCCAGCCCAACCCCCGCATTTCCCCGGCAGCCCGCAATGGGAGACACTCGGGGAAGACACGCGAATGGCTCCTAGGAAATCCAAGGTCCTGCAGACAGAAGACGGAACCTCCCCACACTCAGAATTCCGGAACACGGCTGACTGGGTGGGGGAGGTATGGGGCCGCCGTCCACGCAGCTGACTGGTGTCACAGCTGTTACCTGGCAGGGAAAACCGCTAATTAATACATTGTTCAGGGAGAGGCACTAGATGCTACCTTCATTTCCAGCCCAAACCCAGGCTTTCCCCGGCAGAGCGCACAGTCAGACACTCGGGGAAGACACGCGAAGGGCTCCTAGGAGGTCCGGGGTGCTGCAGACAGAAGACGGAACCTCCCCACACTCAGAATTCCGGAACACGGCTGACTGTGTGGGGGAGGTTTGGGGCCGCCGTCCACTCAGCTGACTGGTGTCACAGGTGTTCCCTGGCAGGGGTAATTCTGCTAAATACCTCCCATGTCCAGAGGGAGGCACTAGATGCTACCTGCATTTCCAGCCCAACCCCCACCTTTCCCCGGCAGCCCGCAATGGGAGACACTCGGGGAAGACACGCGGATGGCTCCTAGGAAATCCAAGGTCCTGCAGACAGAAGACGGAACCTCCCCACACTCACAATTCCGGAACAAGCCTGACAGTGTTCGGGAGGTTTGGGTCCGCCCTCCTCGCAGCTGAGTGGTGTCAAAGGAGTTCCCTGGCAGGGGGAATTCCGCTAATTCCCTACCCTGTCCAGGGGGAGGCACTAGATGCTACCTGCATTTCCAGCCCAACCCCCGCATTTCCCCGGCAGCCCGCAATGGGAGACACTCGGGGAAGACACGCGAATGGCTCCTAGGAAATCCAAGGTCCTGCAGACAGAAGACGGAACCTCCCCACACTCAGAATTCCGGAACACGGCTGACTGTGTGGGGGAGGTTTGGGGCCGCCGTCCACGCAGCTGACTGGTGTCACAGGTGTTACCTGTCAGGGAAAACCGCTAATTAATACCCTGTTCAGGGAGAGGCACTAGATGCTACCTGCATTTCCAGCCCAAACCCAGGCTTTCCCCGGCAGCCCGCACAGTCAGACACTCGGGGAAGACACGCGAAGGGCTCCTAGGAGATCCGGGGTGCTGCAGACAGAAGACGGAACCTCCCCACACTCAGAATTCCGGAACACGGCTGACTGTGTGGGGGAGGTTTGGGGCCGCAGTCCACTCAGCTGACTGGTGTCACAGGTGTTCCCTGGCAGGGGTAATTCCGCTAAATACCTCCCATGTCCAGGGGGAGGCACTAGATGCTACCTGCATTTCCAGCCCAACCCCCGCCTTTCCCTGGCAGCACGCACTGGGAGACACTCGGGGATGTCACGCGAAGGGCTCCTAGGAAATCCAAGGTCCTGCAGACAGAAGACGGAACCTCCCCACACTCAGAATTCCGGAACACGGCTGACTGTGTGGGGGAGGTTTGGGGCCGCCGTCCACGCAGCTGACTGGTGTCACAGGTGTTACCTGGTAGGGAAAACCGCTAATTAATACCCTGTTCAGGGAGAGGCACTAGATGCTACCTGCATTTCCAGCCCAACCCCCGCATTTCCCCGGCAGCCCGCAATGGGAGACACTCGGGGAAGACACGCGGATGGCTCCTAGGAAATCCAAGGTCCTGCAGACAGAAGACGGAACCTCCCCACACTCACAATTCTGGAACAAGCCTGACAGTGTGCGGGAGGTTTGGGTCCGCCCTCCTCACAGCTGAGTGGTGTCAAAGGAGTTCCCTGACAGGGGGAATTCCGCTAATTCCCTACCCTGTCCAGGGGGAGGCACTAGATGCTACCTGCATTTCCAGACCAACCCCAGCCTTTCCCCGGCAGCCCGCAATGGGAAACACTCGGGGAAGACACGTGAAGGGCTCCTAGGAGATCCCGGGTTCTGCAGACCGAATACGGAACCTCCCCACACTCAGAATTCCGGAACACGGCTGACTGTGTGTGGGAGGAATGGGGCCGCCGTCCACGAGGCTGACTGGTGTCACAGGTGTTCCCTGGCAGGGGTAATTCTACTAAATACCTCCCATGTCCAGAGGGAGGCACTAGATGCTACCTGCATTTCCAGCCCAACCCCCGCATTTCCCCGGCAGCCCGCACTGGGAGACAATCGGGGAAGACACGTGAATGGCTCCTAGGGGATCCAAGGTTCTGCAGACAGAAGACGGAACCTCCCCACACTCACAATTCCGGAACACGGCTGACTGTGTGGGGGAGGTTTGGGGCCGCCTTCCACGCAGCTGACTGGTGTCACAGGTGTTACCTGGCAGGGAAAACCGCTAATTAATACCCTGTTCAGGGAGAGGCACTAGATGCTACCTTCATTTCCAGCCCAAACGCAGGCTTTCCCCGGCAGCCCGCACAGTCAGACACTCGGGGAAGACACGCGAAGTGCTCCTAGGAGATCCGGGGTGCTGCAGACAGAAGACGGAACCTCCCCACACTCACAATTCCGGAACAAGCATGACTGTGTGGGGAAGGTTTGTGGCCGCCGTCCACGCAGCTGACTGGTGTCACAGGTGTTACCTGGCAGGGGAAATCCGCTAACAAAATCCCCTGTCCAGGAAGAGGCAATAGATGCTACCTGCATTTCCAGCCCAACCCCCACCTTTCCCCGGCAGCCCGCAATGTGAGACACACGGGGAAGACACGCGGATGGCTCCTAGGAAATCCAAGGTCCTGCAGACAGAAGACGGAACCTCCCCACACTCAGAATTCCGGAACACGGCTGACTGTGTGGGGGAGGAATGGGGCCGCCGTCCACGAGGCTGACTGGTGTCACAGGTGTTCCCTGGCAGGGGTAATTCTGCTAAATACCTCCCATGTCCAGAGGGTGGCACTAGATGCTACCTGCATTTCCAGCCCAACCCCCGCCTTTCCCCGGCAGCCCGCACTGGGAGACAATCGGGGAAGACACGTGAATGGCTCCTATGGGATCCAAGGTTCTGCAGACAGAAGACGGAACCTCCCCACACTCACAATTCCGGAACAAGCCTGACTGTGTGGGGGAGGTTTGGGTCCGCCGTCCTCGCAGCTGAGTTGTGTCAAAGGAGTTCCCTGGCAAGAGGAATTCCGCTAAATCCCTACCTTGTCCAGGGGGAGGCACTAGATGCTACCTGCATTTCCAGCCCAACCCCCGCATTTCCCCGGCAGCCCTCAATGGGAGACACTCGGGGAAGACACGCGAATGGCTCCTAGGAAATCCAAGGTCCTGCAGACAGAAGACGGAACCTCCCCACACTCAGAATTCCGGAACACGGCTGACTGTGTGGGGGAGGTTTGGGGCCGCCGTCCACGCAGCTGACTGGTGTCACAGGTGTTACCTGGCAGGGAAAACCGCTAATTAATACCCTGTTCAGGGAGAGGCACTAGATGCTACCTTCATTTCCAGCCCAAACCCAGGCTTTCCCCGGCAGCCCGCACAGTCAGACACTCGGGGAAGACACGCGAAGGGCTCCTAGGAGATCCGGGGTGCTGCAGACAGAAGACGGAACCTCCCCACAATCAGAATTCCGGAACACGGCTGACTGTGTCGGGGAGGAATGGGGCCGCCGTCTACGAGGCTGACTGGTGTCACAGGTGTTCCCTGGCAGGGGGAAGTCCGCTAATTACCTCCTATGATCTGGGGGAGGCACTAGATGCTACCTGCATTTCCAGCCCAACCCCCGCCTTTCCCTGGCAGCCCGCACTGGGAGACACTCGGGGAAGACACGCGAATGGCTACTACAGATCCAAGGTCCTGCACACAGAAGACGGAACATCCCCACACTCACAATTCCGGAACAAGCATGACTGTGTGGGGGAGGTTTGGGGCCGCAGTCCACGCAGCTGACTGGTGTCACAGGTGTTACCTGGCAGGGGAAATCCGCTAACAAAATCCCCTGTCCAGGGAGAGGCAATAGATGCTACCTGCATTTCCAGCCCAACCCTTCACATTTCCCCGGCAGCCCGCAATATGAGACACTCGGGGAAACACGCGAAGGGCTCCTAGGAGATCCCGGGTGCCTCAGACAGAACACGGAACCTCCCCACACTCAGAATTCCGGAACACGGCTGACTGTGTGGGGGAGGTTTGGGGCCGTCGTCCACGCAGTTGACGTGTCAAAGGTGTTCCCCGGCAGGGGGAAGTCCGCTAATGGCCTACCCTGTCCAGGGGGAGGCACTAGATGCTTCCTGCATTTCCAGCCCAACCCCCGCCTTTCCCCGGAAGCCCGCAATTGGAGACACTCGGGGAAAACACGCGGATGGCTCCTATGAAATCCAAGGTCCTGCAGACAGAAGACGGAACCTCCCCACACTCACTATTCCGGAACAAGCCTGACTGTGTGTGGGAAGTTTGGGTCCGCACTCCTCGCAGCTGAGTGGTGTCAAAGGAGTTCGCTGGCAGGAGGAAGTCCGCTAATTGCCTACCCTGTCCAGGGGGAGGCACTAGATGCTACCTGCATTTCCAGCCCAACCCCCGCATTTCCCCGGCAGCCCGCAATGGGAGACACTCGGGGAAGACACGCGAATGGCTCCAAGGAAATCCAAGGTCCTGCAGACAGAAGACGGAACCTCCCCACACTCAGAATTCCGGAACACGGCTGACTGTGTGGGGGAGGTTTGGGGCCGCCGTCCACGAGGCTGACTGGTGTCACAGGTGTTCCCTGGCAGGGGGAAGTCCGCTAATTACCTCCTATGATCAGGGGGAGGCACTAGATGCTATCTGCATTTCCAGCCAAACCCCCGACTTTCCCCGGCAGCCCGCACTGGGAGACAATCGGGGAAGACACGCGAATGGCTCCTAGGGGATCCAAGGTTCTGCAGACAGAAGACGGAACCTCCCCACACTCACAATTCCGGATCAAGCCTGACTGTGTGGGGGAGGTTTAGGTCCGCCCTCCTCGCAGCTGAGTGGTGTCAAAGGAGTTCCCTGGCAGGGGGAATTCCGCTAATACCCTACCCTGTCCAGGGGGAGGCACTAGATGCTACCTGCATTTCCAGCCCAACCCCCGCCTTTCCCTGGCAGCACGCACTGGGAGACACTCGGGGAAGACACGCGAAGGGCTCCTAGGAAATCCAAGGTCCTGCAGACAGAAGACGGAACCTCCACACACTCAGAATTCCGGAACACGGCTGACTGTGTGGGGGAGGTTTGGGGCCGCCGTCCACGCAGCTGACTGGTGTCACAGGTGTTACCTGGCAGGGAAAACTGCTAATTAATACCCTGTTCAGGGAGAGGCACTAGATGCTACCTGCATTTCCAGCCCAACCCCCACCTTTCCCCGGCAGCCCGCAATGGGAGACACTCGGGGAAGACACGCGGATGGCTCCTAGGAAATCCAAGGTCCTGCAGACAGAAGACGGAACCTCCCCACACTCAGAATTCCGGAACACGGCTGACTGTGTGGGGGAGGTTTGGGGCCGCCGTCCACGCAGCTGACTGGTGTCACAGGTGTTACCTGGCAGGGAAAACCGCTAATTAATACCCTGTTCAGGGAGAGGCACTAGAAGCTACCTGCATTTCCAGCCCAAACCCAGGCTTTCCCCGGCAGCCCGCACAGTCAGACACTCGGGGAAGACACGCGAAGTGCTCCTAGGAGATCCGGGGTGCTGCAGACAGAAGACGGAACCTCCCCACACTCAGAATTCCAGAACACGGCTGACTGTGTGGGGGAGGTTTGGGGCCGCAGTCCACTCAGCTGACTGGTGTCACAGGTGTTCCCTGGCAGGGGTAATTCCGCTAAATACCTCCCATGTCCAGGGGGAGGCACTAGATGCTACCTGCATTTCCAGCCCAACCCCCGCCTTTCCCTGGCAGCACGCACTGGGATACACTCGGGGAAGTCACGCGAAGGGCTCCTAGGAAATCCAAGGTCCTGCAGACAGAAGACGGAACCTCCCCACACTCAGAATTCCGGAACACGGCTGACTGTGTGGGGGAGGTTTGGGGCCGCCGTCCACGCAGCTGACTGGTGTCACAGGTGTTACCTGGCAGGGAAAACCGCTAATTAATACCCTGTTCAGGGAGAGGCACTAGATGCTACCTGCATTTCCAGCCCAACCCCCACCTTTCCCGGCAGCCCGCAATGGGAGACACTCGGGGAAGACACGCGGATGGCTCCTAGGAAATCCAAGGTCCTGCAGACAGAAGACGGAACCTCCCCACACTCACAATTCTGGAACAAGCCTGACAGTGTGCGGGAGGTTTGGGTCCGCCCTCCTCACAGCTGAGTGGTGTCAAAGGAGTTCCCTGGCAGGGGGAATTCCGCTAATTCCCTACCCTGTCCAGGGGGAGGCACTAGATGCTACCTGCATTTCCAGACCAACCCCAGCCTTTCCCCGGCAGCCCGCAATGGGAAACACTCGGGGAAGACACGTGAAGCGCTCCTAGGAGATCCCGGGTTCTGCAGACCGAATACGGAACCTCCCCACACTCAGAATTCCGGAACACGGCTGACTGTGTGGGGGAGGAATGGGGCCGCCGTCCACGAGGCTGTCTGGTGTCACAGGTGTTCCCTGGCAGGGGTAATTTTGCTAAATACCTCCCATGTCCAGAGGGAGGCACTAGATGCTACCTGCATTTCCAGCCCAACCCCCGCATTTCCCCGGCAGCCCGCACTGGGAGACAATCGGGGAAGACACGTGAATGGCTCCTAGGGGATCCAAGGTTCTGCAGACAGAAGACGGAACCTCCCCACACTCACAATTCCGGAACACGGCTGACTGTGTGGGGGAGGTTTGGGGCCGCCGTCCACGCAGCTGACTGGTGTCACAGGTGTTACCTGGCAGGGAAAACCGCTAATTAATACCCTGTTCAGGGAGAGGCACTAGATGCTACCTTCATTTCCAGCCCAAACCCAGGCTTTCCTCGGCAGCCCGCACAGTCAGACACTCGGGGAAGACACGCGAAGGGCTCCTAGGAGATCCGGGGTGCTGCAGACAGAAGACGGAAACTCCCCACACTCAGAATTCCGGAACACGGCTGACTGTGTGGGGGAGGTTTGGGGCCGCCGTCCACTCAGCTGACTGGTGTCACAGGTGTTCCCTGGCAGGGGTAATTCTGCTAAATACCTCCCATGTCCAGAGGGATGCACTAGATGCTACCTGCATTTCCAGCCCAACCCCCACCTTTCCCCGGCAGCCCGCAATGGGAGACACTCGGGGAAGACACGCGGATGGCTCCTAGGAAATCCAAGGTCCTGCAGACAGAAGACGGAACCTCCCCACACTCAGAATTCCGGAACACGGCTGACTGTGTGTGGAAGGTTTGGGGCCGCCGTCCACGCAGCTGACTGGTGTCACAGGTGTTACCTGGCAGGGAAAACCGCTAATTAATACCCTGTTCAGGGAGAGGCACTAGATGCTACCTGCATTTCCAGCCCAAACCCAGGCTTTCCCTGGCAGCCCGCACTGGGAGACACTCAGGGAAGACACGCGAATGGCTACTACAGATCCAAGGTCCTGCACACAGAAGACGGAACCTCCCCACACTCACAATTCCGGAACAAGCATGACTGTGTGGGGGAGGTTTGGGGCCGCCGTCCACGCAGCTGACTGGTGTCTCAGGTGTTACCTGGCAGGGGAAATCCGCTAACAAAATCCCCTGTCCAGGGAGAGGCAATAGATGCTACCTGCATTTCCAGCCCAACCCTTCACATTTCCCCGGCAGCCCGCAATGTGAGACACTCGGGGAAACACGCGAAGGGCTCCTAGGAGATCCCGGGTGCCTCAGACAGAACACGGAACCTCCACACACTCAGAATTCCGGAACACGGCTGACTGTGTGGGGGAGGTTTGGGGCCGTCGTCCAGGCAGTTGACTGGTGTCAAAGGTGTTCCCCGGCAGGGGGAAGTCCGCTAATTGCCTACCCTGTCCAGGGGGAGGCACTAGATGCTTCCTGAATTTCCACCCCAACCCCCGCCTTTCCCCGGCAGCCCGCACAGGGAGACAATCGGGGAAGACACGCGAATGGCTCCTAGGGGATCCAAGGTTCTGCAGACAGAAGACGGAACCTCCCCACACTCACAATTCCGGATCAAGCCTGACTGTGTGGGGGAGGTTTGGGTCCGCCCTCCTCGCAGCTGAGTGGTGTCAAAGGAGTTCCCTGGCAGGGGGAATTCCGCTAATTCCCTACCCTGTCCAGGGGGAGGCACTAGATGATACCTGCATTTCCAGCCCCACCCCCGCATTTCCCCGGCAGCCCGCAATGGGAGACACTCGGGGAAGACACGCGAATGGCTCCTAGGAAATCCAAGGTCCTGCAGACAGAAGACGGAACCTCCCCACACTCAGAATTCCGGAACACGGCTGACTGGTTGGGGGAGGTTTGGGGCCGCCGTCCACGCAGCTGACTGGTGTCACAGGTGTTACCTGGCAGGGAAAACCGCTAATTAATACCCTGTTCAGGGAGAGGCACTAGATGCTACCTTCATTTCCAGCCCAAACCCAGGCTTTCCCCGGCAGCCCGCACAGTCAGACACTCGGGGAAGACACGCGAAGGGCTCCTAGGAGATCCGGGGTGCTGCAGACAGAAGACGGAACCTCCCCACAATCAGAATTCCGGAACACGGCTGACTGTGTGGGGGAGGAATGGGGCCGCCGTCTACGAGGCTGACTGGTGTCACAGGTGTTCCCTGGCAGGGGGAAGTCCGCTAATTACCTCCTATGATCAGGGGGAGGCACTAGATGCTACCTGCATTTCCAGCACAACCCCCGCCTTTCCCTGGCAGCCCGCACTGGGAGACACTCGGGGAAGACACGCGAATGGCTACTACAGATCCAAGGTCCTGCACACAGAAGACGGAACCTCCCCACACTCACAATTCCGGAACAAGCATGACTGTGTGGGGGAGGTTTGGGGCCGCCGTCCACGCAGCTGACTGGTGTCACAGGTGTTACCTGGCAGGGGAAATCCGCTAACAAAATCCCCTGTCCAGGGAGAGGCAATAGATGCTACCTGCATTTCCAGCCCAACCCTTCACATTTCCCCGGCAGCCCGCAATGTGAGACACTCGGGGAATCACGCGAAGGGCTCCTAGGAGATCCCGGGTGCCTCAGACAGAAGACGGAACCTCCCCACACTCAGAATTCCGGAACACGGCTGACTGGGTGGGGGAGGTTTGGGGCCGACGTCCACGCAGCTGACTGGTGTCACAGGTGTTACCTGGCAGGGAAAACCGCTAATTAATACATTGTTCAGGGAGAGGCACTAGATGCTACCTTCATTTCCAGCCCAAACCCAGGCTTTCCCCGGCAGAGCGCACAGTCAGACACTCGGGGAAGACACGCGAAGGGCTCCTAAGAGATCCGGGGTGCTGCAGACAGAAGACGGAACCTCCCAACACTCAGAATTCCGGAACACGGCTGACTGTGTGGGGGAGGTTTGGGGCCGCCGTCCACTCAGCTGACTGGTGTCACAGGTGTTCCCTGGCAGGGGTAATTCTGCTAAATACCTCCCATGTCCAGAGGGAGGCACTAGATGCTACCTGCATTTCCAGCCCAACCCCCGCCTTTCCCTGGCAGCCCGCACTGGGAGACACTCGGGGAAGACACGCGAATGGCTACTACAGATCCAAGGTCCTGCACACAGAAGACGGAACCTCCCCACACTCACAATTCCGGAACAAGCATGACTGTGTGGGGGAGGTTTGGGGCCGCCGTCCACGCAGCTGACTTGTGTCACAGGTGTTACTTGGCAGGGGAAATCCGCTAACAAAATCCCCTGTCCAGGGAGAGGGAATAGATGCTACCTGCATTTCCAGCCCAACCCCCACCTTTCCCCGGCAGCCCGCAATGTGAGACACTCGGGGAAGACACGCGGATGGCTCCTAGGAAATCCAAGGTCCTGCAGACAGGAGAAGGAACCTCCCCACACTCACAATTCTGGAACAAGCCTGACAGTGTGCGGGAGGTTTTGGTCCGCCCTCCTCGCAGCTGAGTTGTGTCAAAGGAGTTCCCTGGCAAGAGGAATTCCGCTAAATCCCTACCCTGTCCAGGGGGAGGCACTAGATGCTACCTGCATTTCCAGCCCAACCCCCGCATTTCCCCGGCAGCCCGCAATGGGAGACACTCGGGGAAGACACGCGAATGGATCCTAGGAAATCCAAGGTCCTGCAGACAGAAGACGGAACCTCCCCACACTCAGTATTCCGGAACACGGCTGACTGTGTGGGGGAGGTTTGTGGCCGCCGTCCACGCAGCTGACTGGTGTCACAGGTGTTACCTGGCAGGGAAAACCGCTAATTAATACCCTGTTCATGGAGAGGCACTAAATGCTACCTGCATTTCCAGCCCAACCCCCGACTTTCCCCGGCAGTCCGCACAGGCAGACACACGGGGAAGGCACGCGAAGGGCTCCTAGGGGATCCCGGGTTCTGCAGACCGAATACGGAACCTCCCCACAATCAGAATTCCGGAACACGGCTGACTGTGTGGGGGAGGAATGGGGCCGCCGTCCACGAGGCTGACTGGTGTCACAGGTGTTCCCTGGCAGGGGGAAGTCCGCTAATTACCTCCTATGATCAGGGGGAGGCACTAGATGGTATCTGCATTTCCAGCCCAACCCCCGACTTTCCCCGGCAGCCCGCACTGGGAGACAATCGGGGAAGACACGCGAATGGCTCCTAGGGGATCCAAGGTTCTGCAGACAGAAGACGGAACCTCCCCACACTCACAATTCCGGATCAAGCCTGACTGTGTGGGGGAGGTTTGGGTCCGCCCTCCTCGCAGCTGAGTGGTGTCAAAGGAGTTCTCTGGCAGTGGGAATTCCGCTAATTCCCTACCCTGTCCAGGGGGAGGCACTAGATGCTACCTGCATTTCCAGCCCCACCCCCGCATTTCCCCGGCAGCCCGCAATGGGAGACACTCGGGGAAGACACGCGAATGGCTCCTAGGAAATCCAAGGTCCTGCAGACAGAAGACGGAACCTCCCCACACTCAGAATTCCGGAACACGACTGACTGGGTGGGGGAGGTTTGGGGCCGCCGTCCACGCAGCTGACTGGTGTCACAGGTGTTACCTGGCAGGGAAAATCGCTAATTAATCCATTGTTCAGGGAGAGGCACTAGATGCTACCTTCATTTCCAGCCCAAACCCAGGCTTTCCCCGGCAGAGCGCACAGTCAGACACTCGGGGAAGACACGCGAAGGGCTCCTAAGAGATCCGGGGTGCTGCAGACAGAAGACGGAACCTCCCAACACTCAGAATTCCGGAACACGGCTGACTGTGTGGGGGAGGTTTGGGGCCGCCGTCCACTCAGCTGACTGGTGTCACAGGTGTTCCCTGGCAGGGGTAATTCTGCTAAATACCTCCCATGTCCAGAGGGAGGCACTAGATGCTACCTGCATTTCCAGCCCAACCCCCGCCTTTCCCTGGCAGCCCGCACTGGGAGACACTCGGGGAAGACACGCGAATGGCTACTACAGATCCAAGGTCCTGCACACAGAAGACGGAACCTCCCCTCACTCACAATTCCGGAACAAGCATGACTGTGTGGGGGAGGTTTGGGGCCGCCGTCCATGCAGCTGACTTGTGTCACAGTTGTTACTTGGCAGGGGAAATCCGCTAACAAAATCCCCTGTCCAGGGAGAGGGAATAGATGCTACCTGCATTTCCAGCCCAACCCACACCTTTCCCCGGCAGCCCGCAATGTGAGACACTCGGGGAAGACACGCGGATGGCTCCTAGGAAATCCAAGGTCCTGCAGACAGGAGACGGAACCTCCCCACACTCACAATTCTGGAACAAGCCTGACAGTGTGCGGGAGGTTTTGGTCCGCCCTCCTCACAGCTGAGTGGTGTCAAAGGAGTTCCCTGGCAGGGGGAATTCCGCTAATTCCCTACCCTGTCCAGGGGGAGGCACTAGATGTTACCTGCATTTCCAGACCAACCCCAGCCTTTCCCCGGCAGCCCGCAATGGGAAACACTCGGGGAAGACACGTGAAGGGCTCCTAGGAGATCCCGGGTTCTGCAGACCGAATACGGAACCTCCCCACACTCAGAATTCCGGAACACGGCTGACTGTGTGGGGGAGGAATGGGGCCGCCGTCCACGAGGCTGACTGGTGTCACAGGTGTTCCCGGGCAGGGGTAATTCTGCTAAATACCTCCCATGTCCAGAGGGAGGCACTAGATGCTACCTGCATTTCCAGCCCAACCCCCGCCTTTCCATGGCAGCCCGCACTGGGAGACACTCGGGGAAGACACGCGAAAGGCTACTACAGATCCAAGGTCCTGCACACAGAAGACGGAACCTCCCCACACTCACAATTCCGGAACAAGCATGACTGTGTGGGGGAGGTTTGGGGCCGCCGTCCACGCAGCTGACTGGTGTCACAGGTGTTACCTGGCAGGGGAAATCCGCTAACAAAATCCCCTGTCCAGGGAGAGGCAATAGATGCTACCTGCATTTCCAGCCCAACCCTTCACATTTCCCCGGCAGCCCGCAATGTGAGACACTCTGGGAAACACGCGAAGGGCTCCTAGGAGATCCCGGGTGCCTCAGACAGAACACGGAACCTCCCCACACTCAGAATTCCGGAACACGGCTGACTGTGTGGGGGAGGTTTGGGACCGTCGTCCACGCAGTTGACTGGTGTCAAAGGTGTTCCCCGGCAGGGGGAAGTCCGCTAATTGCCTACCCTGTCCAGGGGGAGGCACTAGATGCTACCTGCATTTCCAGCCCAACCCCCGCATTTCCCCGGCAGCCCGCAAAGGGATACACTCGGGGAAGACACGCGAATGGCTCCTAGGAAATCCAAGGTCCTGCAGACAGAAGACGGAACCTCCCCACACTCAGAATTCCGGAACACGGCTGACTGTGTGGGGGAGATTTGGGGCCGCCGTCCACGCAGCTGACTGGTGTCACAGGTGTTACCTGGCAGGGAAAACCGCTAATTAATACCCTGTTCAGTGAGAGGCACTAGATGCTACCTGCATTTCCAGCCCAACCCCCGCCTTCCCCCGGCAGCCCGCACTGGGAGACAATCGGGGAAGACACGTGAATGGCTCCTAGGGGATCCAAGTTTCTGCAGACAGAAGACGGAACCTCCCCACACTCACAATTCCGGAACAAGCCTGACTGAGTGGGGGAGGTTTGGGTCCGCCCTCCTAGCAGCTGAGTTGTGTCAAAGGAGTTCCCTGGCAAAGAGGAATTCCGCTAAATCCCTACCCTGTCCAGGGGGAGGCACTAGATGCTACCTGCATTTCCAGCCCAACCCCCGCATTTCCCCGGCAGCCCGCAATGGGAGACACTCGGGGAAGACACGCGAATGGCTCCTAGGAAATCCAAGTTCCTGCAGACAGAAGACGGAACCTCCCCACACTCAGAATTCCGGAACACGGCTGACTGTGTGGGGGAGGTTGGGTCCGCCGTCCACGCAGCTGACTGGTGTCACAGGTGTTACCTGGCAGGGAAAACCGCTAATTAATACCCTGTTCAGGGAGAGGCACTAGATGCTACCTTCATTTCCAGCCCAAACCCAGGCTTTCCCCGGCATCCCGCACAGTCAGACACTCGGGGAAGACACGCGAAGGGCTCCTAGGAGATCCGGGGTGCTGCAGACAGAAGACGGAACCTCCCCACAATCAGAATTCCGGAACACGGCTGACTGTGTGGGGGAGGAATGGGGCCGCCGTCTACGAGGCTGACTGGTGTCACAGGTGTTCCCTGGCAGGGGGAAGTCCGCTAATTACCCTCTATGATCAGGGGGAGGCACTAGATGCTACCTGCATTTCCAGCCCAACCCCCGCCATTCCCTGGCAGCCCGCCTTGGGAGACACTCGGGGAAGACACGCGAAAGGCTACTACAGATCCAAGGTCCTGCACACAGAAGACGGAACCTCCCCACACTCACAATTCCGGAACAAGCATGACTGTGTGGGGGAGGTTTGGGGCCGCCGTCCACGCAGCTGACTGGTGTCACAGGTGTTACCTGGCAGGGGAAATCCGCTAACAAAATCCCCTGTCCAGGGAGAGGCAATAGATGCTACCTGCATTTCCAGCCCAACCCTTCACATTTCCCCGGCAGCCCGCAATGTGAGACACTCTGGGAAACACGCGAAGGGCTCCTAGGAGATCCCGGGTGCCTCAGACAGAACACGGAACCTCCCCACACTCAGAATTCCGGAACACGGCTGACTGTGTGGGGGAGGTTTGGGGCCGTCGTCCACGCAGTTGACTGGTGTCAAAGGTGTTCCCCGGCAGGGGGAAGTCCGCTAATTGCCTACCCTGTCCAGGGGGAGGCACTAGATGCTACATGCATTTCCAGCCCAACCCCCGCATTTCCCCGGCAGCCCGCAATGTAATACACTCGGGGAAGACACGCGAATGGCTCCTAGGAAATCCAAGGTCCTGCAGACAGAAGACGGAACCTCCCCACACTCAGAATTCCGGAACACGGCTGACTGTGTGGGGGAGGTTTGGGGCCGCCGTCCACGCAGCTGACTGGTGTCACAGGTGTTACCTGGCAGGGAAAACCGCTAATTAATACCCTGTTCAGGGAGAGGCACTAGATGCTACCTTCATTTCCAGCCCAAACCCAGGCTTTCCCCGGCAGCCCGCACAGTCAGACACTCGGGGAAGACACGCGAAGGGCTCCTAGGAGATCCGGGGTGCTGCAGACAGAAGACGGAACATCCCCACACTCAGAATTCCGCAACACGGCTGACTGTGTGGGGGAGGTTTGGGGCCGCCGTCCACTCAGCTGACTGGTGTCACAGGTGTTCCCTGGCAGGGGTAATTCTGCTAAATACCTCCCATGTCCAGAGGGAGGCACTAGATGCTACCTGCATTTCCAGCCCAACCCCCGCCTTTCCCTGGCAGCCCGCACTGGGATACACTCGGGGAAGACACGCGAATGGCTACTACAGATCCAAGGTCCTGCACACAGAAGACGGAACCTCCCCACACTCACAATTCCGGAACAAGCATGACTGTGTGGGGGAGGTTTGGGGCCGCCGTCCACGCAGCTGACTGGTGTCACAGGTGTTACCTGGCAGGGGAAATCCGCTAACAAAATCCCCTGTCCAGGGAGAGGCAATAGATGCTACCTGCATTTCCAGCCCAACCCCCACCTTTCCCCGGCAGCCCGCAATGTGAGACACTCGGGGAAACACGCGGATGGCTCCTAGGAAATCCAAGGTCCTGCAGACAGAAGACGGAACCTCCCCACACTCACAATTCTGGAACAAGCCTGACAGTGTGCGGGAGGTTTGGGTCCGCCCTCCTCAAAGCTGAGTGGTGACAAAGGAGTTCCCTGGCAGGGGGAATTCCGCTAATTCCCTACCCTGTCCAGGGGGAAGCACTAGATGCTACCTGCATTTCCAGCCCAACCCCCGCATTTCCCCGGCAGCCCGCAATGGGATACACTCGGGGAAGACACGCGAATGGCTCCTAGGAAATCCAAGGTCCTGCAGACAGAAGACGGAACCTCCCCACACTCAGAATTCCGGAACACGTCTGACTGTGTGGGGGAGGTTTGGGGCCGCCGTCCACGCAGCTGACTGGTGTCACAGGTGTTACCTGGCAGGGAAAACCGCTAATTAATACCCTGTTCAGGGAGAGGCACTAGATGCTACCTGCATTTCCAGCCCAACCCCCGCCTTTCCCCGGCATCCCGCACTGGGAGACAATCGGGGAAGACACGTGAATGGCTCCTAGGGGATCCAAGTTTCTGCAGACAGAAGACGGAACCTCCCCACACTCACAATTCCGGAACAAGCCTTACTGTGTGGGGGAGGTTTGGGTCCGCCCTCCTCGCAGCTGAGTTGTGTCAAAGGAGTTCCCTGGCAAGAGGAATTCCGCTAAATCCCTACCCTGTCCAGGGGGAGGCACTAGATGCTACCTGCATTTCCAGCCCAACCCCCGCATTTCCCCGGCAGCCCTCAATGGGAGACACTCGGGGAAGACACGCGAATGGCTCCTAGGAAATCCAAGGTCCTGCAGACAGAAGACGGAACCTCCCCACACTCAGAATTCCGGAACACGGCTGACTGTGTGGGGGAGGTTTGGGGCCGCCGTCCACGCAGCTGACTGGTGTCACAGGTGTTACCTGGCAGGGAAAACCGCTAATTAATACCCTGTTCAGGGAGAGGCACTAGATGCTACCTTCATTTCCAGCCCAAACCCAGGCTTTCCCCGGCAGCCCGCACAGTCAGACACTCGGGGAAGACACGCGAAGGGCTCCTAGGAGATCCGGGGTGCTGCAGACAGAAGACGGAACCTCCCCACACTCAGAATTCCGGAACACGGCTGACTGTGTGGGGGAGGAATGGGGCCGCCGTCTACGAGGCTGACTGGTGTCACAGGTGTTCCCTGGCAGGGGGAAGTCCGCTAATTACCTCCTATGATCAGGGGGAGGCACTAGATGCTACCTGCATTTCCAGCCCAACCCCCGCCTTTCCCTGGCAGCCCGCACTGGGAGACACTAGGGGAAGACACGCGAAAGGCTACTACAGATCCAAGGTCCTGCACACAGAAGACGGAACCTCCCCACACTCACAATTCCGGAACAAGCATGACTGTGTGGGGGAGGTTTGGGGCCGCCGTCCACGCAGCTGACTGGTGTCACAGGTGTTACCTGGCAGGGGAAATCCGCTAACAAAATCCCCTGTCCAGGGAGAGGCAATAGATGCTACCTGCATTTCCAGCCCAACTCTTCACATTTCCCCGGCAGCCCGCAATGTGAGACACTCGGGGAAACACGCGAAGGGCTCCTAGGAGATCCCGGGTGCCTCAGACAGAACACGGAACCTCCCCACACTCAGAATTCCGGAACACGGCTGACTGTGTGGGGGAGGTTTGGGGCCGTCGTCCACGCAGTTGACTGGTGTCAAAGGTGTTCCCCGGCAGGGGGAAGTCCGCTAATTGCCTACCCTGTCCAGGGGGAGGCACTAGATGCTACCTGCATTTCCAGCCCAACCCCCGCATTTCCCCGGCAGCCCGCAATGGGATACACTCGGGGAAGACACGCGAATGGCTCCTAGGAAATCCAAGGTCCTGCAGACAGAAGACGGAACCTCCCCACACTCAGAATTCCGGAACACGGCTGACTGTGTGGGGGAGGTTTGGGGCCGCCGTCCACGCAGCTGACTGGTGTCACAGGTGTTACCTGGCAGGGAAAACCGCTAATTAATACCCTGTTCAGGGAGAGGCACTAGATGCTACCTTCATTTCCAGCCCAAACCCAGGCTTTCCCCGGCAGCCCGCACAGTCAGACACTCGGGGAAGACACGCGAAGGGCTCCTAGGAGATCCGGGGTGCTGCAGACAGAAGACGGAACCTCCCCACACTCAGAATTCCGCAACACGGCTGACTGTGTGGGGGAGGTTTGGGGCCGCCGTCCACTCAGCTGACTGGTGTCACAGGTGTTCCCTGGCAGGGGTAATTCTGCTAAATACCTCCCATGTCCAGAGGGAGGCACTAGATGCTACCTGCATTTCCAGCCCAACCCCCGCCTTTCCCTGTCAGCCCGCACTGGGATACACTCGGGGAAGACACGCGGATGGCTCCTAGGAAATCCAAGGTCCTGCAGACAGAAGACGGAACCTCCCCACACTCACAATTCTGGAACAAGCCTGACAGTGTGCGGGAGGTTTGGGTCCGTCCTCCTCAAAGCTGAGTGGTGTCAAAGGAGTTCCCTGGCAGGGGGAATTCCGCTAATTCCCTACCCTGTCCAGGGGGAGGCACTAGATGCTACCTGCATTTCCAGACCAACCCCAGCCTTTCCCCGGAAGCCCGCAATGGGAAACACTCGGGGAAGACACGTGAAGGGCTCCTAGGAGATCCCGGTTTCTGCAGACCGAATACGGAACCTCCCCACACTCAGAATTCCGGAACACGGCTGACTGTGTGGGGGAGGAATGGGGCCGCCGTCCACGAGGCTGACTGGTGTCACAGGTGTTCCCTGGCAGGGGTAATTCTGCTAAATACCTCCCATGTAAAGAGGGAGGCACTAGATGCTACCTGCATTTCCAGCCCAACCCCCGACTTTCCCCGGCAGCCCGCACTGGGAGACAATCGGGGAAGACACGCGAATGGCTCCTAGGGGATCCAAGGTTCTGCAGACAGAAGACGGAACCTCCCCACACTCACAATTCCGGATCAAGCCTGACTGTGTGGGGGAGGTTTGGGTCCGCCCTCCTCGCAGCTGAGTGGTGTCAAAGGAGTTCCCTGGCAGGGGGAATTCCGCTAATTCCCTACCCTGTCCAGGGGGAGGCACTAGATGCTACCTGCATTTCCAGCCCCACCCCCGCATTTCCCCGGCAGCCCGCAATGGGAGACACTCGGGGAAGACACGCGAAGGGCTCCTAGGAGATCCGGGGTGCTGCAGACAGAAGACGGAACCTCCCCACACTCAGAATTCCGGAACACGGCTGACTGTGTGGGGGAGGTTTGGGGCCGCCGTCCACGCAGCTGACTGGTGTCACAGGTGTTACCTGGCAGGGAAAACCGCTAATTAATACCCTGTTCAGGGAGAGGCACTAGAAGCGACCTGCAATTCCAGCCCAAACCCAGGCTTTCTCCGGCAGCCCGCACAGTCAGACACTCGGGGAAGACACGCGAAGGGCTCCTAGGAGATCCGGGGTGCTGCAGACAGAAGACGGAACCTCCCCACACTCAGAATTCCGGAACACGGCTGACTGTGTGGGGGAGGTTTGGGGCCGCAGTCCACTCAGCTGACTGGTGTCACAGGTGTTCCCTGGCAGCGGTAATTCCGCTAAATACCTCCCATGTCCAGGGGGAGGCACTAGATGCTACCTGCATTTCCAGCCCAACCCCCGCCTTTCCCTGGCAGCACGCACTGGGAGACACTCGGGGAAGTCACGCGAAGGGCTCCTAGGTAATCCAAGGTCCTGCAGACAGAAGACGGAACCTCCCCACACTCAGAATTCCGGAACACGGCTGACTGTGTGGGGGAGGTTTGGGGCCGCCGTCCACGCAGCTGACTGGTGTCACAGGTGTTACCTGGCAGGGAAAACCGCTAATTAATACCCTGTTCAGGGAGAGGCACTAGATGCTACCTGCATTTCCAGCTCAACCCCCACCTTTCCCCGGCAGCCCGCAATGGGAGACACTCGGGGAAGACACGCGGATGGCTCCTAGGAAATCCAAGGTCCTGCAGACAGAAGACGGAACCTCCCCACACTCACAATTCTGGAACAAGCCTGACAGTGTGCGGGAGGTTTGGGTCCGCCCTCCTCACAGCTGAGTGGTGTCAAAGGAGTTCCCTGGCAGGGGGAATTCCGCTAATTCCCTACCCTGTCCAGGGGGAGGCACTAGATGCTACCTGCATTTCCAGACCAACCCCAGCCTTTCCCCGGCAGCCCGCAATGGGAAACACTCGGGGAAGACACGTGAATGGCTCCTAGGAGATCCCGGGTTCTGCAGACCGAATACGGAACCTCCCCACACTCAGAATTCCGGAACACGGCTGACTGTGTGGGGGAGGAATGGGGCCGCCGTCCACGAGGCTGACTGGTGTCACAGGTGTTCCCTGGCAGGGGTAATTCTGCTAAATACCTCCCATGTCCAGAGGGAGGCACTAGATGCTACTTGCATTTCCAGCCCAACCCCCGCATTTCCCCGGCAGCCCGCACTGGGAGACAATCGGGGAAGACACGTGAATGGCTCCTAGGGGATCCAAGGTTCTGCAGACAGAAGACGGAACCTCCCCACACTCACAATTCCGGAACAAGGCTGACTGTGTGGGGGAGGTTTGAGGCCGCCGTCCACGCAGCTGACTGGTGTCACAGGTGTTACCTGGCAGGGAAAACCGCTAATTAATACCCTGTTCAGGGAGAGGCACTAGATGCTACCTTCATTTCCAGCCCAAACCCAGGCTTTCCCCGGCAGCCCGCACAGTCAGACACTCGGGGAAGACACGCGAAGGGCTCCTAGGAGATCCGGGGTGCTGCAGACAGAAGACGGAACCTCCCCACACTCAGAATTCCGGAACACGGCTGACTGTGTGGGGGAGGTTTGGGGCCGCCGTCCACTCAGCTGATTGGTGTCACAGGTGTTCCCTGGCAGGGGTAATTCTGCTAAATACCTCCCAAGTCCAGAGGGAGGCACTAGATGCTACCTGCATTTCCAGGCCAACCCCCGCCTTTCCCTGGCAGCCCGCACTGGGAGACACTCGGGGAAGACACGCGAATGGCTACTACAGATCCAAGGTCCTGCACACAGAAGACGGAACCTCCCCACACTCACAATTCCGGAACAAGCCTGACTGTGTGGGGGAGGTTTGGGTCCGCCGTCCTCGCACCTGAGTTGTGTCAAAGGAGTTCCCTGGCAAGAGGAATTCCGCTAAATCCCTACCATGTCCAGGGGGAGGCACTAGATGCTACCTGCATTTCCAGCCCAACCCCCGCATTTCCCCGGCAGCCCTCAATGGGAGACACTCGGGGAAGACAAGCGAATGGCTCCTAGGAAATCCCAGGTCCTGCAGACAGAAGACGGAACCTCCCCACACTCAGAATTCCGGAACACGGCTGACTGTGTGGGGGAGGTTTGGGGCCGCCGTCCACGCAGCTGACTGGTGTCACAGGTGTTACCTGGCAGGGAAAACCGGTAATTAATACCCTGTTCAGGGAGAGGCACTAGATGCTACCTTCATTTCCAGCCCAAACCCAGGCTTTCCCCGGCAGCCCGCAGAGTCAGACACTCGGGGAAGACACGCGAAGGGCTCCTAGGAGATCCGGGGTGCTGCAGACAGAAGACGGAACCTCCCCACAATCAGAATTCCGGAACACGGCTGACTGTGTCGGGGAGGAATGGGGCCGCCGTCTATGAGGCTGACTGGTGTCACAGGTGTTCCCTGGCAGGGGGAAGTCCGCTAATTACCTCCTATGATCAGGGGGAGGCACTAGATGCTACCTGCATTTCCAGCCCAACCCCCGCCTTTCCCTGGCAGCCCGCACTGGGAGACACTCGGGGAAGACACGCGAATGGCTACTACAGATCCAAGGTCCTGCACACAGAAGACGGAACCTCCCCACACTCACAATTCCGGAACAAGCATGACTGTGTGGGGGAGGTTTGGGGCCGCCGTCCACGCAGCTGACTGGTGTCACAGGTGTTACCTGGCAGGGGAAATCCGCTAACAAAATCCCCTGTCCAGGGAGAGGCAATAGATGCTACCTGCATTTCCAGCCCAACCCTTCACATTTCCCCGGCAGCTCGCAATGTGAGACACTCGGGGAAACACGCGAAGGGCTCCTAGGAGATCCCGGGTGCCTCAGACAGAACACGGAACCTCCCCACACTCAGAATTCCGGAACACGGCTGACTGTGTTGGGGAGGTTTGGGGCCGTCGTCCACGCAGTTGACTGGTGTCAAAGGTGTTCCCCGGCAGGGGGAAGTCCGCTAATTGCCTACCCTGTCCAGGGGGAGGCACTAGATGCTTCCTGCATTTCCAGCCCAACCCCCGCCTTTCCCCGGAAGCCCGCAATTGGAGACACTCGGGGAAAACACGCGGATGGCTCCTATGAAATCCAAGGTCCTGCAGACAGAAGACGGAACCTCCCCACACTCACAATTCCGGAACAAGCCTGACTGTGTTTGGGAAGTTTGGGTCCGCACTCCTCGCAGCTGAGTGGTGTCAAAGGAGTTCGCTGGCAGGAGGAAGTCCGCTAATTGCCTACCCTGTCCAGGGGGAGGTACTAGATGCTACCTGCATTTCCAGCCCAACCCCCGCATTTCCCCGGCAGCCCGCAATGGGAGACACTCGGGGAAGACACGCGAATGGCTCCTAGGAGATCCGGGGTGCTGCAGACAGAAGACGGAACCTCCCCACAATCAGAATTCCGGAACACGGCTGACTGTGTCGGGGAGGAATGGGGCCGCCGTCTATGAGGCTGACTGGTGTCACAGGTGTTCCCTGGCAGGGGGAAGTCCGCTAATTACCTCCTATGATCAGGGGGAGGCACTAGATGCTACCTGCATTTCCAGCCCAACCCCCGCCTTTCCCTGGCAGCCCGCACTGGGAGACACTCGGGGAAGACACGCGAATGGCTACTACAGATCCAAGGTCCTGCACACAGAAGACGGAACCTCCCCACACTCACAATTCCGGAACAAGCATGACTGTGTGGGGGAGATTTGGGGCCGCCGTCCACGCAGCTGACTGGTGTCACAGGTGTTACCTGGCAGGGGAAATCCGCTAACAAAATCCCCTGTCCAGGGAGAGGCAATAGATGCTACCTGCATTTCCAGCCCAACCCTTCACATTTCCCCGGCAGCCCGCAATGTGAGACACTCGGGGAAACACGCGAAGGGCTCCTAGGAGATCCCGGGTGCCTCAGACAGAACACGGAACCTCCCCACACTCAGAATTCCGGAACACGGCTGACTGTGTGGGGGAGGTTTGGGGCCGTCGTCCACGCAGTTGACTGGTGTCAAAGGTGTTCCCCGGCAGGGGGAAGTCCGCTAATTGCCTACCCTGTCCAGGGGGAGGCACTAGATGCTTCCTGCATTTCCAGCCCAACCCCCGCCATTCCCCGGCAGTCCGCACAGGCAGACACACGGGGAAGGCACGCGAAGGGCTCCTAGGAGATCCCGGGTTCTGCAGACCGAATACGGAACCTCCCCACAATCAGAATTCCGGAACACGGCTGACTGTGTGGGGGAGGAATGGGGCCGCCGTCCACGAGGCTGACTGGTGTCACAGGTGTTCCCTGGCAGGGGTAATTCTGCTAAATACCTCCCATGTCCAGAGGGAGGCACTAGATGCTACCTGCATTTCCAGCCCAACCCCCGCATTTCCCCGGCAGCCCGCACTGGGAGACAATCGGGGAAGACACGTGAATGGCTCCTAGGGGATCCAAGGTTCTGCAGACAGAAGACGGAACCTCCCCACACTCACAATTCCGGAACAAGGCTGACTGTGTTGGGGAGGTTTGAGGCCGCCGTCCACGCTGCTGACTGGTGTCACAGGTGTTACCTGGCAGGGAAAACCGCTAATTAATACCCTGTTCAGGGAGAGGCACTAGATGCTACCTTCATTTCCAGCCCAAACCCAGGCTTTCCCCGGCAGCCCGCACAGTCAGACACTCGGGGAAGACACGCGAAGGGCTCCTAGGAGATCCGGGGTGCTGCAGACAGAAGACGGAACCTCCCCACAATCAGAATTCCGGAACACGGCTGACTGTGTGGGGGAGGTTTGGGGCCGCCGTCCACTCAGCTGATTGGTGTCACAGGTGTTCCCTGGCAGGGGTAATTCTGCTAAATACCTCCGAAGTCCAGAGGGAGGCACTAGATGCTACCTGCATTTCCAGCCCAACCCCCGCCTTTCCCTGGCAGCCCGCACTGGGAGACACTCGGGGAAGACACGCGAATGGCTACTACAGATCCAAGGTCCTGCACACAGAAGACGGAACCTCCCCACACTCACAATTCCGGAACAAGCATGACTGTGTGGGGAAGGTTTGGGGCCGCCGTCCACGCAGCTGACTGGTGTCACAGGTGTTACCTGGCAGGGGAAATCCGCTAACAAAATCCCCTGTCCAGGGAGAGGCAATAGATGCTACCTGCATTTCCAGCACAACCCCCACCTTTCCCCGGCAGCCCGCAATGTGAGACACACGGGGAAGACACGCGGATGGCTCCTAGGAAATCCAAGGTCCTGCAGACAGAAGACGGAACCTCCCCACACTCAGAATTCCGGAACAAGCCTGACTGTGTGGGGGAGGTTTGGGTCCGCCGTCCTCGCACCTGAGTTGTGTCAAAGGAGTTCCCTGGCAAGAGGAATTCCGCTAAATCCCTACCCTGTCCAGGGGGAGGCACTAGATGCTACCTGCATTTCCAGCCCAACCCCCGCATTTCCCCGGCAGCCCTCAATGGGAGACACTCGGGGAAGACACGCGAATGGCTCCTAGGAAATCCAAGGTCCTGCAGACAGAAGACGGAACCTCCCCACACTCAGAATTCCGGAACACGGCTGACTGTGTGGGGGAGGTTTGGGGCCGCCGTCCACGCAGCTGACTGGTGTCACAGGTGTTACCTGGCAGGGAAAACCGCTAATTAATACCCTGTTCAGGGAGAGGCACTAGATGCTACCTTCATTTCCAGCCCAAACCCAGGCTTTCCCCGGCAGCCCGCAGAGTCAGACACTCGGGGAAGACACGCGAAGGGCTCCTAGGAGATCCGGGGTGCTGCAGACAGAAGACGGAACCTCCCCACAATCAGAATTCCGGAACACGGCTGACTGTGTCGGGGAGGAATGGGGCCGCCGTCTATGAGGCTGACTGGTGTCACAGGTGTTCCCTGGCAGGGGGAAGTCCGCTAATTACCTCCTATGATCAGGGGGAGGCACTAGATGCTACCTGCATTTCCAGCCCAACCCCCGCCTTTCCCTGGCAGCCCGCACTGGGAGACACTCGGGGAAGACACGCGAATGGCTACTACAGATCCAAGGTCCTGCACACAGAAGACGGAACCTCCCCACACTCACAATTCCGGAACAAGCATGACTGTGTGGGGGAGGTTTGGGGCCGCCGTCCACGCAGCTGACTGGTGTCACAGGTGTTACCTGGCAGGGGAAATCCGCTAACAAAATCCCCTGTCCAGGGAGAGGCAATAGATGCTACCTGCATTTCCAGCCCAACCCTTCACATTTCCCCGGCAGCCCGCAATGTGAGACACTCGGGGAAACACGCGAAGGGCTCCTAGGAGATCCCGGGTGCCTCAGACAGAACACGGAACCTCCCCACACTCAGAATTCCGGAACACGGCTGACTGGGTGGGGGAGGTTTGGGGCCGTCGTCCACGCAGTTGACTGGTGTCAAAGGTGTTCCCCGGCAGGGGGAAGTCCGCTAATTGCCTACCCTGTCCAGGGGGAGGCACTAGATGCTTCCTGCATTTCCAGCCCAACCCCCGCCTTTCCCCGGAAGCCCGCAATTGGAGACACTCGGGGAAAACACGCGGATGGCTCCTATGAAATCCAAGGTCCTGCAGACAGAAGACGGAACCTCCCCACACTCACAATTCCGGAACAAGCCTGACTGTGTGTGGGAAGTTTGGGTCCGCACTCCTCGCAGCTGAGTGGTGTCAAAGGAGTTCGCTGGCAGGAGGAAGTCCGCTAATTGCCTACCCTGTCCAGGGGGAGGTACTAGATGCTACCTGCATTTCCAGCCCAACCCCCGCATTTCCCCGGCAGCCCGCAATGGGAGACACTCGGGGAAGACACGCGAATGGCTCCTAGGAAATCCAAGGTCCTGCAGACAGAAGACGGAACCTCCCCACACTCAGAATTCCGGAACACGGCTGACTGTGTGGGGGAGGTTTGGGGCCGCCGTCCACGCAGCTGACTGGTGTCACAGGTGTTACCTGGCAGGGAAAACCGCTAATTAATACCCTGTTCAGGGAGAGGCACTAGATGCTACCTTCATTTCCAGCCCAAACCCAGGCTTTCCCCGGCAGCCCGCACAGTCAGACACTCGGGGAAGACACGCGAAGGGCTCCTAGGAGATCCGGGGTGCTGCAGACAGAAGACGGAACCTCCCCACAATCAGAATTCCGGAACACGGCTGACTGTGTCGGGGAGGAATGGGGCCGCCGTCTATGAGGCTGACTGGTGTCACAGGTGTTCCCTGGCAGGGGGAAGTCCGCTAATTACCTCCTATGATCAGGGGGAGGCACTAGATGCTACCTGCATTTCCAGCCCAACCCCCGCCTTTCCCTGGCAGCCCGCACTGGGAGACACTCGGGGAAGACACGCGAATGGCTACTACAGATCCAAGGTCCTGCACACAGAAGACGGAACCTCCCCACACTCACAATTCCGGAACAAGCATGACTGTGTGGGGGAGATTTGGGGCCGCCGTCCACGCAGCTGACTGGTGTCACAGGTGTTACCTGGCAGGGGAAATCCGCTAACAAAATCCCCTGTCCAGGGAGAGGCAATAGATGCTACCTGCATTTCCAGCCCAACCATTCACATTTCCCCGGCAGCCCGCAATGTGAGACACTCGGGGAAACACGCGAAGGGCTCCTAGGAGATCCCGGGTGCCTCAGACAGAACACGGAACCTCCCCACACTCAGAATTCCGGAACACGGCTGACTGTGTGGGGGAGGTTTGGGGCCGTCGTCCACGAAGTTGACTGGTGTCAAAGGTGTTCCCCGGCAGGGGGAAGTCCGCTAATTGCCTACCCTGTCCAGGGGGAGGCACTAGATGCTTCCTGCATTTCCAGCCCAACCCCCGCCTTTCCCCGGAAGCCCGCAATTGAAGACAGTCGGGGAAAACACGCGGATGGCTCCTATGAAATCCAAGGTCCTGCAGACAGAAGACGGAACCTCCCCACACTCACAATTCCGGAACAAGCCTGACTGTGTGTGGGAAGTTTGGGTCCGCACTCCTCGCAGCTGAGTGGTGTCAAAGGAGTTCGCTGGCAGGAGGAAGTCCGCTAATTGCCTACCCTGTCCAGGGGGAGGTACTAGATGCTACCTGCATTTCCAGCCCAACCCCCGCATTTCCCCGGCAGCCCGCAATGGGAGACACTCGGGGAAGACACGCGAATGGCTCCTAGGAAATCCAAGGTCCTGCAGACAGAAGACGGAACCTCCCCACACTCAGAATTCCGGAACACGGCTGACTGTGTGGGGGAGGTTTGGGGCCGCCGTCCACGCAGCTGACTGGTGTCACAGGTGTTACCTGGCAGGGAAAACCGCTAATTAATACCCTGTTCATGGAGAGGCACTAAATGCTACCTGCATTTCCAGCCCAACCCCCGCCTTTCCCCGGCAGTCCGCACAGGCAGACACACGGGGAAGGCACGCGAAGGGCTCCTAGGAGATCCCGGGTTCTGCAGACCGAATACGGAACCTCCCCACAATCAGAATTCCGGAACACGGCTGACTGTGTGGGGGAGGAATGGGGCCGCCGTCCACGAGGCTGACTGGTGTCACAGGTGTTCCCTGGCAGGGGGAATTCCGCTAATTACCTCCTATGATCAGGGGGAGGCACTAGATGCTATCTGCATTTCCAGCCCAACCCCCGACTTTCCCCGGCAGCCCGCACTGGGAGACAATCGGGGAAGACACGCGAATGGCTCCTAGGGGATCCAAGGTTCTGCAGACAGAAGACGGAACCTCCCCACACTCACAATTCCGGATCAAGCCTGACTGTGTGGGGGAGGTTTGGGTCCGCCATCCTCGCAGCTGAGTGGTGTCAAAGGAGTTCCCTGGCCGGGGGAATTCCGCTAATTCCCTACCCTGTCCAGGGGGAGGCACTAGATGCTACCTGCATTTCCAGCCCCACCCCCGCATTTCCCCGGCAGCCCGCAATGGGAGACACTCGGGGAAGACACGCGAATGGCTCCTAGGAAATCCAAGGTCCTGCAGACAGAAGACGGAACCTCCCCACACTCAGAATTCCGGAACACGGCTGACTGGGTTGGGGAGGTTTGGGGCCGCCGTCCACGCAGCTGACTGGTGTCACAGGTGTTACCTGGCAGGGAAAACCGCTAATTAATACCCTGTTCAGGGAGAGGCATTAGATGCTACCTTCATTTCCAGCCCAAACCCAGGCTTTCCCCGGCAGCCCGCACAGTCAGACACTCGGGGAAGACACGCGAAGGGCTCCTAGGAGATCCGGGGTGCTGCAGACAGAAGACGGAACCTCCCCACAATCAGAATTCCGGAACACGGCTGACTGTGTGGGGGAGGAATGGGGCCGCCGTCTACGAGGCTGACTGGTGTCACAGGTGTTCCCTGGCAGGGGGAATTCCGCTAATTACCTCCTATGATCAGGGGGAGGCACTAGATGCTACCTGCATTTCCAGCCCAACCCCCGCCTTTCCCTGGCAGCCCGCACTGGGAGACACTCGGGGAAGACACGCGAATGGCTACTACAGATCCAAGGTCCTGCACACAGAAGACGGAACATCCCCACACTCACAATTCCGGAACAAGCATGACTGTGTGGGGGAGGTTTGGGGCCGCCGTCCACGCAGCTGACTGGTGTCACAGGTGTTACCTGGCAGGGGAAATCCGCTAAGAAAATCCCCTGTCCAGGGAGAGGCAATAGATGCTACCTGCATTTCCAGCCCAACCCTTCACATTTCCCCGGCAGCCCGCAATGTGAGACACTCGGGGAAACACGCGAAGGGCTCCTAGGAGATCCCGGGTGCCTCAGACAGAACACGGAACCTCCCCACACTCAGAATTCCGGAACACGGCTGACTGTGTGGGGGAGGTTTGGGGCCGTCGTCCACGCAGTTGACTGGTGTCAAAGGTGTTCCCCGGCAGGGGGAAGTCCGCTAATTACCTACCCTGTCCAGGGGGAGGCACTAGATGCTACCTGCATTTCCAGCCCAACCCCCGCATTTCCCCGGCAGCCCGCAATGGGATACACTCGGGGAAGACACGCGAATGGCTCCTAGGAAATCCAAGGTCCTGCAGACAGAAGACGGAACCTCCCCACACTCAGAATTCCGGAACACGGCTGACTGTGTGGGGGAGGTTTGGGGCCGCCGTCCACGCAGCTGACTGGTGTCACAGGTGTTACCTGGCAGGGAAAACCGCTAATTAATACCCTGTTCAGGGAGAGGCACTAGATGCTACCTGCATTTCCAGCCCAACCCCCGCCTTTCCCCGGCAGCCCGCACTGGGAGACAATCGGGGAAGACACGTGAATGGCTCCTAGGTGATCCAAGTTTCTGCAGACAGAAGACGGAACCTCCCCACACTCACAATTCCGGAACAAGCCTGACTGTGTGGGGGAGGTTTGGGTCCGCCCTCCTCGCAGCTGAGTTGTGTCAAAGGAGTTCCCTGGCAAGAGGAATTCCGCTAAATCCCTACTCTGTCCAGGGGGAGGCACTAGATGCTACCTGCATTTCCATCCCAACCCCCGCATTTCCCCGGCAGCCCTCAATGGGAGACACTCGGGGAAGACACGCGAATGGCTCCTAGGAAATCCAAGGTCCTGCAGACAGAAGACGGAACCTCCCCACACTCAGAATTCCGGAACACGGCTGACTGTGTGGGGGAGGTTTGGGGCCGCCGTCCACGCAGCTGACTGGTGTCACAGGTGTTACCTGGCAGGGAAAACCGCTAATTAATACCCTGTTCAGGGAGAGGCACTAGATGCTACCTTCATTTCCAGCCCAAACCCAGGCTTTCCCCGGCAGCCCGCACAGTCAGACACTCGGGGAAGACACGCGAAGGGCTCCTAGGAGATCCGGGGTGCTGCAGACAGAAGACGGAACCTCCCCACAATCAGAATTCCGGAACACGGCTGACTGTGTGGGGGAGGAATGGGGCCGCCGTCTACGAGGCTGACTGGTGTCACAGGTGTTCCCTGGCAGGGGGAAGTCCGCTAATTACCTCCTATGATCAGGGGGAGGCACTAGATGCTACCTGCATTTCCAGCCCAACCCCCGCCTTTCCCTGGCAGCCCGCACTGGGAGACACTCGGGGAAGACACGCGAAAGGCTACTACAGATCCAAGGTCCTGCACACAGAAGACGGAACCTCCCCACACTCACAATTCCGGAACAAGCATGACTGTGTGGGGGAGGTTTGGGGCCGCCGTCCACGCAGCTGACTGGTGTCACAGGTGTTACCTGGCAGGGGAAATCCGCTAACAAAATCCCCTGTCCAGGGAGAGGCAATAGATGCTACCTGCATTTCCAGCCCAACCCTTCACATTTCCCCGGCAGCCCGCAATGTGAGACACTCGGGGAAACACGCGAAGGGCTCCTAGGAGATCCCGGGTGCCTCAGACAGAACACGGAACCTCCCCACACTCAGAATTCCGGAACACGGCTGACTGTGTGGGGGAGGTTTGGGGCCGTCGTCCACGCAGTTGACTGGTGTCAAAGGTGTTCCCCGGCAGGGGGAAGTCCGCTAATTGCCTACCCTGTCCAGGGGGAGGCACTAGATGCTACCTGCATTTCCAGCCCAACCCCCGCATTTCCCCGGCAGCCCGCAATGGAATACACTCGGGGAAGACACGCGAATGGCTCCTAGGAAATCCAAGGTCCTGCAGACAGAAGACGGAACCTCCCCACACTCAGAATTCCGGAACACGGCTGACTGTGTTGGGGAGGTTTGGGGCCGCCGTCCACGCAGCTGACTGGTGTCACAGGTGTTACCTGGCAGGGAAAACCGCTAATTAATACCCTGTTCAGGGAGAGGCACTAGATGCTACCTTCATTTCCAGCCCAAACCCAGGCTTTCCCCGGCAGCCCGCACAGTCAGACACTCGGGGAAGACACGTGAAGGGCTCCTAGGAGATCCGGGGTGCTGCAGACAGAAGACGGAACCTCCCCACACTCAGAATTCCGCAACAAGGCTGACTGTGTGGGGGAGGTTTGGGGCCGCCGTCCACTCAGCTGACTGGTGTCACAGGTGTTCCCTGGCAGGGGTAATTCTGCTAAATACCTCCCATGTCCAGAGGGAGGCAATAGATGCTACCTGCATTTCCAGCCCAACCCCCGCATTTCCCTGGCAGCCCGCACTGTTATACACTCGGGGAAGACACGCGAATGGCTACTACAGATCCAAGGTCCTGCACACAGAAGACGGAACCTCCCCACACTCACAATTCCGGAACAAGCATGACTGTGTGGGGGAGGTTTGGGGCCGCCGTCCACGCAGCTGACTGGTGTCACAGGTGTTACCTGGCAGGGGAAATCCGCTAACAAAATCCCCTGTCCAGGGAGAGGCAATAGATGCTACCTGCATTTCCAGCCCAACCCCCACCTTTCCCCGGCAGCCCGCAATGTGAGACACTCGGGGAAGACACGCGGATGGCTCCTAGGAAATCCAAGGTCCTGCAGACAGAAGACGGAACCTCCCCACACTCACAATTCTGGAACAAGCCTGACAGTGTGCGGGAGGTTTGGGTCCTCCCTCCTCAAAGCTGAGTGGTGTCAAAGGAGTTCCCTGGCAGGGGGAATTCCGCTAATTCCCTACCCTGTCCAGGGGGAGGCACTAGATGCTACCTGCATTTCCAGACCAACCCCAGCCTTTCCCCGGCAGCCCGCAATGGGAAACACTCGGGGAAGACACGTGAAGGGCTCCTAGGAGATCCCGGGTTCTGCAGACCGAATACGGAACCTCCCCACACTCAGAATTCCGGAACACGGCTGACTGTGTGGGGGAGGAATGGGGCCGCCGTCCACGAGGCTGACTGGTGTCACAGGTGTTCCCTGGCAGGGGTAATTCTGCTAAATAACTCCCATGTCCAGAGGGAGGCACTAGATGCTACCTGCATTTCCAGCCCAACCCCCGCCTTTCCCTGGCAGCCCGCACTGGGAGACACTCGGGGAAGACACGCGAATGGCTACTACAGATCCAAGGTCCTGCACACAGAAGACGGAACCTCCCCACACTCACAATTCCGGAACAAGCATGACTGTGTGGGGGAGGTTTGGGGCCGCCGTCCACGCAGCTGACTGGTGTCACAGGTGTTACCTGGCAGGGGAAATCCGCTAACAAAATCCCCTGTCCAGGGAGAGGCAATAGATGCTACCTGCATTTCCAGCCCAACCCTTCACATTTCCCTGGCAGCCCGCAATGTGAGACACTCGGGGAAACACGCGAAGGGCTCCTAGGAGATCCCGGGTGCCTCAGACAGAACACGGAACCTCCCCACACTCAGAATTCCGGAACACGGCTGACTGTGTGGGGGAGGTTTGGGGCCGTCGTCCACGCAGTTGACTGGTGTCAAAGGTGTTCCCCGGCAGGGGGAAGTCCGATAATTGCCTACCCTGTCCAGGGGGAGGCACTAGATGCTTCCTGCATTTCCAGCCCAACCCCCGCCTTTCCCCGGAAGCCCGCAATTGGAGACACTCGGGGAAAACACGCGGATGGCTCCTATGAAATCCAAGGTCCTGCAGACAGAAGACGGAACCTCCCCACACTCACAATTCCGGAACAAGCCTGACTGTGTGTGGGAAGTTTGGGTCCGCACTCCTCGCAGCTGAGTGGTGTCAAAGGAGTTCGCTGGCAGGAGGAAGTCCGCTAATTGCCTACCCTGTCCAGGGGGAGGTACTAGATGCTACCTGCATTTCCAGCCCAACCCCCGCATTTCCCCGGCAGCCCGCAATGGGAGACACTCGGGGAAGACACGCGAATGGCTCCTAGGAAATCCAAGGTCCTGCAGACAGAAGACGGAACCTCCCCACACTCAGAATTCCGGAACACGGCTGACTGTGTGGGGGAGGTTTGGGGCCGCCGTCCACGCAGCTGACTGGTGTCACAGGTGTTACCTGGCAGGGAAAACCGCTAATTAATACCCTGTTCATGGAGAGGCACTAAATGCTACCTGCATTTCCAGCCCAACCCCCGCCTTTCCCCGGGAGTCCGCACAGGCAGACACACGGAGAAGGCACGCGAAAGGCTCCAAGGAGATCCCGGGTTCTGCAGACCGAATACGGAACCTCCCCACAATCAGAATTCCGGAACACGGCTGACTGTGTGGGGGAGGAATGGGGCCGCCGTCCACGAGACTGACTGGTGTCACAGGTGTTCCCTGGCAGGGGGAAGTCCGCTAATTACCTCCTATGATCAGGGGGAGGCACTAGATGCTATCTGCATTTCCAGCCCAACCCCCGACTTTCCCCGGCAGCCCGCAATGGGAGACAATCGGGGAAGACACGCGAATGGCTCCTAGGAAATCCAAGGTCCTGCAGACAGAAGACGGAACCTCCCCACACTCACAATTCCGGAACAAGCCTGAAAGTGTGCGGGAGGTTTGGGTCCGCCCTCCTCGCAGCAGAGTGGTGTCAAAGGAGTTCCCTGGCAGGGGGATTTCCGCTAATTCCCTACCCTGTCCAGGGGGAGGCACTAGATGCTACCTGCATTTCCAGCCCAACCCCCGCATTTCCCCGGCAGCCCGCAATGGGAGACACTCGGGGAAGACACGCGAATGGCTCCTAGGAAATCCAAGGTCCTGCAGACAGAAGACGGAACCTCCCCACACTCAGAATTCCGGAACACGGCTGACTGTGTGGGGGAGGTTTGGGGCCGCCGTCCACGCAGCTGACTGGTGTCACAGGTGTTACCTGGCAGGGAAAACCGCTAATTAATACCCTGTTCAGGGAGAGGCACTAGATGCTACCTTCATTTCCAGCCCAAACCCAGGCTTTCCCCGGCAGAGCGCACAGTCAGACACTCGGGGAAGACACGCGAAGGGCTCCTAGGAGATCCGGGGTGCTGCAGACAGAAGACGGAACCTCCCCACACTCAGAATTCCGGAACACGGCTGACTGTGTGGGGGAGGTTTGGGGCCGCCGTCCACTCAGCTGACTGGTGTCACAGGTGTTCCCTGGCAGGGGTAATTCTGCTAAATACCTCCCATGTCCAGAGGGAGGCACTAGATGCTACCTGCATTTCCAGCCCAACCCCCACCTTTCCCCTGCAGCCCGCAATGGGAGACACTCGGGGAAGACACGCGGATGGCTCCTAGGAAATCCAAGGTCCTGCAGACAGAAGACGGAACCTCCCCACACTCACAATTCCGGAACAAGCCTGACAGTGTGCGGGAGGTTTGGGTCCGCCCTACTCGCAGCTGAGTGGTGTCAAAGGAGTTCCCTGGCAGGGGGAATTCCGCTAATTACCTACCCTGTCCAGGGGGAGGCACTAGATGCTACCTGCATTTCCAGCCCAACCCCCGCATTTCCCCGGCAGCCCGCAATGGGAGACACTCGGGGAAGACACGCGAATGGCTCCTAGGAAATCCAAGGTCCTGCAGACAGAAGACGGAACCTCCCCACACTCAGAATTCCGGAACACGGCTGACTGTGTGGGGGAGGTTTGGGGCCGTCGTCCACGCAGTTGACTGGTGTCAAAGGTGTTCCCCGGCAGGGGGAAGTCCGATAATTGCCTACCCTGTCCAGGGGGAGGCACTAGATGCTTCCTGCATTTCCAGCCCAACCCCCGCCTTTCCCCGGAAGCCCGCAATTGGAGACACTCGGGGAAAACACGCGGATGGCTCCTATGAAATCCAAGGTCCTGCAGACAGAAGACGGAACCTCCCCACACTCACAATTCCGGAACAAGCCTGACTGTGTGTGGGAAGTTTGGGTCCGCACTCCTCGCAGCTGAGTGGTGTCAAAGGAGTTCGCTGGCAGGAGGAAGTCCGCTAATTGCCTACCCTGTCCAGGGGGAGGTACTAGATGCTACCTGCATTTCCAGCCCAACCCCCGCATTTCCCCGGCAGCCCGCAATGGGAGACACTCGGGGAAGACACGCGAATGGCTCCTAGGAAATCCAAGGTCCTGCAGACAGAAGACGGAACCTCCCCACACTCAGAATTCCGGAACACGGCTGACTGTGTGGGGGAGGTTTGGGGCCGCCGTCCACGCAGCTGACTGGTGTCACAGGTGTTACCTGGCAGGGAAAACCGCTAATTAATACCCTGTTCATGGAGAGGCACTAAATGCTACCTGCATTTCCAGCCCAACCCCCGCCTTTCCCCGGGAGTCCGCACAGGCAGACACACGGAGAAGGCACGCGAAAGGCTCCAAGGAGATCCCGGGTTCTGCAGACCGAATACGGAACCTCCCCACAATCAGAATTCCGGAACACGGCTGACTGTGTGGGGGAGGAATGGGGCCGCCGTCCACGAGACTGACTGGTGTCACAGGTGTTCCCTGGCAGGGGGAAGTCCGCTAATTACCTCCTATGATCAGGGGGAGGCACTAGATGCTATCTGCATTTCCAGCCCAACCCCCGACTTTCCCCGGCAGCCCGCAATGGGAGACAATCGGGGAAGACACGCGAATGGCTCCTAGGAAATCCAAGGTCCTGCAGACAGAAGACGGAACCTCCCCACACTCACAATTCCGGAACAAGCCTGAAAGTGTGCGGGAGGTTTGGGTCCGCCCTCCTCGCAGCAGAGTGGTGTCAAAGGAGTTCCCTGGCAGGGGGATTTCCGCTAATTCCCTACCCTGTCCAGGGGGAGGCACTAGATGCTACCTGCATTTCCAGCCCAAACCCAGGCTTTCCCCGGCAGCCCGCACAGTCAGACACTCGGGGAAGACACGCGAAGGGCTCCTAGGAGATCCGGGGTGCTGCAGACAGAAGACGGAACCTCCCCACACTCAGAATTCCGGAACACGGCTGACTGTGTGGGGGAGGTTTGGGGCCGCAGTCCACTCAGCTGACTGGTGTCACAGGTGTTCCCTGGCAGGGGTAATTCCGCTAAATACCTCCCATGTCCAGGGGGAGGCACTAGATGCTACCTGCATTTCCAGCCCAACCCCCGCCTTTCCCTGGCAGCACGCACTGGGAGACACTCGGGGAAGACACGCGAAGGGCTCCTAGGAAATCCAAGGTTCTGCAGACAGAAGACGGAACCTCCCCACACTCAGAATTCCGGAACACGGCTGACTGTGTGGGGGAGGTTTGGGGCCGCCGTCCACGCAGCTGACTGGTGTCACAGGTGTTACCTGGCAGGGAAAACCGCTAATTAATACCCTGTTCAAGGAGAGGCACTAGATGCTACCTGCATTTCCAGCCCAACCCCCACCTTTCCCCGGCAGCCCGCAATGGGAGACACTCGGGGAAGACACGCGGATGGCTCCTAGGAAATCCAAGGTCCTGCAGACAGAAGACGGAACCTCCCCACACTCAGAATTCCGGAACACGGCTGACTGTGTGGGGGAGGTTTGGGGCCGCCGTCCACGCAGCTGACTGGTGTCACAGGTGTTACCTGGCAGGGAAAACCGCTAATTAATACCCTTTTCAGGGAGAGGCACTAGATGCTACCTGCATTTCCAGCCCAAACCCAGGCTTTCCCCGGCAGCCCGCACAGTCAGACACTCGGGGAAGACACGCGAAGGGCTCCTAGGAGATCCGGGGTGCTGCAGACAGAAGACGGAACCTCCCCACACTCAGAATTCCGGAACACGGCTGACTGTGTGGGGGAGGTTTGGGGCCGCAGTCCACTCAGCTGACTGGTGTCACAGGTGTTCCCTGGCAGGGGTAATTCCGCTAAATACCTCCCATGTCCAGGGGGAGGCACTAGATGCTACCTGCATTTCCAGACCAACCCTCGCCATTCCCTGGCAGCACGCACTGTGAGACACTCGGGGAAGACACGCGAAGGGCTCCTAGGAAATCCAAGGTCCTGCAGACAGAAGACGGAACCTCCCCACACTCAGAATTCCGGAACAAGGCTGACTGTGTGGGGGAGGTTTGGGGCCGCCGTCCACGCAGCTAACTGGTGTCACAGGTGTTCCCTGGCAGGGGTAATTCTGCTAAATACCTCCCATGTCCAGAGGGAGGCACTAGATGCTACCTGCATTTCCAGCCAAACCCCAGCCTTTCCCCGGCAGCCCGCACTGGGAGACAATCGGGGAAGACACGTGAATGGCTCCTAGGGGATCCAAGGTTCTGCAGACAGAAGACGGAACCTCCCCACACTCACAATTCCGGAACACGGCTGACTGTGTGGGGGAGGTTTGGGGCCGCCGTCCACGCAGCTGACTGGTGTCACAGGTGTTACCTGGCAGGGAAAACCGCTAATTAATACCCTGTTCAGGGAGAGGCACTAGATGCTACCTTCATTTCCAGCCCAAACCCAGGCTTTCCCCGGCAGCCCGCACAGTCAGACACTCGGGGAAGACACGCGAAGGGCTCCTAGGAGATCCGGGGTGCTGCAGACAGAAGACGGAACCTCCCCACACTCAGAATTCCGGAACACGGCTGACTGTGTGGGGGAGGTTTGGGGCCGCCGTCCACTCAGCTGACTGGTGTCACAGGTGTTCCCTGGCAGGGGTAATTCTGCTAAATACCTCCCATGTCCAGAGGGAGGCACTAGATGCTACCTGCATTTCCAGCCCAACCCCCGCCTTTCTCTGGCAGCCCGCACTGGGAGACACTCGGGGAAGACACGCGAATGGCTACTACAGATTCAAGGTCCTGCACACAGAAGACGGAACCTCCCCACACTCACAATTCCGGAACAAGCATGACAGTGTGGGGAAGGTTTGGGGCCGCCGTCCACGCAGCTGACTGGTGTCACAGGTGTTACCTGGCAGGGGAAATCCGCTAACAAAATCCCCTGTCCAGGGAGAGGCAATAGATGCTACCTGCATTTCCAGCCCAACCCCCACCTTTCCCCGGCAGCCCGCAATGTGAGACACACGGGGAAGACACGCGGATGGTTCCTAGGAAATCCAAGGTCCTGCAGACAGAAGACGGAACCTCCCCACACTCAGAATTCCGGAACACGGTTGACTGTGTGGGGGAGGAATGGGGCCGCCGTCCACGAGGCTGACTGGTGTCACAGGTGTTCCCTGGCAGGGGTAATTCTGCTAAATACCTCCCATGTCCAGAGGGTGGCACTAGATGCTACCTGCATTTCCAGCCCAACCCCCGCCTTTCCCCGGCAGCCCGCACTGGGAGACAATCGGGGAAGACACGTGAATGGCTCCTAGGGGATCCAAGGTTCTGCAGACAGAAGACGGAACCTCCCCACACTCACAATTCCGGAACAAGCCTGACTGTGTGGGGGAGGTTTGGGTCCGCCGTCCTCGCAGCTGAGTTGTGTCAAAGGAGTTCCCTGGCAAGAGGAATTCCGCTAAATCCCTACCCTGTCCAGGGGGAGGCACTAGATGCTACCTGCATTTCCAGCCCAACCCCCGCCTTTCCCTGGCAGCCCGCACTGGGAGACACTCGGGGAAGACACGCGAATGGCTACTTCAGATCCAAGGTCCTGCACACAGAAGACGGAACCTCCCCACACTCACAATTCCGGAACAAGCATGACTGTGTGGGGGAGGTTTGGGGCCGCCGTCCACGCAGCTGACTGGTGTCACAGGTGTTACCTGGCAGGGGAAATCCGCTAACAAAATCCCCTGTCCAGGGAGAGGCAATAGATGCTACCTGCATTTCCAGCCCAACCCTTCACATTTCCCCGGCAGCCCGCAATGTGAGACACTCGGGGAAACACGCGAAATGCTCCTAGGAGATCCCGGGTGCCTCAGACAGAACACGGAACCTCCCCACACTCAGAATTCCGGAACACGGCTGACTGTGTGGGGGAGGTTTGGGGCCGTCGTCCACGCAGTTGACTGGTGTCAAAGGTGTTCCCCGGCAGGGGGAAGTCCGCTAATTGCCTACCCTGTCCAGGGGGAGGCACTAGATGCTTCCTGCATTTCCAGCCCAACCCCCGCCTTTCCCCGGAAGCCCGCAATTGGAGACACTCGGGGAAAACACGCGGATGGCTCCTATGAAATCCAAGGTCCTGCAGACAGAAGACGGAACCTCCCCACACTCACAATTCCGGAACAAGCCTGACTGTGTGTGGGAAGTTTGGGTCCGCACTCCTCGCAGCTGAGTGGTGTCAAAGGAGTTCGCTGGCAGGAGGAAGTCCGCTAATTGCCTACCCTGTCCAGGGGGAGGCACTAGATGCTACCTGCATTTCCAGCCCAACCCCCGCATTTCCCCGGCAGCCCGCAATGGGAGACACTCGGGGAAGACACGCGAATGGCTCCTAGGAAATCCAAGGTCCTGCAGACAGAAGACGGAAACTCCCCACACTCACAATTCCAGAACAAGCCTGACAGTGTGCGGGAGGTTTGGGTCCGCCCTCCTCGCAGCTGAGTGGTGTCAAAGGAGTTCCCTGGCAGGGAAAACCGCTAATTAATACCCTGTTCAGGGAGAGGCACTAGATGCTACCTGCATTTCCAGGCCAACCCCCACCTTTCCCCGGCAGCCCGCAATGGGAGACACTCGTGGAAGACACGCGGATGGCTCCTAGGAAATCCAAGGTCCTGCAGACAGAAGACGGAACCTCCCCACACTCAGAATTCCGGAACACGGCTGACTGTGTGGGGGAGGAATGGGGCCGCCGTCCACGAGGCTGACTGGTGTCATAGGTGTTCCCTGGCAGGGGTAATTCTGCTAAATACCTCCCATGTCCAGAGGGAGGCACTAGATGCTACCTGCATTTCCAGCCCAACCCCCGCCTTTCCCCGGCAGCCCGCACTGGGAAACAATCGGGGAAGACACGTGAATGGCTCCTAGGGGATCCAAGGTTCTGCAGACAGAAGACGGAACCTCCCCACACTCACAATTCCGGAACAAGCCTGACTGTGTGGGGGAGTTTTGGGTCCGCCCTCCTCGCAGCTGAGTTGTGTCAAAGGAGTTCCCTGGCAAGAGGAATTCCGCTAATTCCCTACCCTGTCCAGGGGGAGGCACTAGATGCTACCTGCATTTCCAGCCCAAACCCAGGCTTTCCCCGGCAGAGCGCACAGTCACACACTCGGGGAAGACACGCGAAGGGCTCCTAGGAGATCCGGGGTGCTGCAGACAGAAGACGGAACCTCCCCACACTCAGAATTCCGGAACAAGGCTGACTGTGTGGGGGAGGTTTGGGGCCGCCGTCCACTCAGCTGACTGGTGTCACAGGTGTTCCCTGGCAGGGGTAATTCTGCTAAATACCTCCCATGTCCAGAGGGAGGCACTAGATGCTACCTGCATTTCCAGCCCAACCCCCGCATTTCCCCGGCAGCCCGCAATGGGAGACACTCGGGGAAGACACGCGAATGGCTCCTAGGAAATCCAAGGTCCTGCAGACAGAAGACGGAACCTCCCCACACTCAGAATTCCGGAACACGGCTGACTGGGTGGGGGAGGTTTGGGGCCGCCGTCCACGCAGCTGACTGGTGTCACAGGTGTTACCTGGCAGGGAAAACCGCTAATTAATACATTGTTCAGGGAGAGGCACTAGATGCTACCTTCATTTCCAGCCAAAACCCAGGCTTTCCCCGGCAGAGCGCACAGTCACACACTCGGGGAAGACACGCGAAGGGCTCCTAGGAGATCCGGGGTGCTGCAGACAGAAGACGGAACCTCCCCACACTCAGAATTCCGGAACAAGGCTGACTGTGTGGGGGAGGTTTGGGGCCGCCGTCCACTCAGCTGACTGGTGTCACAGGTGTTCCCTGGCAGGGGTAATTCTGCTAAATACCTCCCATGTCCAGAGGGAGGCACTAGATGCTACCTGCATTTCCAGCCCAACCCCCGCATTTCCCCGGCAGCCCGCAATGGGAGACACTCGGGGAAGACACGCGAATGGCTCCTAGGAAATCCAAGGTCCTGCAGACAGAAGACGGAACCTCCCCACACTCAGAATTCCGGAACACGGCTGACTGGGTGGGGGAGGTTTGGGGCCGCCGTCCACGCAGCTGACTGGTGTCACAGGTGTTACCTGGCAGGGAAAACCGCTAATTAATACATTGTTCAGGGAGAGGCACTAGATGCTACCTTCATTTCCAGCCCAAACCCTGGCTTTCCCCGGCAGAGCGCACAGTCAGACACTCGGGGAAGACACGCGAAGGGCTCCTAGGAGATCCGGGGTGCTGCAGACAGAAGACGGAACCTCCCCACACTCACAATTCCGGAACAAGCCTGACAGTGTGCGAGAGGTTTGGGTCTGCTCTCCTCGCAGCTGAGTGGTGTCAAAGGAGTTCCCTGGCAGGGGGAATTCCGCTAATTCCCTACCCTGCCCAGGGGGAGGCACTAGATGCTACCTGCATTTCCAGCCCAACCCCCGAATTTCCCCGGCAGCCCGCAATGGGAGACACTCGGGGAAGACACGCGAATGGCTCCTAGGAAATCCAAGGTCCTGCAGACAGAAGACGGAACCTCCCCACACTCAGAATTCCGGAACACGGCTGACTGTGTGGGGGAGGTTTGGGGCCGCCGTCCACGGAGCTGACTGGTGTCACAGGTGTTACCTGGCAGGGAAAACCGCTAATTAATACCCTGTTCAGGGAGAGGCACTAGATGCTACCTGCATTTCCAGCCCAAACCCAGGCTTTCCCCGGCAGCCCGCACAGTCAGACACTCGGGGAAGACACGCGAAGGGCTCCTAGGAGATCCGGGGTGCTGCAGACAGAAGACGGAACCTCCCCACACTCAGAATTCCGGAACACGGCTGACTGTGTGGGGGAGGTTTGGGGCCGCAGTCCACTCAGCTGACTGGTGTCACAGGTGTTCCCTGGCAGGGGTAATTCCGCTAAATACCTCCCATGTCCAGGGGGAGGCACTAGATGCTACCTGCATTTCCAGCCCAACCCCCGCCTTTCCCTGGCAGCACGCACTGGGAGACACTCGGGGAAGACACGCGAAGGGCTCCTAGGAAATCCAAGGTCCTGCAGACAGAAGACGGAACCTCCCCACACTCAGAATTCCGGAACACGGCTGACTGTGTGGGGGAGGTTTGGGGCCGCCGTCCACGCAGCTGACTGGTGTCACAGGTGTTACCTGGCAGGGAAAACCGCTAATTAATACCCTGTTCAGGGAGAGGCACTAGATGCTACCTGCAATTCCAGCCCAACCCCCACCTTTCCCCGGCAGCCCGCAATGGGAGACACTCGGGGAAGACACGCGGATGGCTCCTAGGAAATCCAAGGTCCTGCAGACAGAAGACGGAACCTCCCCACACTCAGAATTCCGGAACACGGCTGACTGTGTGGGGGAGGTTTGGGGCCGCCGTCCACGCAGCTGACTGGTGTCACAGGTGTTACCTGGCAGGGAAAACCGCTAATTAATACCCTGTTCAGTGAGAGGCACTAGATGCTACCTGCATTTCCAGCCCAAACCCAGGCTTTCCCCGGCAGCCCGCACAGTCAGACACTCGGGGAAGACACGCGAAGGGCTCCTAGGAGATCCGGGGTGCTGCAGACAGAAGACGGAACCTCCCCACACTCAGAATTCCGGAACACGGCTGACTGTGTGGGGGAGGATTGGGGCCGCAGTCCACTCAGCTGACTGTTGTCACAGGTGTTCCCTGGCAGGGGTAATTCCGCTAAATACCTCCCATGTCCAGGGGGAGGCACTAGATGCTACCTGCATTTCCAGCCCAACCCTCGCCTTTCCCTGGCAGCACGCACTGGGAGACACTCGGGGAAGACACGCGAAGGGCTCCTAGGAAATCCAAGGTCCTGCAGACAGAAGACGGAACCTCCCCACACTCAGAATTCCGGAACACGGCTGACTGTGTGGGGGAGGTTTGGGGCCGCCGTCCACGCAGCTGACTGGTGTCACAGGTGTTACCTGGCAGGGAAAACCGCTAATTAATACCCTGTTCAGGGAGAGGCACTAGATGCTACCTGCATTTCCAGCCCAACCCCCACCTTTCCCCGGCAGCCCGCAATGGGAGACACTCGGGGAAGACACGCGGATGGCTCCTAGGAAATCCAAGGTCCTGCAGACAGAAGACGGAACCTCCCCACACTCACAATTCTGGAACAAGCCTGACAGTGTGCGGGAGGTTTGGGTCCGCCCTCCTCACAGCTGAGTGGTGTCAAAGGAGTTCCCTGGCAGGGGGAATTCCGCTAATTCCCTACCCTGTCCAGGGGGAGGCACTAGATGCTACCTGCATTTCCAGACCAACCCCAGCCTTTCCCCCCAGCCCGCAATGGGAAACACTCGGGGAAGACACGTGAAGGGCTCCTAGGAGATCCCGGTTTCTGCAGACCGAATACGGAACCTCCCCACACTCAGAATTCCGGAACACGGCTGACTGTGTGGGGGAGGAATGGGGCCGCCGTCCACGAGGCTGACTGGTGTCACAGGTGTTCCTTAGCAGGGGTAATTCTGCTAAATAACTCCCATGTCCAGAGGGAGGCACTACATGCTACCTGCATTTCCAGCCCAACCCCCGCCTTTCCCCGGCAGCCTGCACTGGGAGACAATCGGGGAAGACACGTGAATGGCTCCAAGGGGATCAAAGGTTCTGCAGACAGAAGACGGAACCTCCCCACACTCACAATTCCGGAACAAGCCTGACTGTGTGGGGGAGGTTTGGGTCCGCCCTCCTCGCAGCTGAGTTGTGTCAAAGGGTTCCCTGGCAAGAGGAATTCCGCTAATTCCCTACCCAGTCCAGGGGGAGGCACTAGATGCTACCTGCATTTCCAGCCCAACCCCCGCATTTCCCCGGCAGCCCGCAATGGGAGACACTCGGGGAAGACACGCGAATGGCTCCTAGGAAATCCAAGGTCCTGCAGACAGAAGACGGAACCTCCCCACACTCAGAATTCCGGAACACGGCTGACTGTGTGGGGGAGGTTTGGGGCCGCCGTCCACGCAGCTGACTGGTGTCACAGGTGTTACCTGGCAGGGAAAACCGCTAATTAATACCCTGTTCATGGAGAGGCACTAAATGCTACCTGCTTTTCCAGCCCAACCCCCGCCTTTCCCCGGCAGTCCGCACAGGCAGACACACGGGGAAGGCACGCGAAGGGCTCCTAGGAGATCCCGGGTTCTGCAGACCGAATACGGAACCTCCCCACAATCAGAATTCCGGAACACGGCTGACTGTGTGGGGGAGGAATGGGGCCGCCGTCCACGAGGCTGACTGGTGTCACAGGTGTTCCCTGGCAGGGGGAAGTCCGCTATTTACCTCCTATGATCAGGGGGAGGCACTAGATGCTATCTGCATTTCCAGCCCAACCCCCGACTTTCCCCGGCAGCCCGCACTGGGAGACAATCGGGGAAGACACGCGAATGGCTCCTAGGGGATCCAAGGTTCTGCAGACAGAAGACGGAACCTCCCCACACTCACAATTCCGGATCAAGCCTGACTGTGTGGGGGAGGTTTGGGTCCGCCCTCCTCGCAGGTGAGTGGTGTCAAAGAGTTCCCTGGCAGGGGGAATTCCGCTAATTCCCTACCCTGTCCAGGGGGAGGCACTAGATGCTACCTGCATTTCCAGCCCAACCCCCGCATTTCCCCGGCAGCCCGCAATGGGAGACACTCGGGGAAGACACGCGAATGGCTCCTAGGAAATCCAAGGTCCTGCAGACAGAAGACGGAACCTCCCCACACTCAGAATTCCGGAACACGGCTGACTGGGTGGGGGAGGTTTGGGGCCGCCGTCCACGCAGCTGACAGGTGTCACAGGTGTTACCTGGCAGGGAAAACCGCTAATTAATACATTGTTCAGGGAGAGGCACTAGATGCTACCTTCATTTCCAGCCCAAACCCAGGCTTTCCCCGGCAGAGCGCACAGTCAGACACTCGGGGAAGACACGCGAAGGGCTCCTAGGAGATCCGGGGTGCTGCAGACAGAAGACGGAACCTCCCCACACTCAGAATTCCGGAACACGGCTGACTGTGTGGGGGAGGTTTGGGGCCACCGTCCACTCAGCTGACAGGTGTCACAGGTGTTCCCTGGCAGGGTTAATTCTGCTAAATACCTCCCGTGTCCAGAGGGAGGCACTAGATGCTACCTGCATTTCCAGCCCAACCCCCACCTTTCCCCGGCAGCCCGCAATGGGAGACACTCGGGGAAGACACGCGGATGGCTCATAGGAAATCCAAGGTCCTGCACACAGAAGACGGAACCTCCCCACACTCACAATTCCGGAACAAGCCTGACAGTGTGCGGGAGGTTTGGGTCCGCCTTCCTCGCAGCTGAGTGGTGTCAAAGGAGTTCCCTGGCAGGGGGAATTCCGCTAATTCCCTACCCTGTCCAGGGGGAGGCACTAGATGCTACCTGCATTTCCAGCCCAACCCCCGCATTTCCCCGGCAGCCCGCAATGGGAGACACTCGGGGAAGACACGCGGATGGCTCCTAGGAAATCCAAGGTCCTGCAGACAGAAGACGGAACCCCCCCACACTCAGAATTCCGGAACACGGCTGACTGTGTGGGGGAGGTTTGGGGCCGCCCTCCTCACAGCTGAGTGGTGTCAAAGGAGTTCCCTGGCAGGGGTAATTCCGCTAAATACCTCCCATGTCCAGGGGGAGGCACTAGATGCTACCTGCATTTCCAGCCCAACCCCCGCCTTTCCCTGGCAGCACGCACTGGGAAACACTCGGGGAAGACACGCAAAGGGCTCCTAGGTAATCCAAGGTCCTGCAGACAGAAGACGGAACCTCCACACACTCAGAACTCCGGAACACGGCTGACTGTGTGGGGGAGGTTTGGGGCCGCCCTCCTCACAGCTGAGTGGTGTCAAAGGAGTTCCCTGGCAGGGGGAATTCCGCTAATTCCCTACCCTGTCCAGGGGGAGGCACTAGATGCTACCTGCATTTCCACACCAACCCCAGCCTTTCCCCGGCAGCCCGCAATGGGAAACACTCGGGGAAGACACGTGAAGGGCTCCTAGGAGATCCCGGGTTCTGCAGACCGAATACGGAACCTCCCCACACTCAGAATTCCGGAACACGGCTGACTGTGTGGGGGAGGAATGGGGCCGCCGTCCACGAGGCTGACTGGTGTCACAGGTGTTCCCTGGCAGGGGTAATTCTGCTAAATACCTCCCATGTCCAGAGGGAGGCACTAGATGCTACCTGCATTTCCAGCCCAACCCCCGCCTTTCCCCGGCAGCCCGCACTGGGAGACAATCGGGGAAGACACGTGAATGGCTCCTAGGGGATCCAAGGTTCTGCAGACAGAAGACGGAACCTCCCCACACTCACAATTCCGGAACAAGCCTGACTGTGTGGGGGAGGTTTGGGGCCGCCGTCCACGCAGCTGACTGGTGTCACAGGTGTTACCTGGCAGGGAAAACCGCTAATTAATACCCTGTTCAGGGAGAGGCACTAGATGCTACCTTCATTTCCAGCCCAAACCCAGGCTTTCCCCGGCAGCCCGCACAGTCAGACACTCGGGGAAGACACGCGAAGGGCTCCTAGGAGATCCGGGGTGCGGCAGACAGAAGACGGAACCTCCCCACACTCAGAATTCCGGAACACGGCTGACTGTGTGGGGGAGGTTTGTGGCCGCCGTCCACTCAGCTGACTGGTGTCACAGGTGTTCCCTGGCAGGGGTAATTCTTCTAAATACCTCCCATGTCCAGAGGGAGGCACTAGATGCTACCTGCATTTCCAGCCCAACCCCCGCCTTTCCCTGGCAGCCCGCACTGGGAGACACTCGGGGAAGACACGCGAATGGCTACTACAGATCCAAGGTCCTGCACACAGAAGACGGAACCTCCCCACACTCACAATTCCGGAACAAGCATGACTGTGTGGGGAAGGTTTGGGGCCGCCGTCCACGCAGCTGACTGGTGTCACAGGTGTTACCTGGCAGGGGAAATCCGCTAACAAAATCCCCTGTCCAGGGAGAGGCAATAGATGCTACCTGCATTTCCAGCCCAACCCCCACCTTTCCCCGGCAGCCCGCAATGTGAGACACACGGGGAAGACACGCGGATGGCTCCTAGGAAATCCAAGGTCCTGCAGACAGAAGACGGAACCTCCCCACACTCAGAATTCCGGAACACGGCTGACTGTGTGGGGGAGGAATGGGGCCGCCGTCCACGAGGCTGACTGGTGTCACAGGTGTTCCCTGGCAGGGGTAATTCTGCTAAATACCTCCCATGTCCAGAGGGTGGCACTAGATGCTACCTGCATTTCCAGCCCAACCCCCGCCTTTCCCCGGCAGCCCGCACTGGGAGACAATCGGGGAAGACACGTGAATGGCTCCTAGGGGATCCAAGGTTCTGCAGACAGAAGACGGAACCTCCCCACACTCACAATTCCGGAACAAGCCTGACTGTGTGGGGGAGGTTTGGGTCCGCCGTCCTCGCAGCTGAGTTGTGTCAAAGGAGTTCCCTGGCAAGAGGAATTCCGCTAAATCCCTACCCTGTCCAGGGGGAGGCACTAGATGCTACCTGCATTTCCAGCCCAACCCCCGCATTTCCCCGGCAGCCCTCAATGGGAGACACTCGGGGAAGACACGCGAATGGCTCCTAGGAAATCCAAGGTCCTGCAGACAGAAGACGGAACCTCCCCACACTCAGAATTCCGGAACACGGCTGACTGTGTGGGGGAGGTTTGGGGCCGCCGTCCACGCAGCTGACTGGTGTCACAGGTGTTACCTGGCAGGGAAAACCGCTAATTAATACCCTGTTCAGGGAGAGGCACTAGATGCTACCTTCATTTCCAGCCCAAACCCAGGCTTTCCCCGGCAGCCCGCACAGTCAGACACTCGGGGAAGACACGCGAAGGGCTCCTAGGAGATCCGGGGTGCTGCAGACAGAAGACGGAACCTCCCCACAATCAGAATTCCGGAACACGGCTGACTGTGTCGGGGAGGAATGGGGCCGCCGTCTACGAGGCTGACTGGTGTCACAGTTGTTCCCTGGCAGGGGGAAGTCCGCTAATTACCTCCTATGATCAGGGGGAGGCACTAGATGCTACCTGCATTTCCAGCCCAACCCCCGCCTTTCCCTGGTAGCCCGCAGTGGGAGACACTCGGGGAAGACACGCGAATGGCTACTACAGATCCAAGGTCCTGCACACAGAAGACGGAACCTCCCCACACTCACAATTCCGGAACAAGCATGACTGTGTGGGGGAGGTTTGGGGCCGCCGTCCACGCAGCTGACTGGTGTCACATGTGTTACCTGGCAGGGGAAATCCGCTAACAAAATCCCCTGTCCAGGGAGAGGCAATAGATGCTACCTGCATTTCCAGCCCAACCCTTCACATTTCCCCGGCAGCCCGCAATGTGAGACACTCGGGGAAACACGCGAAGGGCTCCTAGGAGATCCCGGGTGCCTCAGACAGAACACGGAACCTCCCCACACTCAGAATTCCGGAACACGGCTGACTGTGTGGGGGAGGTTTGGGGCCGTCGTCCACGCAGTTGACTGGTGTCAAAGGTGTTCCCCGGCAGGGGGAAGTCCGCTAATTGCCTACCCTGTCCAGGGGGAGGCACTAGATGCTTCCTGCATTTCCAGCCCAACCCCCGCCTTTCCCCGGAAGCCCGCAATTGGAGACACTCGGGGAAAATACGCGGATGGCTCCTATGAAATCCAAGGTCCTGCAGACAGAAGACGGAACCTCCCCAAACTCACTATTCCGGAACAAGCCTGACTGTGTGTGGGAAGTTTGGGTCCGCACTCCTCGCAGCTGAGAGGTGTCAAAGGAGTTCGCTGGCAGGAGGATGTCCGCTAATTGCCTACCCTGTCCAGGGGGAGGCAATAGATGCTACCTGCATTTCCAGCCCAACCCCCGCATTTCCCCGGCAGCCCGCAATGGGAGACACTCGGGGAAGACACGCGAATGGCTCCTAGGAAATCCAAGGTCCTGCAGACAGAAGACGGAACCTCCCCACACTCAGAATTCCGGAACACGGCTGACTGAGTGGGGGAGGTTTGGGGCCGCCGTCCACGCAGCTGACTGGTGTCACAGGTGTTACCTGGCAGGGAAAACCGCTAATTAATACCCTGTTCATGGAGAGGCACTAAATGCTACCTGCATTTCCAGCCCAACCCCCGCCTTTCCCCGGCAGTCCGCACAGGCAGACACACGGGGAAGGCACGCGAAGGGCTCCTAGGAGATCCCGGGTTCTGCAGACCGAATACGGAACCTCCCCACAATCAGAATTCCGGAACACGGCTGACTGTGTGGGGGAGGGATGGGGCCGCCGTCCACGAGGCTGACTGGTGTCACAGGTGTTCCCTGGCAGGGGGAAGTCCGCTAATTACCTCCTATGATCAGGGGGAGGCACTAGATGCTATCTGCATTTCCAGCCCAACCCCCGACTTTTCCCGGCAGCCCGCACTGGGAGACAATCGGGGAAGACACGCGAATGGCTCCTAGGGGATCCAAGGTTCTGCAGAGAGAAGACGGAACCTCCCCACACTCACAATTCCGGATCAAGCTTGACTGTGTGGGGGAGGTTTGGGTCCGCCCTCCTCGCAGCTGAGTGGTGTCAAAGGAGTTCCCTGGCAGGGGGAATTCCGCTAATTCTCTACCCTGTCCAGGGGGAGGCACTAGATGCTACCTGCATTTCCAGCCCCACCCCCGCATTTCCCCGGCAGCCCGCAATGGGAGACACTCGGGGAAGACACGCGAAAGGCTCCTAGGAGATCCGGGGTGCTGCAGACAGAAGACGGAACCTCCCCACACTCAGAATTCCGGAACACGGCTGACTGTGTGGGGGAGGTTTGGGGCCGCAGTCCACTCAGATGACTGGTGTCACAGGTGTTCCCTGGCAGGGGTAATTCCGCAAAATACCTCCCATGTCCAGGGGGAGGCACTAGATGCTACCTGCATTTCCAGCCCAACCCCCGCCTTTCCCTTGCAGCACGCACTGGGAGACACTCGGGGAAGACACGCGAAGGGCTCCTAGGAAATCCAAGGTCCTGCAGACAGAAGACGGAACCTCCACACACTCAGAATTCCGGAAAACGGCTGACTGTGTGGGGGAGGTTTGGGGCCGCCGTCCACGCAGCTGACTGGTGTCACAGGTGTTACCTGGCAGGGAAAACCGCTAATTAATACCCTGTTCAGGGAGAGGCACTAGATGCTACCTGCATTTCCAGCCCAACCCCCACCTTTCCCCGGCAGCCCGCAATGGGAGACACTCGGGGAAGACACGCGGATGGCTCCTAGGAAATCCAAGGTCCTGCAGACAGAAGACGGAACCTCCCCACACTCAGAATTCCGGAACACGGCTGACTGTGTGGGGGAGGTTTGGGGCCGCCGTCCACGCAGCTGACTGGTGTCACAGGTGTTACCTGTCAGGGAAAACCGCTAATTAATACCCTGTTCAGGGAGAGGCACTAGATGCTACCTGCATTTCCAGCCCAAACCCAGGCTTTCCCCGGCAGCCCGCACAGTCAGACACTCGGGGAAGACACGCGAAGGGCTCCTAGGAGATCCGGGGTGCTGCAGACAGAAGACGGAACCTCCCCACACTCAGAATTCCGGAACACGGCTGACTGTGTGGGGGAGGTTTGGGGCCGCAGTCCACTCAGCTGACTGGTGTCACAGGTGTTCCCTGGCAGGGGTAATTCCGCTAAATACCTCCCATGTCCAGGGGGAGGCACTAGATGCTACCTGCATTTCCAGCCCAACCCCCGCCTTTCCCTGGCAGCACGCACTGGGAGACACTCGGGGAAGACACGCAAAGGGCTCCTAGGTAATCCAAGGTCCTGCAGACAGAAGACGGAACCTCCACACACTCAGAACTCCGGAACACGGCTGACTGTGTGGGGGAGGTTTGGGGCCGCCCTCCTCACAGCTGAGTGGTGTCAAAGGAGTTCCCTGGCAGGGGGAATTCCGCTAATTCCCTACCCTGTCCAGGGGGAGGCACTAGATGCTACCTGCATTTCCAGACCAACCCCAGCCTTTCCCCGGCAGCCCGCAATGGGAAACACTCGGGGAAGACACGTGAAGGGCTCCTAGGAGATCCCGGGTTCTGCAGACCGAATACGGAACCTCCCCACACTCAGAATTCCGGAACACAGCTGACTGTGTGGGGGAGGAATGGGGCCGCCGTCCACGAGGCTGACTGGTGTCACAGGTGTTCCCTGGCAGGGGTAATTCTGCTAAATACCTCCCATGTCCAGAGGGAGGCACTAGATGCTACCTGCATTTCCAGCCCAACCCCCGCCTTTCCCCGGCAGCCCGCACTGGGAGACAATCGGGGAAGACACGTGAATGGCTCCTAGGGGATCCAAGGTTCTGCAGACAGAAAACGGAACCTCCCCACACTCACAATTCCGGAACAAGCCTGACTGTGTGGGGGAGGTTTGGGGCCGCCGTCCACGCAGCTGACTGGTGTCACAGGTGTTACCTGGCAGGGAAAACCGCTAATTAATACCCTGTTCAGGGAGAGGCACTAGATGCTACCTTCATTTCCAGCCCAAACCCAGGCTTTCCCCGGCAGCCCGCACAGTCAGACACTCGGGGAAGACACGCGAAGGGCTCCTAGGAGATCCGGGGTGCGGCAGAAAGAAGACGGAACCTCCCCACACTCAGAATTCCGGAACACGGCTGACTGTGTGGGGGAGGTTTGTGGCCGCCGTCCACTCAGCTGACTGGTGTCACAGGTGTTCCCTGGCAGGGGTAATTCTGCTAAATATCTCCCATGTCCAGAGGGAGGCACTAGATGCTACCTGCATTTCCAGCCCAACCCCCGCCTTTCCCTGGCAGCCCGCACTGGGAGACACTCGGGGAAGACACGTGAATGGCTACTACAGATCCAAGGTCCTGCACACAGAAGACGGAACCTCCCCACACTCACAATTCCGGAACAAGCATGACAGTGTGGGGAAGGTTTGGGGCCGCCGTCCACGCAGCTGACTGGTGTCACAGGTGTTACCTGGCAGGGGAAATCCGCTAACAAAATCCCCTCTCCAGGGAGAGGCAATAGATGCTACCTGCATTTCCAGCCCAACCCCCACCTTTCCCCGGCAGCCCGCAATGTGAGACACACGGGGAAGACACGCGGATGGCTCCTAGGAAATCCAAGGTCCTGCAGACAGAAGACGGAACCTCCCCACACTCACAATTCCGGAACAAGCCTGACTGTGTGGGGGAGGTTTGGGTCCGCCGTCCTCGCAGCTGAGTTGTGTCAAAGGAGTTCCCTGGCAAGAGGAATTCCGCTAAATCCCTACCCTGTCCAGGGGGAGGCACTAGATGCTACCTGCATTTCCAGCCCAACCCCCGCATTTCCCCGGCAGCCCTCAATGGGAGACACTCGGGGAAGACACGCGAATGGCTCCTAGGAAATCCAAGGTCCTGCAGACAGAAGACGGAACCTCCCCACACTCAGAATTCCGGAACACGGCTGACTGTGTGGGGGAGGTTTGGGGCCGCCGTCCACGCAGCTGACTGGTGTCACAGGTGTTACCTGGCAGGGAAAACCGCTAATTAATACCCTGTTCAGGGAGAGGCACTAGATGCTACCTTCATTTCCAGCCCAAACCCAGGCTTTCCCCGGCAGCCCGCACAGTCAGACACTCGGGGAAGACACGCGAAGGGCTCCTAGGAGATCCGGGGTGCTGCAGACAGAAGACGGAACCTCCCCACAATCAGAATTCCGGAACACGGCTGACTGTGTCGGGGAGGAATGGGGCCGCCGTCTACGAGGCTGACTGGTGTCACAGGTGTTCCCTGGCAGGGGGAAGTCCGCTAATTACCTCCTATGATCAGGGGGAGGCACTAGATGCTACCTGCATTTCCAGCCCAACCCCCGCCTTTCCCTGGTAGCCCGCACTGGGAGACACTCGGGGAAGACACGCGAATGGCTACTACAGATCCAAGGTCCTGCACACAGAAGACGGAACCTGCCCACACTCACAATTCCGGAACAAGCATGACTGTGTGGGGGAGGTTTGGGGCCGCTGTCCACGCAGCTGACTGGTGTCACAGGTGTTACCTGGCAGGGGAAATCCGCTAACAAAATCCCCTCTCCAGGGAGAGGCAATAGATGCTACCTGCATTTCCAGCCCAACCCTTCACATTTCCCCGGCAGCCCGCAATGTGAGACACTCGGGGAAACACGCGAAGGGCTCCTAGGAGATCCCGGGTGCCTCAGACAGAACACGGAACCTCCCCACACTCAGAATTCCGGAACACGGCTGACTGGGTGGGGGAGGTTTGGGGCCGTCGTCCACGCAGTTGACTGGTGTCAAAGGTGTTCCCCGGCAGGGGGAAGTCCGCTAATTGCCTACCCTGTCCAGGGGGAGGCACTAGATGCTTCCTGCATTTCCAGCCCAACCCCCGCCTTTCCCCGGAAGCCCGCAATTGGAGACACTCGGGGAAAACACGCGGATGGCTCCTATGAAATCCAAGGTCCTGCAGACAGAAGACGGAACCTCCCCACACTCACTATTCCGGAACAAGCCTGACTGTGTGTGGGAAGTTTGGGTCCGCACTCCTCGCAGCTGAGTGGTATCAAAGGAGTTCGCTGGCAGGAGGATGTCCGCTAATTGCCTACCCTGTCCAGGGGGAGGCACTAGATGCTACCTGCATTTCCAGCCCAACCCCCGCATTTCCCCGGCAGCCCGCAATGGGAGACACTCGGGGAAGACACGCGAATGGCTCCTAGGAAATCCAAGGTCCTGCAGACAGAAGACGGAACCTCCCCACACTCAGAATTCCGGAACACGGCTGACTGTGTGGGGGAGGTTTGGGGCCGCCGTCCACGCAGCTGACTGGTGTCACAGGTGTTACCTGGCAGGGAAAACCGCTAATTAATACCCTGTTCATGGAGAGGCACTAAATGCTACCTGCATTTCCAGCCCAACCCCCGCCCTTCCCCGGCAGTCCGCACAGGCAGACACATGGGGAAGGCACGCGAAGGGCTCCTAGGAGATCCCGGGTTCTGCAGACCGAATACGGAACCTCCCCACAATCAGAATTCCGGAACACGGCTGACTGTGTGGGGGAGGGATGGGGCCGCCGTCCACGAGGCTGACTGGTGTCACAGGTGTTCCCTGGCAGGGGGAAGTCCGCTAATTACCTCCTATGATCAGGGGGAGGCACTAGATGCTATCTGCATTTCCAGCCCAACCCCCGACTTTCCCCGGCAGCCCGCACTGGGAGACAATCGGGGAAGACACGCGAATGGCTCCTAGGGGATCCAAGGTTCTGCAGACAGAAGACGGAACCTCCCCACACTCACAATTCCGGATCAAGCCTGACTGTGTGGGGGAGGTTTGGGTCCGCCCTCCTCGCAGCTGAGTGGTGTCAAAGGAGTTCCCTGGCAGGGGGAATTCCGCTAATTCCCTACCCTGTCCAGGGGGAGGCACTAGATGCTACCTGCATTTCCAGCCCCACCCCCGCATTTCCCCGGCAGCCCGCAATGGGAGACACTCGGGGAAGACACGCGAAGGGCTCCTAGGAGATCCGGGGTGCTGCAGACAGAAGACGGAACCTCCCCACACTCAGAATTCCGGAACACGGCTGACTGTGTGGGGGAGGTTTGGGGCCGCAGTCCACTCAGATGACTGGTGTCACAGGTGTTCCCTGGCAGGGGTAATTCCGCTAAATACCTCCCATGTCCAGGGGGAGGCACTAGATGCTACCTGCATTTCCAGCCCAACCCCCGCCTTTCCCTTGCAGCACGCACTGGGAGACACTCGGGGAAGACACGCGAAGGGCTCCTAGGAAATCCAAGGTCCTGCAGACAGAAGACGGAACCTCCACACACTCAGAATTCCGGAACACGGCTGACTGTGTGGGGGAGGTTTGGGGCCGCCGTCCACGCAGCTGACTGGTGTCACAGGTGTTACCTGGCAGGGAAAACCGCTAATTAATACCCTGTTCAGGGAGAGGCACTAGATGCTACCTGCATTTCCAGCCCAACCCCCACCTTTCCCCGGCAGCCCGCAATGGGAGACACTCGGGGAAGACACGCGGATGGCTCCTAGGAAATCCAAGGTCCTGCAGACAGAAGACGGAACCTCCCCACACTCAGAATTCCGGAACACGGCTGACTGTGTGGAGGAGGTTTGGGGCCGCCGTCCACGCAGCTGACTGGTGTCACAGGTGTTACCTGGCAGGGAAAACCGCTAATTAATACCCTGTTCAGGGAGAGGCACTAGAAGCTACCTGCATTTCCAGCCCAAACCCAGGCTTTCCCCGGCAGCCCGCACAGTCAGACACTCGGGGAAGACACGCGAAGGGCTCCTAGGAGATCCGGGGTGCTGCAGACAGAAGACGGAACCTCCCCACACTCAGAATTCCGGAACACGGCTGACTGTGTTGGGGAGGTTTGGGGCCGCAGTCCACTCAGCTGACTGGTGTCACAGGTGTTCCCTGGCAGGGGTAATTCCGCTAAATACCTCCCATGTCCAGGGGGAGGCACTAGATGCTACCTGCATTTCCAGCCCAACCCCCGCCTTTCCCTGGCAGCACGCACTGGGATACACTCGGGGAAGTCACGCGAAGGGCTCCTAGGAAATCCAAGGTCCTGCAGACAGAAGACGGAACCTCCCCACACTCAGAATTCCGGAACACGTCTGACTGTGTGGGGGAGGTTTGGGGCCGCCGTCCACGCAGCTGACTGGTGTCACAGGTGTTACCTTGCAGGGAAAACCGCTAATTAATACCCTGTTCAGGGAGAGGCACTAGATGCTACCTGCATTTCCAGCCCAACCCCCACCTTTCCCCGGCAGCCCGCAATGGGAGACACTCGGGGAAGACACGCGGATGGCTCCTAGGAAATCCAAGGTTCTGCAGACAGAAGACGGAACCTCCCCACACTCACAATTCTGGAACAAGCCTGACAGTGTGCGGGAGGTTTGGGTCCGCCCTCCTCACAGCTGAGTGGTGTCAAAGGAGTTCCCTGGCAGGGGGAATTCCGCTAATTCCCTACCCTGTCCAGGGGGAGGCACTAGATGCTACCTGCATTTCCAGAACAACCCCAGCCTTTCCCCGGCAGCCCGCAATGGGAAACACTCGGGGAAGACACGTGAAGGGCTCCTAGGAGATCCCGGGTTCTGCAGACCGAATACGGAACCTCCCCACACTCAGAATTCCGGAACACGGCTGACTGTGTGGCGGAGGAATGGGGCCGCCGTCCACGAGGCTGACTGGTGTCACAGGTGTTCCCTGGCAGGGGTAATTCTGCTAAATACCTCCCATGTCCAGAGGGAGGCACTAGATGCTACCTGCATTTCCAGCCCAACCCCCGCATTTCCCCGGCAGCCCGCACTGGGGGACAATCGGGGAAGACACGTGAATGGCTCCTAGGGGATCCAAGGTTCTGCAGACAGAAGACGGAACCTCCCCACACTCACAATTCCGGAACACGGCTGACTGTGTGGGGGAGGTTTGGGGCCGCCGTCCACGCAGCTGACTGGTGTCACAGGTGTTACCTAGCAGGGAAAACCGCTAATTAATACCCTGTTCAGGGAGAGGCACTAGATGCTACCTTCATTTCCAGCCCAAACCCAGGCTTTCCCGGCAGAAAGCACAGTCAGACACTCGGGGAAGACACGCGAAGGGCTCCTAGGAGATCCGGGGTGCTGCAGACAGAAGACGGAACCTCCCCACACTCAGAATTCCGGAACACGGCTGACTGTGTGGGGGAGGTTTGGGGCCGCCGTCCACTCAGCTGACTGGTGTCACAGGTGTTCCCTGGCAGGGGTAATTCTGCTAAATACCTCCCATGTCCAGAGGGTGGCACTAGATGCTACCTGCATTTCCAGCCCAACCCCCGCCTTTCCCCGGCAGCCCGCACTGGGAGACAATCGGGGAAGACACGTGAATGGCTCCTAGGGGATCCAAGGTTCTGCAGACAGAAGACGGAACCTCCCCACACTCACAATTCCGGAACAAGCCTGACTGTGTGGGGGAGGTTTGGGTCCGCCGTCCTCGCAGCTGAGTTGTGTCAAAGGAGTTCCCTGGCAAGAGGAATTCCGCTAAATCCCTACCCTGTCCAGGGGGAGGCACTAGATGCTACCTGCATTTCCAGCCCAACCCCCGCATTTCCCCGGCAGCCCTCAATGGGAGACACTCGGGGAAGACACGCGAATGGCTCCTAGGAAATCCAAGGTCCTGCAGACAGAAGACGGAACCTCCCCACACTCAGAATTCCGGAACACGTCTGACTGTGTGGGGGAGGTTTGGGGCCGCCGTCCACGCAGCTGACTGGTGTCACAGGTGTTACCTGGCAGGGAAAACTGCTAATTAATACCCTGTTCAGGGAGAGGCACTAGATGCTACCTTCATTTCCAGCCCAAACCCAGGCTTTCCCCGGCAGCCCGCACATTCAGACACTCGGGGAAGACACGCGAAGGGCTCCTAGGAGATCCGGGGTGCTGCAGACAGAAGACGGAACCTCCCCACAATCAGAATTCCGGAACACGGCTGACTGTGTCGGGGAGGAATGGGGCCGCCGTCTATGAGGCTGCCTGGTGTCACAGGTGTTCCCTGGCAGGGGGAAGTCCGCTAATTACCTCCTATGATCAGGGGGAGGCACTAGATGCTACCTGCATTTCCAGCCCAACCCCCGCCTTACCCTGGCAGCCCGCACTGGGAGACACTCGGGGAAGACACGCGAATGGCTACTACAGATCCAAGGTCCTGCACACAGAAGACGGAACCTCCCCACACTCACAATTCCGGAACAAGCATGACTGTGTGGGGGAGGTTTGGGGCCGCCGTCCACGCAGCTGACTGGTGTCACAGGTGTTACCTGGCAGGGGAAATCCGCTAACAAAATCCCCTGTCCAGGGAGAGGCAATAGATGCTACCTGCATTTCCAGCCCAACCCTTCACATTTCCCCGGCAGCCCGCAATGTGAGACACTCGGGGAAACACGCGAAGGGCTCCTAGGAGATCCCGGGTGCCTCAGACAGAACACGGAACCTCCCCACACTCAGAATTCCGGAACACGGCTGACTGTGTGGGGGAGGTTTGGGGCCGTCGTCCACGCAGTTGACTGGTGTCAAAGGTGTTCCCCGGCAGGGGGAAGTCCGCTAATTGCCTACCCTGTCCAGGGGGAGGCACTAGATGCTTCCTGCATTTCCAGCCCAACCCCCGCCTTTCCCCGGAAGCCCGCAATTGGAGACACTCGGGGAAAACACGCGGATGGCTCCTATGAAATCCAAGGTCCTGCAGACAGAAGACGGAACCTCCCCACACTCACAATTCCGGAACAAGCCTGACTGTGTGTGGGAAGTTTGGGTCCGCACTCCTCGCAGCTGAGTGGTGTCAAAGGAGTTCGCTGGCAGGAGGAAGTCCGCTAATTGCCTACCCTGTCCAGGGGGAGGCACTAGATGCTACCTGCATTTCCAGCCCAACCCCCGCATTTCCCCGGCAGCCCGCAATGGGAGACACTCGGGGAAGACACGCGAATGGCTCCTAGGAAATCCAAGGTCCTGCAGACAGAAGACGGAACCTCCCCACACTCAGAATTCCGGAACACGGCTGACTGTGTGGGGGAGGTTTGGGGCCGCCGTCCACGCAGCTGACTGGTGTCACAGGTGTTACCTGGCAGGGAAAACCGCTAATTAATACCCTGTTCATGGAGAGGCACTAAATGCTACCTGCATTTCCAGCCCAACCCCCGCCTTTCCCCGGCAGTCCGCACAGGCAGACACACGGGGAAGGCACGCGAAGGGCTCCTAGGTGATCCCGGGTTCTGCAGACCGAATACGGAACCTCCCCACAATCAGAATTCCGGAACACGGCTGACTGTGTGGGGGAGGAATGGGGCCGCCGTCCACGAGGCTGACTGGTGTCACAGGTGTTCCCTGGCTGGGGGAAGTCCGCTAATTACCTCCTATGATCAGGGGGAGGCACTAGATGCTATCTGCATTTCCAGCCCAACCCCCGACTTTCCCCGGCAGCCCGCACTGGGAGAAAATCGGGGAAGACACGCGAATGGCTCCTAGGGGATCCAAGGTTCTGCAGACAGAAGACGGAACCTCCCCACACTCACAATTCCGGATCAAGCTTGACTGTGTGGGGGAGGTTTGGGTCCGCCCTCCTCGCAGCTGAGTGGTGTCAAAGGAGTTCCCTGGCAGGGGGAATTCCGCTAATTCCCTACCCTGTCCAGGGGGAGGCACTAGATGCTACCTGCATTTCCAGCCCCACCCCCGCATTTCCCCGGCAGCCCGCAATGGGAGACACTCAGGGAAGACACGCGAATGGCTCCTAGGAAATCCAAGGTCCTGCAGACAGAAGACGGAACCTCCCCACACTCAGAATTCCGGAACACGGCTGACTGGGTGGGGGAGGTTTGGGGCCGCCGTCCACGCAGCTGACTGGTGTCACAGGTGTTACCTGGCAGGGGAAATCCGCTAACAAAATCCCCTGTCCAGGGAGAGGCAATAGATGCTACCTGCATTTCCAGCCCAACCCTTCACATTTCCCCGGCAGCCCGCAATGTGAGACACTCGGGGAAACACGCGAAGGGCTCCTAGGAGATCCCGGGTGCCTCAGACAGAACACGGAACCTCCCCACAATCAGAATTCCGGAACACGGCTGACTGTGTGGGGGAGGAATGGGGCCGCCGTCCACGAGGCTGACTGGTGTCACAGGTGTTCCCTGGCAGGGGTAATTCTGCTAAATACCTCCCATGTCCAGAGGGAGGCACTAGATGCTACCTGCATTTCCAGCCCAACCCCCGCATTTCCCCGGTAGCCCGCACTGGGAGACAATCGGGGAAGACACGTGAATGGCTCCTAGGGGATCCAAGGTTCTGCAGACAGAAGACGGAACCTCCCCACACTCACAATTCCGGAACAAGCCTGACTGTGTGTGGGAAGTTTGGGTCCGCACTCCTCGCAGCTGAGTGGTGTCACAGGAGTTCGCTGGCAGGAGGAAGTCCGCTAATTGCCTACCCTGTCCAGGGGGAGGCACTAGATGCTACCTGCATTTCCAGCCCAACCCCCGCATTTCCCCGGCAGCCCGCACTGGGACACAATCGGGGAAGACACGTGAATGGCTCCTAGGGGATCCAAGGTTCTGCAGACAGAAGACGGAACCTCCCCACACTCACAATTCCGGAACACGGCTGACTGTGTGGGGGAGGTTTGGGGCCGCCGTCCACGCAGCTGACTGGTGTCACAGGTGTTACCTGGCAGGGAAAACCGCTAATTAATACCCTGTTCAGGGAGAGGCACTAGATGCTACCTTCATTTCCAGCCCAAACCCAGGCTTTCCCCGGCAGCCCGCACAGTCAGACACTCGGGGAAGACACGCGAAAGGCTCCTAGGAGATCCGGGGTGCTACAGACAGAAGACGGAACCTCCCCACACTCAGAATTCCGGAACACGGCTGACTGTGTGGGGGAGGTTTGGGGCCGCCGTCCACTCAGCTGAATGGTGTCACAGGTGTTCCCTGGCAGGGGTAATTCTGCTAAATACCTCCCATGTCCAGAGGGAGGCATAGATGCTACCTGCATTTCCAGCCCAACCCCCGCCTTTCCCTGGCAGCCCGCACTGGGAGACACTCGGGGAAGACACGCGAATGGCTACTACAGATCCAAGGTCCTGCACACAGAAGACGGAACCTCCCCACACTCACAATTCCGGAACAAGCATGACTGTGTGGGGAAGGTTTGGGGCCGCCGTCCACACAGCTGACTGGTGTCACAGGTGTTACCTGGCAGGGGAAATCCGCTAACAAAATCCCCTGTCCAGGGAGAGGCAATAGATGCTACCTGCATTTCCAGCCCAACCCCCACCTTTCCCCGGCAGCCCGTAATGTGAGACACACGGGGAAGACACGCGGATGGCTCCTAGGAAATCCAAGGTCCTGCAGACAGAAGACGGAACCTCCCCACACTCAGAATTCCGGAACACGGCTGACTGTGTGGGGGAGGAATGGGGCCGCCGTCCACGAGGCTGACTGGTGTCACAGGTGTTCCCTGGCAGGGGTAATTCTGCTAAATACCTCCCATGTCCAGAGGGTGACACTAGATGCTACCTGCATTTCCAGCCCAACCCCCGCCTTTCCCCGGCAGCCCGCACTGGGAGACAATCGGGGAAGACACGTGAATGGCTCCTAGGGGATCCAAGGTTCTGCAGACAGAAGACGGAACCTCCCCACACTCACAATTCCGGAACAAGCCTGACTGTGTGGGGGAGGTTTGGGTCCGCCGTCCTCGCAGCTGAGTTGTGTCAAAGGAGTTCCCTGGCAAGAGGAATTCCGCTAAATCCCTACCCTGTCCAGGGGGAGGCACTAGATGCTACCTGCATATCCAGCCCAACCCCCGCATTTCCCCGGCAGCCCTCAATGGGAGACACTCGGGGAAGACACGCGAATGGCTTCTAGGAAATCCAAGGTCCTGCAGACAGAAGACGGAACCTCCCCACACTCAGAATTCCGGAACACGGCTGACTGTGTGGGGGAGGTTTGTGGCCGCCGTCCACGCAGCTGACTGGTGTCACAGGTGTTACCTGGCAGGGAAAACCGCTAATTAATACCCTGTTCAGGGAGAGGCACTAGATGCTACCTTCATTTCCAGCCCAAACCCAGGCTTTCCCCGGCAGCCCGCACAGTCAGACACTCGGGGAAGACACGCGAAGGGCTCCTAGGAGATCCGGGGTGCTGCAGACAGAAGACGGAACCTCCCCACAATCAGAATTCCGGAACACGGCTGACTGTGTCGGGGAGGAATGGGGCCGCCGTCTATGAGGCTGCCTGGTGTCACAGGTGTTCCCTGGCAGGGGGAAGTCCGCTAATTACCTCCTATGATCAGGGGGAGGCACTAGATGCTACCTGCATTTCCAGCCCAACCCCCGCCTTTCCCTGGCAGCCCGCACTGGGAGACACTCGGGGAAGACACGCGAATGGCTACTACAGATCCAAGGTCCTGCACACAGAAGACGGAACCTCCCCACACTCACAATTCCGGAACAAGCATGACTGTGTGGGGGAGGTTTGGGGCCGCCGTCCACGCAGCTGACTGGTGTCACAGGTGTTACCTGGCAGGGGAAATCCGCTAACAAAATCCCCTGTCCAGGGAGAGGCAATAGATGCTACCTGCATTTCCAGCCCAACCCTTCACATTTCCCCGGCAGCCCGCAATGTGAGACACTCGGGGAAACACGCGAAGGGCTCCTAGGAGATCCCGGGTGCCTCAGACAGAACACGGAACCTCCCCACACTCAGAATTCCGGAACACGGCTGACTGTGTGGGGGAGGTTTGGGGCCGTCGTCCACGCAGTTGACTGGTGTCAAAGGTGTTCCCCGGCAGGGGGAAGTCCGCTAATTGCCTACCCTGTCCAGGGGGAGGCACTAGATGCTTCCTGCATTTCCAGCCCAACCCCCGCCTTTCCCCGGAAGCCCGCAATTGGAGACACTCGGGGAAAACACGCGGATGGCTCCTATGAAATCCAAGGTCCTGCAGACAGAAGACGGAACCTCCCCACACTCACAATTCCGGAACAAGCCTGACTGTGTGTGGGAAGTTTGGGTCCGCACTCCTCGCAGCTGAGTGGTGTCAAAGGAGTTCGCTGGCAGGAGGAAGTCCGCTAATTGCCTACCCTGTCCAGGGGGAGGCACTAGATGCTACCTGCATTTCCAGCCCAACCCCCGCATTTCCCCGGCAGCCCGCAATGGGAGACACTCGGGGAAGACACGCGAATGGCTCCTAGGAAATCCAAGGTCCTGCAGACAGAAGACGGAACCTCCCCACACTCAGAATTCCGGAACACGGCTGACTGTGTGGGGGAGGTTTGGGGCCGCCGTCCACGCAGCTGACTGGTGTCACAGGTGTTACCTGGCAGGGAAAACCGCTAATTAATACCCTGTTCATGGAGAGGCACTAAATGCTACCTGCATTTCCAGCCCAACCCCCGCCTTTCCCCGGCAGTCCGCACAGGCAGACACACGGGGAAGGCACGCGAAGGGCTCCTAGGAGATCCCGGGTTCTGCAGACCGAATACGGAACCTCTCCACAATCAGAATTCCGGAACACGGCTGACTGTGTGGGGGAGGAATGGGGCCGCCGTCCACGAGGCTGACTGGTGTCACAGGTGTTCCCTGGCAGGGGGAAGTCCGCTAATTACCTCCTATGATCAGGGGGAGGCACTAGATGCTACCTGCATTTCCAGACCAACCCCCGCCTTTCCCTGGCAGCCCGCACTGGGAGACACTCGGGGAAGACACGCGAATGGCTACTACAGATCCAAGGTCCTGCACACAGAAGACGGAACCTCCCCACACTCACAATTCCAAAACAAGCATGACTGTGTGGGGGAGGTTTGGGGCCGCCGTCCACGCAGCTGACTGGTGTCACAGGTGTTACTTGGCAGGGGAAATCCGCTAACAAAATCCCCTGTCCAGGGAGAGGGAATAGATGCTACCTGCATTTCCAGCCCAACCCCCACCTTTCCCCGGCAGCCCGCAATGTGAGACACTCGGGGAAGACACGCGGATGGCTCCTAGGAAATCCAAGGTCCTGCAGACAGGAGACGGAACCTCCCCACACTCACAATTCTGGAACAAGCCTGACAGTGTGCGGGAGGTTTGGGTCCGCCCTCCTCACAGCTGAGTGGTGTCAAAGGAGTTCCCTGGCAGGGGGAATTCCGCTAATTCCCTACCCTGTCCAGGGGGAGGCACTAGATGCTACCTGCATTTCCAGACCAACCCCAGCCTTTCCCCGGCAGCCCGCAATGGGAAACACTCGGGGAAGACACGTGAAGGGCTCCTAGGAGATCCCGGGTTCTGCAGACCGAATACGGAACCTCCCCACACTCAGAATTCCGGAACACGGCTGACTGTGTGGGGGAGGAATGGGGCCGCCGTCCGCGAGGCTGACTGGTGTCACAGGTGTTCCCTGGCAGGGGTAATTCTGCTAAATACCTCCCATGTCCAGAGGGAGGCACTAGATGCTACCTGCATTTCCAGCCCAACCCCCGCCTTTCCCCGGCAGCCCGCACTGGGAGACAATCGGGGAAGACACGTGAATGGCTCCTAGGGGATCCAAGTTTCTGCAGACAGAAGACCGAACCTCCCCACACTCACAATTCCGGAACAACCCTGACTGTGTGGGGGAGGTTTGGGTCCGCCCTCCTCGCAGCTGAGTTGTGTGAAAGGAGTTCCCTTGCAAGAGGAATTCCGCTAAATCCCTACCCTGTCCAGGGGGAGGCACTAGATGCTACCTGCATTTCCAGCCCAACCCCCGCATTTCCCCGGCAGCCCGCAATGGGAGACACTCGGGGAAGACACGCGAATGGCTCCTAGGAAATCCAAGGTCCTGCAGACAGAAGACGGAACCTCCCCACACTCAGAATTCCGGAACACGGCTGACTGTGTGGGGGAGGTTTGGGGCCGCCGTCCACGCAGCTGACTGGTGTCACAGGTGTTACCTGGCAGGGAAAACCGCTAATTAATACCCTGTTCAGGGAGAGGCACTAGATGCTACCTTCATTTCCAGCCCAAACCCAGGCTTTCCCCGGCAGCCCGCACAGTCAGACACTCGGGGAAGACACGCGAAGGGCTCCTAGGAGATCCGGGGTGCTGCAGACAGAAGACGGAACCTCCCCACAATCAGAATTCCGGAACACGGCTGACTGTGTGGGGGAGGAATGGGGCCGCCGTCTACGAGGCTGACTGGTGTCACAGGTGTTCCCTGGCAGGGGGAAGTCCGCTAATTACCTCCTATGATCAGGGGGAGGCACTAGATGCTACCTGCATTTCCAGCCCAACCCCCGCCTTTCCCTGGCAGCCCGCACTGGGAGACACTCGGGGAAGACACGCGAAAGGCTACTACAGATCCAAGGTCCTGCACACAGAAGACGGAACCTCCCCACACTCACAATTCCGGAACAAGCATGACTGTGTGGGGGAGGTTTGGGGCCGCCGTCCACGCAGCTGACTGGTGTCACAGGTGTTACCTGGCAGGGGAAATCCGCTAACAAAATCCCCTGTCCAGGGAGAGGCAATAGATGCTACCTGCAATTCCAGCCCAACCCTTCACATTTCCCCGGCAGCCCGCAATGTGAGACACTCGGGGAAGACATGCGGATGGCTCCTAGGAAATCCAAGGTCCTGCAGACAGAAGACGGAACCTCCCCACACTCACAATTCTGGAACAAGCCTGACAGTGTGCGGGAGGTTTGGGTCCGCCCTCCTCAAAGCTGAGTGGTGTCAAAGGAGTTCCCTGGCAGGGGGAATTCCGCTAATTCCCTACCCTGTCCAGGGAGAGGGAATAGATGCTACCTGCATTTCCAGACCAACCCCCACCTTTCCCCGGCAGCCCGCAATGTGAGACACTCGGGGAAGACACGCGGATGGCTCCTAGGAAATCCAAGGTCCTGCAGACAGGAGACGGAACCTCCCCACACTCACAATTCTGGAACAAGCCTGACTGTGTGGGGGAGGTTTGGGTCCGCCCTCCTCGCAGCTGAGTTGTGTCAAAGGAGTTCCCTGGCAAGAGGAATTCCGCTAAATCCCTACCCTGTCCAGGGGGAGGCACTAGATGCTACCTGCATTTCCAGCCCAACCCCCGCATTTCCCCGGCAGCCCGCAATGGGAGACACTCGGGGAAGACACGCGAATGGCTCCTAGGAAATCCAAGTTCCTACAGACAGGAGACGGAACCTCCCCACACTCACAATTCTGGAACAAGCCTGACAGTGTGCGGGAGGTTTGGGTCCGCCCCCCTCACAGCTGAGTGGTGTCAAAGGAGTTCCCTGGCAGGGGGAATTCCGCTAATTCCCTACCCTGTCCAGGGGGAGGCACTAGATGCTACCTGCATTTCCAGACCAAACCCAGGCTTTCCCCGGCAGCCCGCAATGGGAAACACACGGGGAAGACACGTGAAGGGCTCCTAGGAGATCCCGGGTTCTGCAGACCGAATACGGAACCTCCCCACACTCAGAATTCCGGAACACGGCTGACTGTGTGGGGGAGGAATGGGGCCGCCGTCCACGAGGCTGACTGGTGTCACAGGTGTTCCCTGGCAGGGGTAATTCTGCTAAATACCTCCCATGTCCAGTGGGAGGCACTAGATGCTACCTGCATTTCCAGCCCAACCCCCGCCTTTCCCCGGCAGCCCGCACTGGGAGACAATCGGGGAAGACACGTGAATGGCTCCTAGGGGATCCAAGTTTCTGCAGACAGAAGACGGAACCTCCCCACACTCACAATGCTGGAACAAGCCTGACTGTGTGGGGGAGGTTTGGGGCCGCCGTCCACGCAGCTGACTGGTGTCACAGGTGTTACCTGGCAGGGAAAACCGCTAATTAATACCCTGTTCAGGGAGAGGCACTAGATGCTACCTTCATTTCCAGCCCAAACCCAGGCTTTCCCCGGCAGCCCGCACAGTCAGACACTCGGGGAAGACACGCGAAGGGCTCCTAGGAGATCCGGGGTGCTGCAGACAGAAGACGGGACCTCCCCACAATCACAATTCCGGAACACGGCTGACTGTGTGGGGGAGGAATGGGGCCGCCGTCTACGAGGCTGACTGGTGTCACAGGTGTTCCCTGGCAGGGGGAAGTCCGCTAATTACCTCCTATGATCAGGGGGAGGCACTAGATGCTACCTGCATTTCCAGCCCAACCCCCGCCTTTCCCTGGCAGCCCGCACTGGGAGACACTCGGGGAAGACACGCGAAAGGCTACTACACATGCAAGGTCCTGCACACAGAAGACGGAACCTCCCCACACTCACAATTCCGGAACAAGCATGACTGTGTGGGGGAGGTTTGGGGCCGCCGTCCACGCAGCTGACTGGTGTCACAGGTGTTACCTGGCAGGGGAAATCCGCTAACAAAATCCCCTCTCCAGGGAGAGGCAATAGATGCTACCTGCATTTCCAGCCCAACCCTCCACATTTCCCCGGCAGCCCGCAATGTGAGACACTCGGGGAAACACGCGAAGTGCTCCTAGGAGATCCCGGGTGCCTCAGACAGAACACGGAACCTCCCCACACTCAGAATTCCGGAACACGGCTGACTGTGTGGGGGAGGAATGGGGCCGCCGTCTACGAGGCTGACTGGTGTCACAGGTGTTCCCTGGCAGGGGGAAGTCCGCTAATTGCCTACCCTGTCCAGGGGGAGGCACTAGATGCTACCTGCATTTCCAGCCCAACCCCCGCATTTCCCCGGCAGCCCGCAATGGGATACACTCGGTGAAGACACGCGAATGGCTCCTAGGAAATCCAAGGTCCTGCAGACAGAAGACGGAACCTCCCCACACTCAGAATTCCGGAACACGGCTGACTGTGTGGGGGAGGTTTGGGGCCGCTGTCCACGCACCTGACTGGTGTCACAGGTGTTCCCTGGCAGGGGTAATTCTGCTAAATACCTCCCATGTCCAGAGGGAGGCACTAGATGCTACCTGCATTTCCAGCCCAACCCCCGCCTTTCCCTGGCAGCCCGCACTGGGAGACACTCGGGGAAGACACGCGAATGGCTACTGCAGATCCAAGGTCCTGCACACAGAAGACGGAACCTCCCCACACTCACAATTCCGGAACAAGCATGACTGTGTGGAGGAGGTTTGGGGCCGCCGTCCACGCAGCTGACTTGTGTCACAGGTGTTACTTGGCAGGGGAAATCCGCTAACAAAATCCCCTGTCCAGGGAGAGGGAATAGATGCTACCTGCATTTCCAGCCCAACCCCCACCTTTCCCCGGCAGCCCGCAATGTGAGACACTCGGGGAAGACACGCGGATGGCTCCTAGGAAATCCAAGGTCCTGCAGACAGGAGAAGGAACCTCCCCACACTCACAATTCTGGAACAAGCCTGACAGTGTGCGGGAGGTTTTGGTCCGCCCTCCTCACAGCTGAGTGGTGTCAAAGGAGTTCCCTGGCAGGGGGAATTCCGCTAATACCCTACCCTGTCCAGGGGGAGGCACTAGATGCTACCTGCATTTCCAGACCAACCCCCGCATTTCCCCGGCAGCCCGCAATGGGAGACACTCGGGGAAGACACGCGAATGGCTCCTAGGAGATCCCGGGTTCTGCAGACCGAATACGGAACCTCCCCACACTCAGAATTCCGGAACACGGCTGACTGTGTGGGGGAGGAATGGGGCCGCCGTCCACGAGGCTGACTGGTGTCACAGGTGTTCCCTGGCAGGGGTAATTCTGCTAAATACCTCCCATGTCCAGAGGGAGGCACTAGATGCTACCTGCATTTCCAGCCCAACCCCCGCCTTTCCCCGGCAGCCCGCACTGGGAGACAATCGGGGAAGACACGTGAATGGCTCCTAGGGGATCCAAGTTTCTGCAGACAGAAGACGGAACCTCCCCACACTCACAATGCTGGAACAAGCCTGACTGTGTGGGGGAGGTTTGGGGCCGCCGTCCACGCAGCTGACTGGTGTCACAGGTGTTACCTGGCAGGGAAAACCGCTAATTAATACCCTGTTCAGGGAGAGGCACTAGATGCTACCTTCATTTCCAGCCCAAACCCAGGCTTTCCCCGGCAGCCCGCACAGTCAGACACTCGGGGAAGACACGCGAAGGGCTCCTAGGAGATCCGGGGTGCTGCAGACAGAAGACGGAACCTCCCCACAATCACAATTCCGGAACACGGCTGACTGTGTGGGGGAGGAATGGGGCCGCCGTCTACGAGGCTGACTGGTGTCACAGGTGTTCCCTGGCAGGGGGAAGTCCGCTAATTACCTCCTATGATCAGGGGGAGGCACTAGATGCTACCTGCATTTCCAGCCCAACCCCCGCCTTTCCCTGGCAGCCCGCACTGGGAGACACTCGGGGAAGACACGCGAAAGGCTACTACACATGCAAGGTCCTGCACACAGAAGACGGAACCTCCCCACACTCACAATTCCGGAACAAGCATGACTGTGTGGGGGAGGTTTGGGGCCGCCGTCCACGCAGCTGACTGGTGTCACAGGTGTTACCTGGCAGGGGAAATCCGCTAACAAAATCCCCTCTCCAGGGAGAGGCAATAGATGCTACCTGCATTTCCAGCCCAACCCTCCACATTTCCCCGGCAGCCCGCAATGTGAGACACTCGGGGAAACACGCGAAGTGCTCCTAGGAGATCCCGGGTGCCTCAGACAGAACACGGAACCTCCCCACACTCAGAATTCCGGAACACGGCTGACTGTGTGGGGGAGGAATGGGGCCGCCGTCTACGAGGCTGACTGGTGTCACAGGTGTTCCCTGGCAGGGGGAAGTCCGCTAATTGCCTACCCTGTCCAGGGGGAGGCACTAGATGCTACCTGCATTTCCAGCCCAACCCCCGCATTTCCCCGGCAGCCCGCAATGGGATACACTCGGTGAAGACACGCGAATGGCTCCTAGGAAATCCAAGGTCCTGCAGACAGAAGACGGAACCTCCCCACACTCAGAATTCCGGAACACGGCTGACTGTGTGGGGGAGGTTTGGGGCCGCTGTCCACGCACCTGACTGGTGTCACAGGTGTTCCCTGGCAGGGGTAATTCTGCTAAATACCTCCCATGTCCAGAGGGAGGCACTAGATGCTACCTGCATTTCCAGCCCAACCCCCGCCTTTCCCTGGCAGCCCGCACTGGGAGACACTCGGGGAAGACACGCGAATGGCTACTGCAGATCCAAGGTCCTGCACACAGAAGACGGAACCTCCCCACACTCACAATTCCGGAACAAGCATGACTGTGTGGAGGAGGTTTGGGGCCGCCGTCCACGCAGCTGACTTGTGTCACAGGTGTTACTTGGCAGGGGAAATCCGCTAACAAAATCCCCTGTCCAGGGAGAGGGAATAGATGCTACCTGCATTTCCAGCCCAACCCCCACCTTTCCCCGGCAGCCCGCAATGTGAGACACTCGGGGAAGACACGCGGATGGCTCCTAGGAAATCCAAGGTCCTGCAGACAGGAGAAGGAACCTCCCCACACTCACAATTCTGGAACAAGCCTGACAGTGTGCGGGAGGTTTTGGTCCGCCCTCCTCACAGCTGAGTGGTGTCAAAGGAGTTCCCTGGCAGGGGGAATTCCGCTAATACCCTACCCTGTCCAGGGGGAGGCACTAGATGCTACCTGCATTTCCAGACCAACCCCCGCATTTCCCCGGCAGCCCGCAATGGGAGACACTCGGGGAAGACACGCGAATGGCTCCTAGGAAATCCAAGGTCCTGCAGACAGAAGACGGAACCTCCCCACACTCAGTATTCCGGAACACGGCTGACTGTGTGGGGGAGGTTTGGGGCCGCCGTCCACGCAGCTGACTGGTGTCACAGGTGTTACCTGGCAGGGAAAACCGCTAATTAATACCCTGTTCATGGAGAGGCACTAAATGCTACCTGCATTTCCAGCCCAACCCCCGCCTTTCCCCGGCAGTCCGCACAGGCAGACACACGGGGAAGGCACGCGAAGGGCTCCTAGGAGATCCCGGGTTCTGCAGACCGAATACGGAACCTCCCCACAATCAGAATTCCGGAACACGGCTGACTGTGTGGGGGAGGAATGGGGCCGCCGTCCACGAGGCTGACTGGTGTCACAGGTGTTCCCGGGCAGGGGTAATTCTGCTAAATACCTCCCATGTCCAGAGGGAGGCACTAGATGCTACCTGCATTTCCAGCCCAACCCCCGCCTTTCCCCGGCAGCCCGCACTGGGAGACAATCGGGGAAGACACGTGAATGGCTCCTAGGGGATCCAAGTTTCTGCAGACAGAAGACGGAACCTCCCCACACTCACAATTCCGGAACAAGCCTGACTGTGTGGGGGAGGTTTGGGTCCGCCCTCCTCGCAGCTGAGTTGTGTCAAAGGAGTTCCCTGGCAAGAGGAATTCCGCTAAATCCCTACCCTGTCCAGGGGGAGGCACTAGATTCTACCTGCATTTCCAGCCCAACCCCCGCATTTCCCTGGCAGCACGCACTGGGAGACACTCGGGGAAGACACGCGAATGGCTCCTAGGAAATCCAAGGTCCTGCAGACAGAAGACGGAACCTCCCCACACTCAGAATTCCGGAACACGGCTGACTGTGTGGGGGAGGAATGGGGCCGCCGTCTACGAGGCTGACTGGTGTCACAGGTGTTACCTGGCAGGGAAAACCGCTAATTAATACCCTGTTCAGGGAGAGGCACTAGATGCTACCTTCATTTCCAGCCCAAACCCAGGCTTTCCCCGGCAGCCCGCACAGTCAGACACTCGGGGAAGACACGCGAAGGGCTCCTAGGAGATCCGGGGTGCTGCAGACAGAAGACGGAACCTCCCCACAATCAGAATTCCGGAACACGGCTGACTGTGTGGGGGAGGAATGGGGCCGCCGTCTACGAGGCTGACTGGTGTCACAGGTGTTCCCTGGCAGGGGGAAGTCCGCTAATTACCTCCTATGATCAGGGGGAGGCACTAGATGCTACCTGCATTTCCAGCCCAACCCCCGCCATTCCCTGGCAGCCCGCCTTGGGAGACACTCGGGGAAGACACGCGAAAGGCTACTACAGATCCAAGGTCCTGCACACAGAAGACGGAACCTCCCCACACTCACAATTCCGGAACAAGCATGACTGTGTGGGGGAGGTTTGGGGCCGCCGTCCAAGCAGCTGACTGGTGTCACAGGTGTTACCTGGCAGGGGAAATCCGCTAACAAAATCCCCTGTCCAGGGAGAGGCAATAGATTCTACCTGCATTTCCAGCCCAACCCTTCACATTTCCCCGGCAGCCCGCAATGTGAGACACTCTGGGAAACACGCGAAGGGCTCCTAGGAGATCCCGGGTGCCTCAGACAGAACACGGAACCTCCCCACACTCAGAATACCGGAACACGGCTGACTGTGTGGGGGAGGTTTGGGGCCGTCGTCCACGCAGTTGACTGGTGTCAAAGGTGTTCCCCGGCAGGGGGAAGTCCGCTAATTGCCTACCCTGTCCAGGGGGAGGCACTAGATGCTACCTGCATTTCCAGCCCAACCCCCGCATTTCCCCGGCAGCCCGCAATGGGATACACTCGGGGAAGACACGCGAATGGCTCCTAGGAAATCCAAGGTCCTGCAGACAGAAGACGGAACCTCCCCAAACTCAGAATTCCGGAACACGGCTGACTGTGTGGGGGAGGTTTGGGGCCGCCGTCCACGCAGCTGACTGGTGTCACAGGTGTTACCTGGCAAGGAAAACCGCTAATTAATACCCTGTTCAGTGAGAGGCACTAGATGCTACCTGCATTTCCAGCCCAACCCCCGCCTTTCCCCGGCAGCCCGCACTGGGAGACAATCGGGGAAGACACGTGAATGGCTCCTAGAGGATCCAAGTTTCTGCAGACAGAAGACGGATCCTCCCCACACTCACAAATCCGGAACAAGCCTGACTGAGTGGGGGAGGTTTGGGTCCGCCCTCCTCGCAGCTGAGTTGTGTCAAAGGAGTTCCCTGGCAAGAGGAATTCCGCTAAATCCCTACCCTGTCCAGGGGGAGGCACTAGATGCTACCTGAATTTCCAGCCCAACCCCCGCATTTCCCCGGCAGCCCTCAATGGGAGACACTCGGGGAAGACACGCGAATGGCTCCTAGGAAATCCAAGGTCCTGCAGACAGAAGACGGAACCTCCCCACACTCAGAATTCCGGAACACGGCTGACTGTGTGGGGGAGGTTTGGGGCCGCCGTCCACGCAGCTGACTGGTGTCACAGGTGTTACCTGGCAGGGAAAACCGCTAATTAATACCCTGTTCAGGGAGAGGCACTAGATGCTACCTTCATTTCCAGCCCAAACCCAGGCTTTCCCCGGCAGCCCGCACAGTCAGACACTCGGGGAAGACACGCGAAGGGCTCCTAGGAGATCCGGGGTGCTGCAGACAGAAGACGGAACATCCCCACACTCAGAATTCCGCAACACGGCTGACTGTGTGGGGGAGGTTTGGGGCCGCCGTCCACTCAGCTGACTGGTGTCACAGGTGTTCCCTGGCAGGGGTAATTCTGCTAAATACCTCCCATGTCCAGAGGGAGGCACTAGATGCTACCTGCATTTCCAGCCCAACCCCCGCCTTTCCCTGGCAGCCCGCACTGGGATACACTCGGGGAAGACACGCGAATGGCTACTACAGATCCAAGGTCCTGCACACAGAAGACGGAACCTCCCCACACTCACAATTCCGGAACAAGCATGACTGTGTGGGGGAGGTTTGGGGCCGCCGTCCACGCAGCTGACTGGTGTCACAGGTGTTACCTGGCAGGGGAAATCCGCTAACAAAATCCCCTGTCCAGGGAGAGGCAATAGATGCTACCTGCATTTCCAGCCCAACCCCCACCTTTCCCCGGCAGCCCGCAATGTGAGACACTCGGGGAAGACACGCGGATGGCTCCTAGGAAATCCAAGGTCCTGCAGACAGAAGACGGAACCTCCCCACACTCACAATTCTGGAACAAGCCTGACAGTGTGCGGGAGGTTTGGGTCCGCCCTCCTCAAAGCTGAGTGGTGACAAAGGAGTTCCCTGGCAGGGGGAATTCCGCTAATTCCCTACCCTGTCCAGGGGGAGGCACTAGATGCTACCTGCATTTCCAGCCCAACCCCCGCATTTCCCCGGCAGCCCGCAATGGGATACACTCGGGGAAGACACGCGAATGGCTCCTAGGAAATCCAAGGTCCTGCAGACAGAAGACGGAACCTCCCCACACTCAGAATTCCGGAACACGGCTGACTGTGTGGGGGAGGTTTGGGGCCGCCGTCCACGCAGCTGACTGGTGTCACAGGTGTTACCTGGCAGGGAAAACCGCTAATTAATACCCTGTTTAGGGAGAGGCACTAGATGCTACCTGCATTTCCAGCCCAACCCCCGCCTTTCCCCGGCATCCCGCACTGGGAGACAATCGGGGAAGACACGTGAATGGCTCCTAGGGGATCCAAGTTTCTGCAGACAGAAGACGGAACCTCCCCACACTCACAATTCCGGAACAAGCCTTACTGTGTGGGGGAGGTTTGGGTCCGCCCTCCTCGCAGCTGAGTTGTGTCAAAGGAGTTCCCTGGCAAGAGGAATTCCGCTAAATCCCTACCCTGTCCAGGGGGAGGCACTAGATGCTACCTGCATTTCCAGCCCAACCCCCGCATTTCCCCGGCAGCCCTCAATGGGAGACACTCGGGGAAGACACGCGAATGGCTCCTAGGAAATCCAAGGTCCTGCAGACAGAAGACGGAACCTCCCCACACTCAGAATTCCGGAACACGGCTGACTGTGTGGGGGAGGTTTGGGGCCGCCGTCCACGCAGCTGACTGGTGTCACAGGTGTTACCTGGCAGGGAAAACCGCTAATTAATACCCTGTTCAGGGAGAGGCACTAGATGCTACCTTCATTTCCAGCCCAAACCCAGGCTTTCCCCGGCAGCCCGCACAGTCAGACACTCGGGGAAGACACGCGAAGGGCTCCTAGGAGATCCGGGGTGCTGCAGACAGAAGACGGAACCTCCCCACAATCAGAATTCCGGAACACGGCTGACTGTGTGGGGGAGGAATGGGGCCGCCGTCTACGAGGCTGACTGGTGTCACAGGTGTTCCCTGGCAGGGGGAAGTCCGCTAATTACCTCCTATGATCAGGGGGAGGCACTAGATGCTACCTGCATTTCCAGCCCAACCCCCGCCTTTCCCTGGCAGCCCGCACTGTGAGACACTAGGGGAAGACACGCGAAAGGCTACTACAGATCCAAGGTCCTGCACACAGAAGACGGAACCTCCCCACACTCACAATTCCAGAACAAGCATGACTGTGTGGGGGAGGTTTGGGGCCGCCGTCCACGCAGCTGACTGGTGTCACAGGTGTTACCTGGCAGGGGAAATCCGCTAACAAAATCCCCTGTCCAGGGAGAGGCAATACATGCTACCTGCATTTCCAGCCCAACCCCCGCCTTTCCCTGTCAGCCCGCAATGGGATACACTCGGGGAAGACACGCGAATGGCTCCTAGGAAATCCAAGGTCCTGCAGACAGAAGACGGAACCTCCCCACACTCAGAATTCCGGAACACGGCTGACTGTGTGGGGGAGGTTTGGGGCCGCCGTCCACGCAGCTGACTGGTGTCACAGGTGTTACCTGGCAGGGAAAACCGCTAATTAATACCCTGTTCAGGGAGAGGCACTAGATGCTACCTTCATTTCCAGCCCAAACCCAGGCTTTCCCCGGCAGCCCGCACAGTCAGACACTCGGGGAAGACACGCGAAGGGCTCCTAGGAGATCCGGGGTGCTGCAGACAGAAGACGGAACCTCCCCACACTCAGAATTCCGCAACACGGCTGACTGTGTGGGGGAGGTTTGGGGCCGCCGTCCACTCAGCTGACTGGTGTCACAGGTGTTCCCTGGCAGGGGTAATTCTGCTAAATACCTCCCATGTCCAGAGGGAGGCACTAGATGCTACCTGCATTTCCAGCCCAACCCCCGCCTTTCCCTGTCAGCCCGCACTGGGATACACTCGGGGAAGACACGCGGATGGCTCCTAGGAAATCCAAGGTCCTGCAGACAGAAGACGGAACCTCCCCACACTCACAATTCTGGAACAAGCCTGACAGTGTGCGGGAGGTTTGGGTCCGTCCTCCTCAAAGCTGAGTGGTGTCAAAGGAGTTCCCTGGCAGGGGGAATTCCGCTAATTCCCTACCCTGTCCAGGGGGAGGCACTAGATGCTACCTGCATTTCCAGACCAACCCCAGCCTTTCCCCGGCAGCCCGCAATGGGAAACACTCGGGGAAGACACGTGAAGGGCTCCTAGGAGATCCCGGGTTCTGCAGACCGAATACGGAACCTCCCCACACTCAGAATTCCGGAACACGGCTGACTGTGTGGGGGAGGAATGGGGCCGCCGTCCACGAGGCTGACTGGTGTCACAGGTGTTCCCTGGCAGGGGTAATTCTGCTAAATACCTCCCATGTCCAGAGGGAGGCACTAGATGCTACCTGCATTTCCAGCCCAACCCCCGACTTTCCCCGGCAGCCCGCACTGGGAGACAATCGGGGAAGACACGCGAATGGCTCCTAGGGGATCCAAGGTTCTGCAGACAGAAGACGGAACCTCCCCACACTCACAATTCCGGATCAAGCCTGACTGTGTGGGGGAGGTTTGGGTCCGCCCTCCTCGCAGCTGAGTGGTGTCAAAGGAGTTCCCTGGCAGGGGGAATTCCGCTAATTCCCTACCCTGTCCAGGGGGAGGCACTAGATGCTACCTGCATTTCCAGCCCAACCCCCGCATTTCCCCGGCAGCCCGCAATGGGAGACACTCGGGGAAGACACGCGAAGGGCTCCTAGGAGATCCGGGGTGCTGCAGACAGAAGACGGAACCTCCCCACACTCAGAATTCCGGAACACGACTGACTGTGTGGGGGAGGTTTGGGGCCGCCGTCCACGCAGCTGACTGGTGTCACAGGTGTTACCTGGCAGGGAAAACCGCTAATTAATACCCTGTTCAGGGAGAGGCACTAGAAGCTACCTGCATTTCCAGCCCAAACCCAGGCTTTCTCCGGCAGCCCGCACAGTCAGACACTCGGGGAAGACACGCGAAGGGCTCCTAGGAGATCCGGGGTGCTGCAGACAGAAGACGGAACCTCCCCACACTCAGAATTCCGGAACACGGCTGACTGTGTGGGGGAGGTTTGGGGCCGCAGTCCACTCAGCTGACTGGTGTCACAGGTGTTCCCTGGCAGCGGTAATTCCGCTAAATACCTCCCATGTCCAGGGGGAGGCACTAGATGCTACCTGCATTTCCAGCCCAACCCCCGCCTTTCCCTGGCAGCACGCACTGGGAGACACTCGGGGAAGTCACGCGAAGGGCTCCTAGGAAATCCAAGGTCCTGCAGACAGAAGACGGAACCTCCCCACACTCAGAATTCCGGAACACGGCTGACTGTGTGGGGGAGGTTTGGGGCCGCCGTCCACGCAGCTGACTGGTGTCACAGGTGTTACCTGGCAGGGAAAACCGCTAATTAATACCCTGTTCAGGGAGAGGCACTAGATGCTACCTGCATTTCCAGCTCAACCCCCACCTTTCCCCGGCAGCCCGCAATGGGAAACACTCGGGGAAGACACGCGGATGGCTCCTAGGAAATCCAAGGTCCTGCAGACAGAAGACGGAACCTCCCCACACTCACAATTCTGGAACAAGCCTGACAGTGTGCGGGAGGTTTGGGTCCGCCCTCCTCACAGCTGAGTGGTGTCAAAGGAGTTCCCTGGCAGGGGGAATTCCGCTAATTCCCTACCCTGTCCAGGGGGAGGCACTAGATGCTACCTGCATTTCCAGACCAACCCCAGCCTTTCCCCGGCAGCCCGCAATGGGAAACACTCGGGGAAGACACGTGAAGGGCTCCTAGGAGATCCCGGGTTCTGCAGACCAAATACGGAACCTCCCCACACTCAGAATTCCGGAACACGGCTGACTGTGTGGGGGAGGAATGGGGCCGCCGTCCACGAGGCTGACTGGTGTCACAGGTGTTCCCTGGCAGGGGTAATTCTGCTAAATACCTCCCATGTCCAGAGGGAGGCACTAGATGCTACCTGCATTTCCAGCCCAACCCCCGCATTTCCCCGGCAGCCCGCACTGGGAGACAATCGGGGAAGACACGTGAATGGCTCCTAGGGGATCCAAGGTTCTGCAGACAGAAGACGGAACCTCCCCACACTCACAATTCCGGAACAAGGCTGACTGTGTGGGGGAGGTTTGAGGCCGCCGTCCACGCAGCTGACTGGTGTCACAGGTGTTACCTGGCAGGGAAAACCGCTAATTAATACCCTGTTCAGGGAGAGGCACTAGATGCTACCTTCATTTCCAGCCCAAACCCAGGCTTTCCCCGGCAGCTCGCAATGTGAGACACTCGGGGAAACACGCGAAGGGCTCCTAGGAGATCCCGGGTGCCTCAGACAGAACGCGGAACCTCCCCACACTCAGAATTCCGGAACACGGCTGACTGTGTGGGGGAGGTTTGGGGCCGTCGTCCACGCAGTTGACTGGTGTCAAAGGTGTTCCCCGGCAGGGGGAAGTCCGCTAATTGCCTACCCTGTCCAGGGGGAGGCACTAGATGCTTCCTGCATTTCCAGCCCAACCCCCGCCTTTCCCCGGAAGCCCGCAATTGGAGACACTCGGGGAAAACACGCGGATGGCTCCTATGAAATCCAAGGTCCTGCAGACAGAAGACGGAACCTCCCCACACTCACAATTCCGGAACAAGCCTGACTGTTTGTGGGAAGTTTGGGTCCGCACTCCTCGCAGCTGAGTGGTGTCAAAGGAGTTCGCTGGCAGGAGGAAGTCCGCTAATTGCCTACCCTGTCCAGGGGGAGGTACTAGATGCTACCTGCATTTCCAGCCCAACCCCCGCATTTCCCCGGCAGCCCGCAATGGGAGACACTCGGGGAAGACACGCGAATGGCTCCTAGGAAATCCAAGGTCCTGCAGACAGAAGACGGAACCTCCCCACACTCAGAATTCCGGAACACGGCTGACTGTGTGGGGGAGGTTTGGGGCCGCCGTCCACGCAGCTGACTGGTGTCACAGGTGTTACCTGGCAGGGAAAACCGCTAATTAATACCCTGTTCATGGAGAGGCACTAAATGCTACCTGCATTTCCAGCCCAACCCCCGCCTTTCCCCGGCAGTCCGCACAGGCAGACACACGGGGAAGGCACGCGAAGGGCTCCTAGGAGATCCCGGGTTCTGCAGACCGAATACGGAACCTCCCCACAATCAGAATTCCGGAACACCCCTGACTGTGTGGGGGAGGAATGGGGCCGCCGTCCACGAGGCTGACTGGTGTCACAGGTGTTCCCTGGCAGGGGGAAGTCCGCTAATTACCTCCTATGATCAGGGGGAGGCACTAGATGCTATCTGCATTTCCAGCCCAACCCCCGACTTTCCCCGGCAGCCCGCACTGGGAGACAATCGGGGAAGACACGCGAATGGCTCCTAGGGGATCCAAGGTTCTGCAGACAGAAGACGGACCTCCCCACACTCACAATTCCGGATCAAGCCTGACTGTGTGGGGGAGGTTTGGGTCCGCCCTCCTCGCAGCTGAGTGGTGTCAAAGGAGTTCCCTGGCAGGGGGAATTCCGCTAATTCCCTACCCTGTCCAGGGGGAGGCACTAGATGCTACCTGCATTTCCAGCCCCACCCCCGCATTTCCCCGGCAGCCCGCAATGGGAGACACTCGGGGAAGACACGCGAATGGCTCCTAGGAAATCCAAGATCCTGCAGACCTAAGACGGAACCTCCCCACACTCAGAATTCCGGAACACGGCTGACTGGGTGGGGGAGATTTGGGGCCGCCGTCCACGCAGCTGACTGGTGTCACAGGTGTTACCTGGCAGGGAAAACCGCTAATTAATACCCTGTTCAGGGAGAGGCACTAGATGCTACCTTCATTTCCAGCCCAAACCCAGGCTTTCCCCGGCAGCCCGCACAGTCAGACACTCGGGGAAGACACGCGAAGGGCTCCTAGGAGATCCGGGGTGCTGCAGACAGAAGACGGAACCTCCCCACAATCAGAATTCCGGAACACGGCTGACTGTGTGGGGGAGGAATGGGGCCGCCGTCTACGAGGCTGACTGGTGTCACAGGTGTTCCCTGGCAGGGGGAAGTCCGCTAATTACCTCCTATGATCAGGGGGAGGCACTAGATGCTACCTGCATTTCCAGCCCAACCCCCGCCTTTCCCTGGCAGCCCGCACTGGGAGACACTCGGGGAAGACACGCGAATGGCTACTACAGATCCAAGGTCCTGCACACAGAAGACGGAACCTCCCCACACTCACAATTCCGGAACAAGCATGACTGTGTGGGGGAGGTTTGGGGCCGCCGTCCACGCAGCTGACTGGTGTCACAGGTGTTACCTGGCAGGGGAAATCCGCTAACAAAATCCCCTGTCCAGGGAGAGGCAATAGATGCTACCTGCATTTCCAGCCCAACCCTTCACATTTCCCCGGCAGCCCGCAATGTGAGACACTCGGGGAAACACGCGAAGGGCTCCTAGGAGATCCCGGGTGCCTCAGACAGAACACGGAACCTCCCCACACTCAGAATTCCGGAACACGGCTGACTGTGTGGGGGAGGTTTGGGGCCGTCGTCCACGCAGTTGACTGGTGTCAAAGGTGTTCCCCGGCAGGGGGAAGTCCGCTAATTGCCTACCCTGTCCAGGGGGAGGCACTAGATGCTTCCTGCATTTCCAGCCCAACCCCCGCCTTTCCCCGGAAGCCCGCAATTGGAGACACTCGGGGAAAACACGCGGATGGCTCCTATGAAATCCAAGGTCCTGCAGACAGAAGACGGAACCTCCCCACACTCACAATTCCGGAACAAGCCTGACTGTGTGTGGGAAGTTTGGGTCCGCACTCCTCGCAGCTGAGTGGTGTCAAAGGAGTTCGCTGGCAGGAGGAAGTCCGCTAATTGCCTACCCTGTCCAGGGGGAGGCACTAGATGCTACCTGCATTTCCAGCCCAACCCCCGCATTTCCCCGGCAGCCCGCAATGGGAGACACTCGGGGAAGACACGCGAATGGCTCCTAGGAAATCCAAGGTCCTGCAGACAGAAGACGGAACCTCCCCACACTCAGAATTCCGGAACACGGCTGACTGTGTGGGGGAGGTTTGGGGCCGCCGTCCACGCAGCTGACTGGTGTCACAGGTGTTACCTGGCAGGGAAAACCGCTAATTAATACCCTGTTCATGGAGAGGCACTAAATGCTACCTGCATTTCCAGCCCAACCCCCGCCATTCCCCGGCAGTCCGCACAGGCAGACACACGGGGAAGGCACGCGAAGGGCTCCTAGAAGATCCCGGGTTCTGCAGACCGAATACGGAACCTCCCCACAATCAGAATTCCGGAACACGGCTGACTGTGTGGGGGAGGAATGGGGCCGCCGTCCACGAGGCTGACTGGTGTCACAGGTGTTCCCTGGCAGGGGGAAGTCCGCTAATTACCTCCTATGATCAGGGGGAGGCACTAGATGCTATCTGCATTTCCAGCCCAACCCCCGACTTTCCCCGGCAGCCCGCACTGGGAGACAATCGGGGAAGACACGCGAATGGCTCCTAGGGGATCCAAGGTTCTGCAGACAGAAGACGGAACCTCCCCACACTCACAATTCCGGATCAAGCCTGACTGTGTGGGGGAGGTTTGGGTCCGCCCTCCTCGCAGCTGAGTGGTGTCAAAGGAGTTCTCTGACAGGGGGAATTCCGCTAATTCCCTACCCTGTCCAGGGGGAGGCACTAGATGCTACCTGCATTTCCAGCCCCACCCCCGGAATTTCCCCGGCAGCCCGCAATGGGAGACACTCGGGGAAGACACGCGAATGGCTCCTAGGAAATCCAAGGTCCTGCAGACAGAATACGGAACCTCCCCACACTCAGAATTCCGGAACACGGCTGACTGGGTGGGGGAGGTTTGGGGCCGCCGTCCACGCAGCTGACTGGTGTCACAGGTGTTACCTGGCAGGGAAAACCGCTAATTAATACATTGTTCAGGGAGAGGCACTAGATGCTACCTTCATTTCCAGCCCAAACCCAGGCTTTCCCCGGCAGAGCGCACAGTCAGACACTCGGGGAAGACACGCGAAGGGCTCCTAAGAGATCCGGGGTGCTGCAGACAGAAGACGGAACCTCCCAACACACAGAATTCCGGAACACGGCTGACTGTGTGGGGGAGGTTTGGGGCCGCCGTCCACTCAGCTGACTGGTGTCACAGGTGTTCCCTGGCAGGGGTAATTCTGCTAAATACCTCCCATGTCCAGAGGGAGGCACTAGATGCTACCTGCATTTCCAGCCCAACCCCCGCATTTCCCCGGCAGCCCTCAATGGGAGACACTCGGGGAAGACACGCGAATGGCTCCTAGGAAATCCAAGGTCCTGCAGACAGAAGACGGAACCTCCCCACACTCAGAATTCCGGAACACCGCTGACTGTGTGGGGGAGGTTTGGGGCCGCCGTCCACGCAGCTGACTGGTGTCACAGGTGTTACCTGGCAGGGAAAACCGCTAATTAATACCCTGTTCAGGGAGAGGCACTAGATGCTACCTTCATTTCCAGCCCAAACCCAGGCTTTCCCCGGCAGCCCGCACAGTCAGACACTCGGGGAAGACACGCGAAGGGCTCCTAGGAGATCCGGGGTGCTGCAGACAGAAGACGGAACCTCCCCACAATCAGAATTCCGGAACACGGCTGACTGTGTGGGGGAGGAATGGGGCCGCCGTCTACGAGGCTGACTGGTGTCACAGGTGTTCCCTGGCAGGGGGAAGTCCGCTAATTACCTCCTATGATCAGGGGGAGGCACTAGATGCTACCTGCATTTCCAGCCCAACCCCCGCCTTTCCCTGGCAGCCCGCACTGGGAGACACTCGGGGAAGACACGCGAAAGGCTACTACAGATCCAAGGTCCTGCACACAGAAGACGGAACCTCCCCACACTCACAATTCCGGAACAAGCATGACTGTGTGGGGGAGGTTTGGGGCCGCCGTCCACGCAGCTGACTGGTGTCACAGGTGTTACCTGGCAGGGGAAATCCGCTAACAAAATCCCCTGTCCAGGGAGAGGCAATAGATGCTACCTGCATTTCCAGCCCAACCCTTCATATTTCCCCGGCAGCCCGCAATGTGAGACACTCGGGGAAACACGCGAAGGGCTCCTAGGAGATCCCGGGTGCCTCAGACAGAACACGGAACCTCCCCACACTCAGAATTCCGGAACACGGCTGACTGTGTGGGGGAGGTTTGGGGCCGTCGTCCACGCAGTTGACTGGTGTCAAAGGTGTTCCCCGGCAGGGGGAAGTCCGCTAATTGCCTACCCTGTCCAGGGGGAGGCACTAGATGCTACCTGCATTTCCAGCCCAACCCCCGCATTTCCCCGGCAGCCCGCAATGGGATACACTCGGGGAAGACACGCGAATGGCTCCTAGGAAATCCAAGGTCCTGCAGACAGAAGACGGAACCTCCCCACACTCAGAATTCCGGAACACGGCTGACTGTGTGGGGGAGGTTTGGGGCCGCCGTCCACGCAGCTGACTGGTGTCACAGGTGTTATCTGGCAGGGAAAACCGCTAATTAATACCCTGTTCAGGGAGAGGCACTAGATGCTACCTGCATTTCCAGCCCAACCCCCGCCTTTCCCCGGCAGCCCGCACTGGGAGACAATCGGGGAAGACACGTGAATGGCTCCTAGGTGATCCAAGTTTCTGCAGAGAGAAGACGGAACCTCCCCACACTCACAATTCCGGAACAAGCCTGACTGTGTGGGGGAGGTTTGGGTCCGCCCTCCTCGCAGCTGAGTTGTGTCAAAGGAGTTCCCTGGCAAGAGGAATTCCGCTAAATCCCTACCCTGTCCAGGGGGAGGCACTAGATGCTACCTGCATTTCCAGCCCAACCCCCGCATTTCCCCGGCAGCCCTCAATGGGAGACACTCGGGGAAGACACGCGAATGGCTCCTAGGAAATCCAAGGTCCTGCAGACAGAAGACGGAACCTCCCCACACTCAGAATTCCGGAACACGGCTGACTGTGTGGGGGAGGTTTGGGGCCGCCGTCCACGCAGCTGACTGGTGTCACAGGTGTTACCTGGCAGGGAAAACCGCTAATTAATACCCTGTTCAGGGAGAGGCACTAGATGCTACCTTCATTTCCAGCCCAAACCCAGGCTTTCCCCGGCAGCCCGCACAGTCAGACACTCGGGGAAGACACGCGAAGGGCTCCTAGGAGATCCGGGGTGCTGCAGACAGAAGACGGAACCTCCATACAATCAGAATTCCGGAACACGGCTGACTGTGTGGGGGAGGTTTGGGGCCGCCGTCTACGAGGCTGACTGGTGTCACAGGTGTTCCCTGGCAGGGGGAAGTCCGCTAATTACCTCCTATGATCAGGGGGAGGCACTAGATGCTACCTGCATTTCCAGCCCAACCCCCGCCTTTCCCTGGCAGCCCGCACTGGGAGACACTCGGGGAAGACACGCGAAAGGCTACTACAGATCCAAGGTCCTGCACACAGAAGACGGAACCTCCCCACACTCACAATTCCGGAACAAGCATGACTGTGTGGGGGAGGTTTGGGGCCGCCGTCCACGCAGCTGACTGGTGTCACAGGTGTTACCTGGCAGGGGAAATCCGCTAACAAAATCCCCTGTCCAGGGAGAGGCAATAGATGCTACCTGCATTTCCAGCCCAACCCCCACCTTTCCCCGTCAGCCCGCAATGTGAGACACTCGGGGAAGACACGCGGATGGCTCCTAGGAAATCCAAGGTCCTGCAGACAGAAGACGGAACCTCCCCACACTCACAATTCTGGAACAAGCCTGACAGTGTGCGGGAGGTTTGGGTCCGCCCTCCTCAAAGCTGAGTGGTGTCAAAGGAGTTCCCTGGCAGGGGGAATTCCGCTAATTCCCTACCCTGTCCAGGGGGAGGCACTAGATGCTACCTGCATTTCCAGACCAACCCCAGCCTTTCCCCGGCAGCCCGCAATGGGAAACACTCGGGGAAGACACGTGAAGGGCTCCTAGGAGATCCCGGGTTCTGCAGACCGAATACGGAACCTCCCCACACTAAGAATTCCGGAACACGGCTGACTGTGTGGGGGAGGAATGGGGCCGCCGTCCACGAGGCTGACTGGTGTCACAGGTGTTCCCTGGCAGGGGTAATTCTGCTAAATACCTCCCATGTCCAGAGGGAGGCACTAGATGCTACCTGCATTTCCAGCCCAACCCCCGCCTTTCCCTGGCAGCCCGCACTGGGAGACACTCGGGGAAGACACGCGAATGGCTACTACAGATCCAAGGTCCTGCACACAGAAGACGGAACCTCCCCACACTCACAATTCCGGAACAAGCATGACTGTGTGGGGGAGGTTTGGGGCCGCCGTCCACGCAGCTGACTGGTGTCACAGGTGTTACCTGGCAGGGGAAATCCGCTAACAAAATCCCCTGTCCAGGGAGAGGCAATAGATGCTACCTGCATTTCCAGCCCAACCCTTCACATTTCCCTGGCAGCCCGCAATGTGAGACACTCGGGGAAACACGCGAATGGCTCCTAGGAGATCCCGGGTGCCTCAGACAGAACACGGAACCTCCCCACACTCAGAATTCCGGAACACGGCTGACTGTGTGGGGGAGGTTTGGGGCCGTCGTCCACGCAGTTGACTGGTGTCAAAGGTGTTCCCCGGCAGGGGGAAGTCCGCTAATTGCCTACCCTGTCCAGGGGGAGGCACTAGATGCTTCCTGCATTTCCAGCCCAACCCCCGCCTTTCCCCGGAAGCCCGCAATTGGAGACACTCGGGGAAAACACGCGGATGGCTCCTATGTAATCCAAGGTCTTGCAGACAGAAGACGGAACCTCCCCACACTCACAATTCCGGAACAAGCCTGACTGTGTGTGGGAAGTTTGGGTCCGCACTCCTCGCAGCTGAGTGGTGTCAAAGGAGTTCGCTGGCAGGAGGAAGTCCGCTAATTGCCTACCCTGTCCAGGGGGAGGTACTAGATGCTACCTGCATTTCCAGCCCAACCCCCGCATTTCCCCGGCAGCCCGCAATGGGAGACACTCGGGGAAGACACGCGAATGGCTCCTAGGAAATCCAAGGTCCTGCAGACAGAAGACGGAACCTCCCCACACTCAGAATTCCGGAACACGGCTGACTGTGTGGGGGAGGTTTGGGGCCGCCGTCCACGCAGCTGACTGGTGTCACAGGTGTTACCTGGCAGGGAAAACCGCTAATTAATACCCTGTTCATGGAGAGGCACTAAATGCTACCTGCATTTCCAGCCCAACCCCCGCCTTTCCCCGGCAGTCCGCACAGGCAGACACACGGAGAAGGCACGCGAAAGGCTCCTAGGAGATCCCGGGTTCTGCAGACCGAATACGGAACCTCCCCACAATCAGAATTCCGGAACACGGCTGACTGTGTGGGGGAGGAATGGGGCCGCCGTCCACGAGACTGACTGGTGTCACAGGTGTTCCCTGGCAGGGGGAAGTCCGCTAATTACCTCCTATGATCAGGGGGAGGCACTAGATGCTATCTGCATTTCCAGCCCAACCCCCGACTTTCCCCGGCAGCCCGCAATGGGAGACAATCGGGGAAGACACGCGAATGGCTCCAAAGAAATCCAAGGTCCTGCAGACAGAAGACGGAACCTCCCCACACTCACAATTCCGGAACAAGCCTGAAAGTGTGCGGGAGGTTTGGGTCCGCCCTCCTCGCAGCTGAGTGGTGTCAAAGGAGTTCCCTGGCAGGGGGATTTCCGCTAATTCCCTACCCTGTCCAGGGGGAGGCACTAGATGCTACCTGCATTTCCAGCCCAACCCCCGCATTTCCCCGGCAGCCCGCAATGGGAGACACTCGGGGAAGACACGCGAATGGCTCCTAGGAAATCCAAGGTCCTGCAGACAGAAGACGGAACCTCCCCACACTCAGAATTCCGGAACACGGCTGACTGTGTGGGGGAGGTTTGGGGCCGCCGTCCACGCAGCTGACTGGTGTCACAGGTGTTACCTGGCAGGGAAAACCGCTAATTAATACCCTGTTCAGGGAGAGGCACTAGATGCTACCTTCATTTCCAGTCCAAACCCAGGCTTTCCCCGGCAGTGCGCACAGTCAGACACTCGGGGAAGACACGCGAAGGGCTCCTAGGAGATCCGGGGTGCTGCAGACAGAAGACGGAACCTCCCCACACTCAGAATTCCGGAACACGGCTGACTGTGTGGGGGAGGTTTGGGGCCGCCGTCCACTCAGCTGACTGGTGTCACAGGTGTTCCCTGGCAGGGGTAATTCTGCTAAATACCTCCCATGTCCAGAGGGAGGCACTAGATGCTACCTGCATTTCCAGCCCAACCCCCACCTTTCCCCTGCAGCCCGCAATGGGAGACAATCGGGGAAGACACGCGGATGGCTCCTAGGAAATCCAAGGACCTGCAGACAGAAGACGGAACCTCCCCACACTCACAATTCCGGAACAAGCCTGACAGTGTGCGGGAGGTTTGGGTCCGCCCTCCTCGCAGCTGAGTGGTGTCAAAGGAGTTCCCTGGCAGGGGGAATTCCGCTAATTCCCTACCCTGTCCAGGGGGAGGCACTAGATGCTACCTGCATTTCCAGCCCAACCCCCGCATTTCCCCGGCAGCCCGCAATGGGAGACACTCGGGGAAGACACGCGAATGGCTCCTAGGAAATCCAAGGTCCTGCAGACAGAAGACGGAACCTCCCCACACTCAGAATTCCGGAACACGGCTGACTGTGTGGGGGAGGTTTGGGGCCGCCGTCCACGCAGCTGACTGGTGTCACAGGTGTTACCTGGCAGGGGAAATCCGCTAACAAAATCCCCTGTCCAGGGTGAGGCAATAGATGCTACCTGCATTTCCAGCCCAACCCACACCTTTCCCCGGCAGCCCGCAATGGGAGACACTCGGGGAAGACACGCGGATGGCTCCTAGGAAATCCAAGGTCCTGCAGACAGAAGACGGAACCTCCCCACACTCACAATTCCGGAACAAGCATGACTGTGTGGGGGAGGTTTGGGGCCGCCGTCCACTCAGCTGACTGGTGTCACAGGTGTTCCCTGGCAGGGGTAATTCTGCTAAATACCTCCCATGTCCAGAGGGAGGCACTAGATGCTACCTGCATTTCCAGCCCAACCCCCACCTTTCCCCTGCAGCCCGCAATGGGAGACACTCGGGGAAGACACGCAGATGGCTCCTAGGAAATCCAAGGTCCTGCAGACAGAAGACGGAACCTCCCCACACTCACAATTCCGGAACAAGCCTGACAGTGTGCGGGAGGTTTGGGTCCGCCCTACTCGCAGCTGAGTGGTGTCAAAGGAGTTCCCTGGCAGGGGGAATTCCGCTAATTACCTACCCTGTCCAGGGGGAGGCACTAGATGCTACCTGCATTTCCAGCCCAACCCCCGCATTTCCCCGGCAGCCCGCAATGGGAGACACTCGGGGAAGACACGCGAATGGCTCCTAGGAAATCCAAGGTCCTGCAGACAGAAGACGGAACCTCCCCACACTCAGAATTCCGGAACACGGCTGACTGTGTGGGGGAGGTTTGGGGCCGACGTCCACGCAGCTGACTGGTGTCACAGGTGTTACCTGGCAGGGAAAACCGCTAATTAATACCCTGTTCAGGGAGAGGCACTAGATGCTACCTGCATTTCCAGCCCAAACCCAGGCTTTCCCCGGCAGCCCGCACAGTCAGACACTCGGGGAAGACACGCGAAGGGCTCCTAGGAGATCCGGGGTGCTGCAGACAGAAGACGGAACCTCCCCACACTCAGAATTCCGGAACACGGCTGACTGTGTGGGGGAGGTTTGGGGCCGCAGTCCACTCAGCTGACTGGTGTCACAGGTGTTCCCTGGCAGGGGTAATTCCGCTAAATACCTCCCATGTCCAGGGGGAGGCACTAGATGCTACCTGCATTTCCAGCCCAACCCTCGCCTTTCCCTGGCAGCACGCACTGTGAGACACTCGGGGAAGACACGCGAAGGGCTCCTAGGAAATCCAAGGTCCTGCAGACAGAAGACGGAACCTCCCAACACTCAGAATTCCGGAACAAGGCTGACTGTGTGGGGGAGGTTTGGGTCCGCCGTCCACGCAGCTGACTGGTGTCACAGGTGTTCCCTGGCAGGGGTAATTCTGCTAAATACCTCCCATGTCCAGAGGGAGGCACTAGATGCTACCTGCATTTCCAGCCCAACCCCCGCCTTTCCCCGGCAGCCCGCACTGGGAGACAATCGGGGAAGACACGTGAATGGCTCCTAGGGGATCCAAGGTTCTGCAGACAGAAGACGGAACCTCCCCACACTCACAATTCCGGAACACGGCTGACTGTGTGGGGGAGGTTTGGGGCCGCCGTCCACGCAGCTGACTGGTGTCACAGGTGTTACCTGGCAGGGAAAACCGCTAATTAATACCCTGTTCAGGGAGAGGCACTAGATGCTACCTTCATTTCCAGCCCAAACCCAGGCTTTCCCCGGCAGCCCGCACAGTCAGACACTCGGGGAAGACACGCGAAGGGCTCCTAGGAGATCCGGGGTGCTGCAGACAGAAGACGGAACCTCCCCACACTCAGAATTCCGGAACACGGCTGACTGTGTGGGGGAGGTTTGGGGCCGCCGTCCACTCAGCTGACTGGTGTCACAGGTGTTCCCTGGCAGGGGTAATTCTGCTAAATACCTCCCATGTCCAGAGGGAGGCACTAGATGCTACCTGCATTTCCAGCCCAACCCCCGCCTTTCTCTGGCAGCCCGCACTGGGAGACACTCGGGGAAGACACGCGAATGGCTACTACAGATTCAAGGTCCTGCACACAGAAGACGGAACCTCCCCACACTCACAATTCCGGAACAAGCATGACAGTGTGGGGAAGGTTTGGGGCCGCCGTCCACGCAGCTGACTGGTGTCACAGGTGTTACCTGGCAGGGGAAATCCGCTAACAAAATCCCCTGTCCAGGGAGAGGCAATAGATGCTACCTGCATTTCCAGCCCAACCCCCACCTTTCCCCGGCAGCCCGCAATGTGAGACACTCGGGGAAGACACGCGGATGGCTCCTAGGAAATCCAAGGTCCTGCAGACAGAAGACGGAACCTCCCCACACTCAGAATTCCGGAACACGGCTGACTGTGTGGGGAGGAATGGGGCCGCCGTCCACGAGGCTGACTGGTGTCACAGGTGTTCCCTGGCAGGGGTAATTCTGCTAAATACCTCCCATGTCCAGAGGGTGGCACTAGATGCTACCTGCATTTCCAGCCCAACCCTCGCCTTTCCCCGGCAGCCCGCACTGGGAGACAATCGGGGAAGACACGTGAATGGCTCCTAGGGGATCCAAGGTTCTGCAGACAGAAGACGGAACCTCCCCACACTCACAATTCCGGAACAAGCCTGACTGTGTGGGGGAGGTTTGGGTCCGCCGTCCTCGCAGCTGAGTTGTGTCAAAGGAGTTCCCTGGCAAGAGGAATTCCGCTAAATCCCTTCCCTGTCCAGGGGGAGGCACTAGATGCTACCTGCATTTCCAGCCCAACCCCCGCATTTCCCCGGCAGCCCTCAATGGGAGACACTCGGGGAAGACACGCGAATGGCTCCTAGGAAATCCAAGGTCCTGCAGACAGAAGACGGAACCTCCCCACACTCAGAATTCCGGAACACGGCTGACTGTGTGGGGGAGGTTTGGGGCCGCCGTCCACTCAGCTGACTGGTGTCACAGGTGTTCCCTGGCAGGGGTAATTCTGCTAAATACCTCCCATGTCCAGAGGGAGGCACTAGATGCTACCTGCATTTCCAGCCCAACCCCCGCCTTTCCCTGGCAGCCCGCACTGGGAGACACTCGGGGAAGACACGCGAATGGCTACTACAGATCCAAGGTCCTTCACACAGAAGACGGAACCTCCCCACACTCACAATTCCGGAACAAGCATGACTGTGTGGGGGAGGTTTGGGGACGCCGTCCACGCAGCTGACTGGTGTCACAGGTGTTACCTGGCAGGGGAAATCCGCTAACAAAATCCCCTGTCCAGGGAGAGGCAATAGATGCTACCTGCATTTCCAGCCCAACCCTTCACATTTCCCCGGCAGCCCGCAATGTGAGACACTCGGGGAAACACGCGAAGTGCTCCTAGGAGATCCCGGGTGCCTCAGACAGAACACGGAACCTCCCCACACTCAGAATTCCGGAACACGGCTGACTGTGTGGGGGAGGTTTGGGGCCGTCGTCCACGCAGTTGACTGGTGTCAAAGGTGTTCCCCGGCAGGGGGAAGTCCGCTAATTGCCTACCCTGTCCAGGGGGAGGCACTAGATGCTTCCTGCATTTCCAGCCCAACCCCCGCCTTTCCCCGGAAGCCCGCAATTGGAGACACTCGGGGAAAACACGCGGATGGCTCCTATGAAATCCAAGGTCCTGCAGACAGAAGACGGAACCTCCCCACACTCACAATTCCGGAACAAGCCTGACTGTGTGTGGGAAGTTTGGGTCCGCACTCCTCGCAGCTGAGTGGTGTCAAAGGAGTTCGCTGGCAGGAGGAAGTCCGCTAATTGCCTACCCTGTCCAGGGGGAGGCACTAGATGCTACCTGCATTTCCAGCCCAACCCCCGCATTTCCCCGGCAGCCCGCAATGGGAGACACTCGGGGAAGACACGCGAATGGCTCCTAGGAAATCCAAGGTCCTGCAGACAGAAGACGGAACCTCCCCACACTCACAATTCCGGAACAAGCCTGACAGTGTGCGGGAGGTTTGGGTCCGCCCTCCTCGCAGCTGAGTGGTGTCAAAGGAGTTCCCTGGCAGGGAAAACCGCTAATTAATACCCTGTTCAGGGAGAGGCACTAGATGCTACCTGCATTTCCAGCCCAACCCCCACCTTTCCCCGGCAGCCCGCAATGGGAGACACTCGGGGAAGACACGCGGATGGCTCCTAGGAAATCCAAGGTCCTGCAGACAGAAGACGGAACCTCCCCACACTCAGAATTCCGGAACACGGCTGACTGTGTGGGGGAGGTTTGGGGCCGCCGTCCACGCAGCTGACTGGTGTCACAGGTGTTACCTGGCAGGGAAAACCGCTAATTAATACCCTGTTCAGGGAGAGGAACTAGAAGCTACCTGCATTTCCAGCCCAAACCCAGGCTTTCCCCGGCAGCCCGCACAGTCAGACACTCGGGGAAGACACGCGAAGGGCTCCTAGGAGATCCGGGGTGCTGCAGACAGAAGACGGAACCTCCCCACACTCAGAATTCCGGAACACGGCTGACTGTGTGGGGGAGGAATGGGGCCGCCGTCCACGAGGCTGACTGGTGTCATAGGTGTTCCCTGGCAGGGGTAATTCTGCTAAATACCTCCCATGTCCAGAGGGAGGCACTAGATGCTACCTGCATTTCCAGCCCAACTCCCGCCTTTCCCCGGCAGCCCGCACTGGGAAACAATCGGGGAAGACACGTGAATGGCTCCTAGGGGATCCAAGGTTCTGCAGACAGAAGTGGAACCTCCCCACACTCACAATTCCGGAACAAGCCTGACTGTGTGGGGGAGGTTTGGGTCCGCCCTCCTCGCAGCTGAGTTGTGTCAAAGGAGTTCCCTGGCAAGAGGAATTCCGCTAATTCCCTACCCTGTCCAGGGGGAGGCACTAGATGCTACCTGCATTTCCAGCCCAACCCCCGCATTTCCCCGGCAGCCCGCAATGGGAGACACTCGGGGAAGACACGCGAATGGCTCCTAGGAAATCCAAGGTCCTGCAGACAGAAGACGGAACCTCCCCACACTCAGAATTCCGGAACACGGCTGACTGTGTGGGGGAGGTTTGGGGCCGCCGTCCACGCAGCTGACTGGTGTCACAGGTGTTACCTGGCAGGGAAAACCGCTAATTAATACCCTGTTCAGGGAGAGGCACTAGATGCTACCTTCATTTCCAGCCCAAACCCAGGCTCTCCCCTGCAGAGCGCACAGTCAGACACTCGGGGAAGACACGCGAAGGGCTCCTAGGAGATCCGGGGTGCTGCAGACAGAAGACGGAACCTCCCCACACTCAGAATTCCGGAACACGGCTGACTGTGTGGGGGAGGTTTGGGGCCGCCGTCCACTCAGCTGACTGGTGTCACAGGTGTTCCCTGGCAGGGGTAATTCTGCTAAATACCTCCCATGTCCAGAGGGAGGCACTAGATGCTACCTGCATTTCCAGCCCAACCCCCACCTTTCCCCTGCAGCCCGCAATGGGAGACACTCGGGGAAGATACGCGGATGGCTCCTAGGAAATCCAAGGTCCTGCAGACAGAAGACGGAACCCCCCCACACTCACAATTCCGGAACAAGCCTGACAGTGTGCGGGAGGTTTGGGTCCGCCCTCCTCGCAGCTGAGTGGTGTCAAAGGAGTTCCCTGGCAGGGGGAATTCCGCTAATTCCCTACCCTGTCCAGGGGGAGGCACTAGATGCTACCTGCATTTCCAGCCCAACCCCCGCATTTCCCCGGCAGCCCGCAATGGGAGACACTCGGGGAAGACACGCGGATGGCTCCTAGGAAATCCAAGGTCCTGCAGACAGAAGACGGAACCTCCCCACACTCAGAATTCCGGAACACGGCTGACTGTGTGGGGGAGGTTTGGGGCCGCCGTCCACGCAGATGACTGGTGTTACAGGTGTTTCCTGGCAGGGAAAACCGCTAATTAATACCCTGTTCAGGGAGAGGCACTAGATGCTACCTGCATTTCCAGCCCAAACCCAGGCTTTCCCCGGCAGCCCGCACAGTCAGACACTCGGGGAAGACAAGCGAAGGGCTCCTAGGAGATCCGGGGTGCTGCAGACAGAAGACGGAACCTCCCCACACTCAGAATTCCGGAACACGGCTGACTGTGTGGGGGAGGTTTGGGGCCGCAGTCCACTCAGCTGACTGGTGTCACAGGTGTTCCCTGGCAGGGGTAATTCCGCTAAATACCTCCCATGTCCAGGGGGAGGCACTAGATGCTACCTGCATTTCCAGCCCAACCCCCGCCTTTCCCTGGCAGCACGCACTGGGAGACACTCGGGGAAGACACGCGAAGGGCTCCTAGGAAATCCAAGGTCCTGCAGACAGAAGACGGAACCTCCCCACACTCAGAATTCAGGAACACGGCTGACTGTGTGGGGGAGGTTTGGGGCCGCCGTCCACGCAGCTGACTGGTGTCACAGGTGTTACCTGGCAGGGAAAACCGCTAATTAATACCCTGTTCAGGGAGAGGCACTAGATGCTACCTGCAATTCCAGCCCAACCCCCGCCTTTCCCCGGCAGCCCGCAATGGGAGACACTCGGGGAAGACACGCGGATGGCTCCTAGGAAATCCAAGGTCCTGCAGACAGAAGACGGAACCTCCCCACACTCAGAATTCCGGAACACGGCTGACTGTGTGGGGGAGGTTTGGGGCCGCCGTCCACGCAGCTGACTGGTGTCACAGGTGTTACCTGGCAGGGAAAACCGCTAATTAATACCCTGTTCAGTGATAGGCACTAGATGCTACCTGCATTTCCAGCCCAAACCCATGCTTTCCCCGGCAGCCCGCACAGTCAGACACTCGGGGAAGACACGCGAAGGGCTCCTAGGAGATCCGGGGTGCTGCAGACAGAAGACGGAACCTCCCCACACTCAGAATTCCGGAACACGGCTGACTGTGTGGGGGAGGTTTGGGGCCGCAGTCCACTCAGCTGACTGGTGTCACAGGTGTTCCCTGGCAGGGGTAATTCCGCTAAATACCTCCCATATCCAGGGGGAGGCACTAGATGCTACCTGCATTTCCAGCCCAACCCCCGCCTTTCCCTGGCAGCACGCACTGGGAGACACTCGGGGAAGACACGCGAAGGGCTCCTAGGAAATCCAAGGTCCTGCAGACAGAAGACGGAACCTCCCCACACTCAGAATTCCGGAACACGGCTGACTGTGTGGGGGAGGTTTGGGGCCGCCGTCCACGCAGCTGACTGGTGTCACAGGTGTTACCTGGCAGGGAAAACCGCTAATTAATACCCTGTTCAGGGAGAGGCACTAGATGCTACCTGCATTTCCAGCCCAACCCCCACCTTTCCCCTGAAGCCCGCAATGGGAGACACTCGGGGAAGACACGCGGATGGCTCCTAGGAAATCCAAGGTCCTGCAGACAGAAGACGGAACCTCCCCACACTCACAATTCTGGAACAAGCCTGACAGTGTGCGGGAGGTTTGGGTCCGCCCTCCTCACAGCTGAGTGGTGTCAAAGGAGTTCCCTGGCAGGGGGAATTCCGCTAATTCCCTACCCTGTCCAGGGGGAGGCACTAGATGCTACCTGCATTTCCAGACCAACCCCAGCCTTTCCCCGGCAGCCCGCAATGGGAAACACTCGGGGAAGACACGTGAAGGGCTCCTAGGAGATCCCGGGTTCTGCAGACAGAATACGGAACCTCCCCACACTCAGAATTCCAGAACACGGCTGACTGTGTGGGGGAGGAATGGGGCCGCCGTCCACGAGGCTGACTGGTGTCACAGGTGTTCCCTGGCAGGGGTAATTCTGCTAAATACCTCCCATGTCCAGAGGGAGGCACTAGATGCTACCTGCATTTCCAGCCCAACCCCCGCCTTTCCCCGGCAGCCCGCACTGGGAGACAATCGGGGAAGACACGTGAATGGCTCCTAGGGGATCCAAGGTTCTGCAGACAGAAGACGGAACCTCCCCACACTCACAATTCCGGAACAAGCCTGACTGTGTGGGGGAGGTTTGGGTCCGCCCTCCTCGCAGCTGAGTTGTGTCAAAGGAGTTCCCTGGCAAGAGGAATTCCTCTAATTCCCTACCCTGTCCAGGGGGAGGCACTAGATGCTACCTACATTTCCAGCCCAACCCCCGCATTTCCCCGGCAGCCCGCAATGGGAGACACTCGGGGAAGACACGCGAATGGCTCCTAGGAAATCCAAGGTCCTGCAGACAGAAGACGGAACCTCCCCACACTCACAATTCCGGAACACGGCTGACTGTGTGGGGGAGGTTTGGGGCCGCCGTCCACGCAGCTGACTGGTGTCACAGGTGTTACCTGGCAGGGAAAACCGCTAATTAATACCCTGTTCATGGAGAGGCACTAAATGCTACCTGCATTTCCAGCCCAACCCCCGCCTTTCCCCGGCAGTCCGCACAGGCAGACACACGGGGAAGGCACGCGAAGGGCTCCTAGGAGATCCCGGGTTCTGCAGACCGAATACGGAACCTCCCCACAATCAGAATTCCGGAACACGGCTGACTGTGTGGGGGAGGAATGGGGCCGCCGTCCACGAGGCTGACTGGTGTCACAGGTGTTCCCTGGCAGGGGGAAGTCCGCTAATTACCTCCTATGATCAGGGGGAAGCACTAGATGCTATCTGCATTTCCAGCCCAACCCCCGACTTTCCCCGGCAGCCCGCACTGGGAGACAATCGGGGAAGACACGCGAATGGCTCCTAGGGGATCCAAGGTTCTGCAGACAGAAGACGGAACCTCCCCACACTCACAATTCCGGATCAAGCCTGACTGTGTGGGGGAGGTTTGGGTCCGCCCTCCTCGCAGCTGAGTGGTGTCAAAGGAGTTCCCTGGCAGGGGGAATTCCGCTAATTCCCTACCCTGTCCAGGGGGAGGCACTAGATGCTACCTGCATTTCCAGCCCAACCCCCGCATTTCCCCGGCAGCCCGCAATGGGAGACACTCGGGGAAGACACGCGAATGGCTCCTAGGAAATCCAAGGTCCTGCAGACAGAAGACGGAACCTCCCCACACTCAGAATTCCGGAACACGGCTGACTGGGTGGGGGAGGTTTGGGGCCGCCGTCCACGCAGCTGACTGGTGTCACAGGTGTTACCTGGCAGGGAAAACCGCTAATTAATACATTGTTCAGGGAGAGGCACTAGATGCTACCTTCATTTCCAGCCCAAACCCAGGCTTTCCCCGGCAGAGCGCACAGTCAGACACTCGGGGAAGACACGCGAAGGGCTCCTAGGAGATCCGGGGTGCTGCAGACAGAAGACGGAACCTCCCCACACTCAGAATTCCGGAACACGGCTGACTGTGTGGGGGAGGTTTGGGGCCGCCGTCCACTCAGCTGACTGGTGTCACAGGTGTTCCCTGGCAGGGGTAATTCTGCTAAATACCTCCCATGTTCAGAGGGAGGCACTAGATGCTACCTGCATTTCCAGCCCAACCCCCGCATTTCCCCGGCAGCCCGCAATGGGAGACACTCGGGGAAGACACGCGAATGGCTCCTAGGAAATCCAAGGTCCTGCAGACAGAAGACGGAACCTCCCCACACTCAGAATTCCGGAACACGGCTGACTGGGTGGGGGAGGTTTGGGGCCGCCGTCCACGCAGCTGACTGGTGTCACAGGTGTTACCTGGCAGGGAAAACCGCTAATTAATACATTGTTCAGGGAGAGGCACTAGATGCTACCTTCATTTCCAGCCCAAACCCAGGCTTTCCCCGGCAGAGCGCACAGTCAGACACTCGGGGAAGACACGCGAAGGGCTCCTAGGAGATCCGGGGTGCTGCAGACAGAAGACGGAACCTCCCCACACTCAGAATTCCGGAACACGGCTGACTGTGTGGGGGAGGTTTGGGGCCGCCGTCCACTCAGCTGACTGGTGTCACAGGTGTTCCCTGGCAGGGGTAATTCTGCTAAATACCTCCCATGTCCAGAGGGAGGCACTAGATGCTACCTGCATTTCCAGCCCAACCCCCACCTTTCCCCTGCAGCCCGCAATGGGAGACACTCGGGGAAGACACGCGGATGGCTCCTAGGAAATCCAAGGTCCTGCAGACAGAAGACGGAACCTCCCCACACTCACAATTCCGGAACAAGCCTGACAGTGTGCGGGAGGTTTGGGTCCGCTCTCCTCGAAGCTGAGTGGTGTCAAAGGAGTTCCCTGACAGGGGGAATTCCGCTAATTCCCTACCCTGTCCAGGGGGAGGCACTAGATGCTACCTGCATTTCCAGCCCAACCCCCGAATTTCCCCGGCAGCCCGCAATGGGAGACACTCGGGGAAGACACGCGAATGGCTCCTAGGAAATCCAAGGTCCTGCAGACAGAAGACGGAACCTCCCCACACTCAGAATTCCGGAACACGGATGACTGTGTGGGGGAGGTTTGGGGCCGCCGTCCACGGAGCTGACTGGTGTCACAGGTGTTACCTGGCAGGGAAAACCGCTAATTAATACCCTGTTCAGGGAGAGGCACTAGATGCTACCTGCATTTCCAGCCCAAACCCAGGCTTTCCCCGGCAGCCCGCACAGTCAGACACTCGGGGAAGACACGCGAAGGGCTCCTAGGAGATCCGGGGTGCTGCAGACAGAAGACGGAACCTCCCCACACTCAGAATTCCGGAACACGGCTGACTGTGTGGGGGAGGTTTGGGGCCGCAGTCCACTCAGCTGACTGGTGTCACAGGTGTTCCCTGGCAGGGGTAATTCCGCTAAATACCTCCCATGTCCAGGGGGAGGCACTAGATGCTACCTGCATTTCCAGCCGAACCCCCGCCTTTCCCTGGCAGCACGCACTGGGAGACACTCGGGGAAGACACGCGAAGGGCTCCTAGGAAATCCAAGGTCCTGCAGACAGAAGACGGAACCTCCCCACACTCAGAATTCCGGAACACGGCTGACTGTGTGGGGGAGGTTTGGGGCCGCCGTCCACGCAGCTGACTGGTGTCACAGGTGTTACCTGGCAGGGAAAACCGCTAATTAATACCCTGTTCAGGGAGAGGCACTAGATGCTACCTGCAATTCCAGCCCAACCCCCGCCTTTCCCCGGCAGCCCGCAATGGGAGACACTCGGGGAAGACACGCGGATGGCTCCTAGGAAATCCAAGGTCCTGCAGACAGAAGACGGAACCTCCCCACACTCAGAATTCCGGAACACGGCTGACTGTGTGGGGGAGGTTTGGGGCCGCCGTCCACGCAGCTGACTGGTGTCACAGGTGTTACCTGGCAGGGAAAACCGCTAATTAATACCCTGTTCAGTGATAGGCACTAGATGCTACCTGCATTTCCAGCCCAAACCCAGGCTTTCCCCGGCAGCCCGCACAGTCAGACACTCGGGGAAGACAGGCGAAGGGCTCCTAGGAGATCCGGGGTGCTGCAGACAGAAGACGGAACCTCCCCACACTCAGAATTCCGGAACACGGCTGACTGTGTGGGGGAGGTTTGGGGCCGCAGTCCACTCAGCTGACTGGTGTCACAGGTGTTCCCTGGCAGGGGTAATTCCGCTAAATACCTCCCATATCCAGGGGGAGGCACTAGATGCTACCTGCATTTCCAGCCCAACCCCCGCCTTTCCCTGGCAGCACGCACTGGGAGACACTCGGGGAAGACACGCAAAGGGCTCCTAGGAAATCCAAGGTCCTGCAGACAGAAGACGGAACCTCCCCACACTCAGAATTCCGGAACACGGCTGACTGTGTGGGGGAGGTTTGGGGCCGCCGTCCACGCAGCTGACTGGTGTCACAGGTGTTACCTGGCAGGGAAAACCGCTAATTAATACCCTGTTCAGGGAGAGGCACTAGATGCTACCTGCATTTCCAGCCCAACCCCCACCTTTCCCCGGCAGCCCGCAATGGGAGACACTCGGGGAAGACACGCGGATGGCTCCTAGGAAATCCAAGGTCCTGCAGACAGAAGACGGAACCTCCCCACACTCACAATTCTGGAACAAGCCTGACAGTGTGCGGGAGGTTTGGGTCCGCCCTCCTCACAGCTGAGTGGTGTCAAAGGAGTTCCCTGGCAGGGGGAATTCCGCTAATTCCCTACCCTGTCCAGGGGGAGGCACTAGATGCTACCTGCATTTCCAGACCATCCCCAGCCTTTCCCCGGCAGCCCGCAATGGGAAACACTCGGGGAAGACACGTGAAGGGCTCCTAGGAGATCCCGGGTTCTGCAGACCGAATACGGAACCTCCCCACACTCAGAATTCCGGAACACGGCTGACTGTGTGGGGGAGGAATGGGGCCGCCGTCCACGAGGCTGACTGGTGTCACAGGTGTTCCCTGGCAGGGGTAATTCTGCTAAATACCTCCCATGTCCAGAGGGAGGCACTAGATGCTACCTGCATTTCCAGCCCAACCCCCGCCTTTCCCCGGCAGCCCGCACTGGGAGACAATCGGGGAAGACACGTGAATGGCTCCTAGGGGATCCAAGGTTCTGCAGACAGAAGACGGAACCTCCCCACACTCAGAATTCCGGAACACGGCTGACTGTGTGGGGGAGGTTTGGGGCCGCCGTCCACGCAGCTGACTGGTGTCACAGGTGTTACCTGGCAGGGAAAACCGCTAATTAATACCCTGTTCATGGAGAGGCACTAGATGCTACCTGCTTTTCCAGCCCAACCCCCGCCTTTCCCCGGCAGTCCGCACAGGCAGACACACGGGGAAGGCACGCGAAGGGCTCCTAGGAGATCCCGGGTTCTGCAGACCGAATACGGAACCTCCCCACAATCAGAATTCCGGAACACGGCTGACTGTGTGGGGGAGGGATGGGGCCGCCGTCCACGAGGCTGACTGGTGTCACAGGTGTTCCCTGGCAGGGGGAAGTCCGCTATTTACCTCCTATGATCAGGGGGAGGCACTAGATGCTATCTGCATTTCCAGCCCAACCCCCGACTTTCCCCGGCAGCCCGCACTGGGAGACAATCGGGGAAGACACGCGAATGGCTCCTAGGGGATCCAAGGTTCTGCAGACAGAAGACGGAACCTCCCCACACTCACAATTCCGGATCAAGCCTGACTGTGTGGGGGAGGTTTGGGTCCGCCCTCCTCGCAGGTGAGTGGTGTCAAAGGAGTTCCCTGGCAGGGGGAATTCCGCTAATTCCCTACCCTGTCCAGGGGGAGGCACTAGATGCTACCTGCATTTCCAGCCCAACCCCCGCATTTCCCCGGCAGCCCGCAATGGGAGACACTCGGGGAAGACACGCGAATGGCTCCTAGGAAATCCAAGGTCCTGCAGACAGAAGACGGAACCTCCCCACACTCAGAATTCCGGAACACGGCTGACTGGGTGGGGGAGGTTTGGGGCCGCCTTCCACGCAGCTGACAGGTGTCACAGGTGTTACCTGGCAGGGAAAACCGCTAATTAATACATTGTTCAGGGAGAGGCACTAGATGCTACCTTCATTTCCAGCCCAAACCCAGGCTTTCCCCGGCAGAGCGCACAGTCAGACACTCGGGGAAGACACGCGAAGGGCTCCTAGGAGATCCGGGGTGCTGCAGACAGAAGACGGAACCTCCCCACACTCAGAATTCCGGAACACGGCTGACTGTGTGGGGGAGGTTTGGGGCCGCCGTCCACTCAGCTGACTGGTGTCACAGGTGTTCCCTGGCAGGGGGAAGTCCGCTAATTACCTCCTATGATCAGGGGGAGGCACTAGATGCTACCTGCATTTCCAGCCCAACCCCCGCCTTTCCCTGGTAGCCCGCACTGGGAGACACTCGCGGAAGACACGCGAATGGCTACTACAGATCCAAGGTCCTGCACACAGAAGACGGAACCTCCCCACACTCACAATTCCGGAACAAGCATGACTGTGTGGGGGAGGTTTGGGGCCGCCGTCCACGCAGCTGACTGGTGTCACAGGTGTTACCTGTCAGGGAAAACCGCTAATTAATACCCTGTTCAGGGAGAGGCACTAGATGCTACCTGCATTTCCAGCCCAAACCCAGGCTTTCCCCGGCAGCCCGCACAGTCAGACACTCGGGGAAGACACGCGAAGGGCTCCTAGGAGATCCGGGGTGCTGCAGACAGAAGACGGAACCTCCCCACACTCAGAATTCCGGAACACGGCTGACTGTGTGGGGGAGGTTTGGGGCCGCAGTCCACTCAGCTGACTGGTGTCACAGGTGTTCCCTGGCAGGGGTAATTCCGCTAAATACCTCCCATGTCCAGGGGGAGGCACAAGATGCTACCTGCATTTCCAGCCCAACCCCCGCCTTTCCCTGGCAGCACGCACTGGGAGACACTCGGGGAAGACACGCAAAGGGCTCCTAGGTAATCCAAGGTCCTGCAGACAGAAGACGGAACCTCCACACACTCAGAACTCCGGAACACGGCTGACTCTGTGGGGGAGGTTTGGGGCCGCCCTCCTCACAGCTGAGTGGTGTCAAAGGAGTTCCCTGGCAGGGGGAATTCCGCTAATTCCCTACCCTGTCCAGGGGGAGGCACTAGATGCTACCTGCATTTCCAGACCAACCCCAGCCTTTCCCCGGCAGCCCGCAATGGGAAACACTCGGGGAAGACACGTGAAGGGCTCCTAGGAGATCCCGGGTTCTGCAGACCGAATACGGAACCTCCCCACACTCAGAATTCCGGAACACAGCTGACTGTGTGGGGGAGGAATGGGGCCGCCGTCCACGAGGCTGACTGGTGTCACAGGTGTTCCCTGGCAGGGGTAATTCTGCTAAATACCTCCCATGTCCAGAGGGAGGCACTAGATGCTACCTGCATTTCCAGCCCAACCCCCGCCTTTCCCCGGCAGCCCGCACTGGGAGACAATCGGGGAAGACACGTGAATGGCTCCTAGGGGATCCAAGGTTCTGCAGACAGAAGACGGAACCTCCCCACACTCACAATTCCGGAACAAGCCTGACTGTGTGGGGGAGGTTTGGGGCCGCCGTCCACGCAGCTGACTGGTGTCACAGGTGTTACCTGGCAGGGAAAACCGCTAATTAATACCCTGTTCAGGGAGAGGCCCTAGATGCTACCTTCATTTCCAGCCCAAACCCAGGCTTTCCCCGGCAGCCCGCACAGTCAGACACTCGGGGAAGACACGCGAAGGGCTCCTAGGAGATCCGGGGTGCGGCAGAGAGAAGACGGAACCTCCCCACACTCAGAATTCCGGAACACGGCTGACTGTGTGGGGGAGGTTTGTGGCCGCCGTCCACTCAGCTGACTGGTGTCACAGGTGTTCCCTGGCAGGGGTAATTCTGCTAAATATCTCCCATGTCCAGAGGGAGGCACTAGATGCTACCTGCATTTCCAGCCCAACCCCCGCCTTTCCCTGGCAGCCCGCACTGGGAGACACTCGGGGAAGACACGCGAATGGCTACTACAGATCCAAGGTCCTGCACACAGAAGACGGAACCTCCCCACACTCACAATTCCGGAACAAGCATGACTGTGTGGGGAAGGTTTGGGGCCGCCGTCCACGCAGCTGACTGGTGTCACAGGTGTTACCTGGCAGGGGAAATCCGCTAACAAAATCCCCTCTCCAGGGAGAGGCAATAGATGCTACCTGCATTTCCAGCCCAACCCCCACCTTTCCCCGGCAGCCCGCAATGTGAGACACACGGGGAAAACACGCGGATGGCTCCTAGGAAATCCAAGGTCCTGCAGACAGAAGACGGAACCTCCCCACACTCAGAATTCCGGAACACGGCTGACTGTGTGGGGGAGGAATGGGGCCGCCGTCCACGAGTCTGACTGGTGTCACAGGTGTTCCCTGGCAGGGGTAATTCTGCTAAATACCTCCCATGTCCAGAGGGTGGCACTAGATGCTACCTGCATTTCCAGCCCAACCCCCGCCTTTCCCCGGCAGCCCGCACTGGGAGACAATCGGGGAAGACACGTGAATGGCTCCTAGGGGATCCAAGGTTCTGCAGACAGAAGACGGAACCTCCCCACACTCACAATTCCGGAACAAGCCTGACTGTGTGGGGGAGGTTTGGGTCCGCCGTCCTCGCAGCTGAGTTGTGTCAAAGGAGTTCCCTGGCAAGAGGAATTCCGCTAAATCCCTACCCTGTCCAGGGGGAGGCACTAGATGCTACCTGCATTTCCAGCCCAACCCCCGCATTTCCCCGGCAGCCCTCAATGGGAGACACTCGGGGAAGACACGCGAATGGCTCCTAGGAAATCCAAGGTCCTGCAGACAGAAGACGGAACCTCCCCACACTCAGAATTCCGGAACACGGCTGACTGTGTCGGGGAGGAATGGGGCCGCCGTCTACGAGGCTGACTGGTGTCACAGGTGTTCCCTGGCAGGGGGAAGTCCGCTAATTACCTCCTATGATCAGGGGGAGGCACAAGATGCTACCTGCATTTCCAGCCCAACCCCCGCCTTTCCCTGGTAGCCCGCACTGGGAGACACTCGGGGAAGACACGCGAATGGCTACTACAGATCCAAGGTCCTGCACACAGAAGACGGAACCTCCCCACACTCACAATTCCGGAACAAGCATGACTGTGTGGGGGAGGTTTGGGGCTGCTGTCCACGCAGCTGACTGGTGTCACAGGTGTTACCTGGCAGGGGAAATCCGCTAAAAAAATCCCCTGTCCAGGGAGAGGCAATAGATGCTACCTGCATTTCCAGCCCAACCCTTCACATTTCCCCGGCAGCCCGCAATGTGAGACACTCGGGGAAACACGCGAAGGGCTCCTAGGAGATCCCGGGTGCCTCAGACAGAACACGGAACCTCCCCACACTCAGAATTCCGGAACACGGCTGACTGTGTGGGGGAGGTTTGGGGCCGTCGTCCACGCAGTTGACTGGTGTCAAAGGTGTTCCCCGGCAGGGGGAAGACCGCTAATTGCCTACCCTGTCCAGGGGGAGGCACTAGATGCTTCCTGCATTTCCAGCCCAACCCCCGCCTTTCCCCGGAAGCCCGCAATTGGAGACACTCGGGGAAAACACGCGGATGGCTCCTATGAAATCCAAGGTCCTGCAGACAGAAGACGGAACCTCCCCACACTCACTATTCCGGAACAAGCCTGACTGTGTGTGGGAAGTTTGGGTCCGCACTCCTCGCAGCTGAGTGGTATCAAAGGAGTTCGCTGGCAGGAGGATGTCCGCTAATTGCCTACCCTGTCCAGGGGGAGGCACTAGATGCTACCTGCATTTCCAGCCCAACCCCCGCATTTCCCCGGCAGCCCGCAATGGGAGACACTCGGGGAAGACACGCGAATGGCTCCTAGGAAATCCAAGGTCCTGCAGACAGAAGACGGAACCTCCCCACACTCAGAATTCCGGAACACGGCTGACTGTGTGGGGGAGGTTTGGGGCCGCCGTCCACGCAGCTGACTGGTGTCACAGGTGTTACCTGGCAGGGAAAACCGCTAATTAATACCCTGTTCATGGAGAGGCACTAAATGCTACCTGCATTTCCAGCCCAACCCCCGCCTTTCCCCTGCAGTCCGCACAGGCAGACACACGGGGAAGGCACGCGAAGGGCTCCTAGGAGATCCCGGGTTCTGCAGACCGAATACGGAACCTCCCCACAATCAGAATTCCGGAACACGGCTGACTGTGTGGGGGAGGGATGGGGCCGCCGTCCACGAGGCTGACTGGTGTCACAGGTGTTCCCTGGCAGGGGGAAGTCCGCTAATTACCTCCTATGATCAGGGGGAGGCACTAGATGCTATCTGCATTTCCAGCCCAACCCCCGACTTTCCCCGGCAGCCCGCACTGGGAGACAATCGGGGAAGACACGCGAATGGCTCCTAGGGGATCCAAGGTTCTGCAGACAGAAGACGGAACCTCCCCACACTCACAATTCCGGATCAAGCCTGACTGTGTGGGGGAGGTTTGGGTCCGCCCTCCTCGCAGCTGAGTGGTGTCAAAGGAGTTCCCTGGCAGGGGGAATTCCGCTAATTCCCTACCCTGTCCAGGGGGAGGCACTAGATGCTACCTGCATTTCCAGCCCAACCCCCGCATTTCCCCGACAGCCCGCACTGGGGGACAATCGGGGAAGACACGTGAATGGCTCCTAGGGGATCCAAGGTTCTGCAGACAGAAGACGGAACCTCCCCACACTCACAATTCCGGAACACGGCTGACTGTGTGGGGGAGGTTTGGGGCCGCCGTCCACGCAGCTGACTGGTGTCACAGGTGTTACCTGGCAGGGAAAACCGCTAATTAATACCCTGTTCAGGGAGAGGCACTAGATGCTACCTTCATTTCCAGCCCAAACCCAGGCTTTCCCGGCAGCCCGCACAGTCAGACACTCAGGGAAGACACGCGAAGGGCTCCTAGGAGATCCGGGGTGCTGCAGACAGAAGACGGAACCTCCCCACACTCAGAATTCCGGAACACGGCTGACTGTGTGGGGGAGGTTTGGGGCCGCCGTCCACTCAGCTGACTGGTGCCACAGGTGTTCCCTGGCAGGGGTAATTCTGCTAAATACCTCCCATGTCCAGAGGGAGGCACTAGATGCTACCTGCATTTCCAGCCCAACCCCCGCCTTTCCCTGGCAGCCCGCACTGGGAGACACTCGGGGAAGACACGCGAATGGCTACTACAGATCCAAGGTCCTGCACACAGAAGACGGAACCTCCCCACACTCACAATTCCGGAAAAAGCATGACTGTGTGGGGAAGGTTTGGGGCCGCCGTCCACGCAGCTGACTGGTGTCACAGGTGTTACCTGGCAGGGGAAATCCGCTAACAAAATCCCCTGTCCAGGGAGAGGCAATAGATGCTACCTGCATTTCCAGCCCAACCCCCACCTTTCCCCGGCAGCCCGCAATGTGAGACACACGGGGAAGACACGCGGATGGCTCCTAGGAAATCCAAGGTCCTGCAGACAGAAGACGGAACCTCCCCACACTCAGAATTCCGGAACACGGCTGACTGTGTGGGGGAGGAATGGGGCCGCCGTCCACGAGGCTGACTGGTGTCACAGGTGTTCCCTGGCAGGGGTAATTCTGCTAAATACCTCCCATGTCCAGACGGTGGCACTAGATGCTACCTGCATTTCCAGCCCAACCCCCGCCTTTCCCCGGCAGCCCGCACTGGGAGACAATCGGGGAAGACACGTGAATGGCTCCTAGGGGATCCAAGGTTCTGCAGACAGAAGACGGAACCTCCCCACACTCACAATTCCGGAACAAGCCTGACTGTGTGGGGGAGGTTTGGGTCCGCCGTCCTCGCAGCTCAGTTGTGTCAAAGGAGTTCCCTGGCAAGAGGAATTCCGCTAAATCCCTACCCTGTCCAGGGGGAGGCACTAGATGCTACCTGCATTTCCAGCCCAACCCCCGCATTTCCCCGGCAGCCCTCAATGGGAGACACTCGGGGAAGACACGCGAATGGCTCCTAGGAAATCCAAGGTCCTGCAGACAGAAGACGGAACCTCCCCACACTCAGAATTCCGGAACACGGCTGACTGTGTGGGGGAGGTTTGGGGCCGCCGTCCACGCAGCTGACTGGTGTCACAGGTGTTACCTGGCAGGGAAAACCGCTAATTAATACCCTGTTCAGGGAGAGGCACTAGATGCTACCTTCATTTCCAGCCCAAACCCAGGCTTTCCCCGGCAGCCCGCACAGTCAGACACTCGGGGAAGACACGCGAAGGGCTCCTAGGAGATCCGGGGTGCTGCAGACAGAAGACGGAACCTCCCCACAATCAGAATTCCGGAACACGGCTGACTGTGTCGGGGAGGAATGGGGCCGCCGTCTATGAGGCTGCCTGGTGTCACAGGTGTTCCCTGGCAGGGGGAAGTCCGCTAATTACCTCCTATGATCAGGGGGAGGCACTAGATGCTACCTGCATTTCCAGCCCAACCCCCGCCTTTCCCTGGCAGCCCGCACTGGGAGACACTCGGGGAAGACACGCGAATGGCTACTACAGATCCAAGGTCCTGCACACAGAAGACGGAACCTCCCCACACTCACAATTCCGGAACAAGCATGACTGTGTGGGGGAGGTTTGGGGCCGCCGTCCACGCAGCTGACTGGTGTCACAGGTGTTACCTGGCAGGGGAAATCCGCTAACAAAATCCCCTGTCCAGGGAGAGGCAATAGATGCTACCTGCATTTCCAGCCCAACCCTTCACATTTCCCCGGCAGCCCGCAATGTGAGACACTCGGGGAAACACGCGAAGGGCTCCTAGGAGATCCCGGGTGCCTCAGACAGAACACGGAACCTCCCCACACTCAGAATTCCGGAACACGGCTGACTGTGTGGGGGAGGTTTGGGGCCGTCGTCCACGCAGTTGACTGGTGTCAAAGGTGTTCCCCGGCAGGGGGAAGTCCGCTAATTTCCTACCCTGTCCAGGGGGAGGCACTAGATGCTTCCTGCTTTTCCAGCCCAACCCCCGACTTTCCCCGGAAGCCCGCAATTGGAGACACTCGGGGAAAACACGCGGATGGCTCCTATGAAATCCAAGGTCCTGCAGACAGAAGACGGAACCTCCCCACACTCACAATTCCGGAACAAGCCTGACTGTGTGTGGGAAGTTTGGGTCCGCACTCCTCGCAGCTGAGTGGTGTCAAAGGAGTTCGCTGGCAGGAGGAAGTCCGCTAATTGCCTACCCTGTCCAGGGGGAGGCACTGGATGCTACCTGCATTTCCAGCCCAACCCCCGCATTTCCCCGGCAGCCCGCAATGGGAGACACTCGGGGAAGACACGCGAATGGCTCCTAGGAAATCCAAGGTCCTGCAGACAGAAGACGGAACCTCCCCACACTCAGAATTCCGGAACACGGCTGACTGTGTGGGGGAGGTTTGGGGCCGCCGTCCACGCAGATGACTGGTGTCACAGGTGTTACCTGGCAGGGAAAACCGCTAATTAATACCCTGTTCATGGAGAGGCACTAAATGCTACCTGCATTTCCAGCCCAACCCCCGCCTTTCCCCGGCAGTCCGCACAGGCAGACACACGGGGAAGGCACGCGAAGGGCTCCTAGGTGATCCCGGGTTCTGCAGACAGAAGACGGAACCTCCCCACAATCAGAATTCCGGAACACGGCTGACTGTGTGGGGGAGGAATGGGGCCGCCGTCCACGAGGCTGACTGGTGTCACAGGTGTTCCCTGGCAGGGGGAAGTCCGCTAATTACCTCCTATGATCAGGGGGAGGCACTAGATGCTATCTGCATTTCCAGCCCAACCCCCGACTTTCCCCGGCAGCCCGCACTGGGAGACAATCGGGGAAGACACGCGAATGGCTCCTAGGGGATCCAAGGTTCTGCAGACAGAAGACGGAACCTCCCCACACTCACAATTCCGGATCAAGCCTGACTGTGTGGGGGAGGTTTGGGTCCGCCCTCCTCGCAGCTGAGTGCTGTCAAAGGAGTTCCCTGGCAGGGGGAATTCCGCTAATTCCCTACCCTGTCCAGGGGGAGGCACTAGATGCTACCTGCATTTCCAGCCCAAACCCAGGCTTTCCCCGGCAGCCCGCACAGTCAGACACTCGGGGAAGACACGCGAAGGGCTCCTAGGAGATCCGGGGTGCTGCAGACAGAAGACGGAACCTCCCCACAATCAGAATTCCGGAACACGGCTGACTGTGTCGGGGAGGAATGGGGCCGCCGTCTATGAGGCTGCCTGGTGTCACAGGTGTTCCCTGGCAGGGGGAAGTCCGCTAATTACCTCCTATGATCAGGGGGAGGCACTAGATGCTACCTGCATTTCCAGCCCAACCCCCGCCTTTCCCTGGCAGCCCGCACTGGGAGACACTCGTTGAAGACACGCGAATGGCTACTACAGATCCAAGGTCCTGCACACAGAAGACGGAACCTCCCCACACTCACAATTCCGGAACAAGCATGACTGTGTGGGGGAGGTTTGGGGCCGCCGTCCACGCAGCTGACTGGTGTCACAGGTGTTACCTGGCAGGGGAAATCCGCTAACAAAATCCCCTGTCCAGGGAGAGGCAATAGATGCTACCTGCATTTCCAGCCCAACCCTTCACATTTCCCCGGCAGCCCGCAATGTGAGACACTCGGGGAAACACGCGAAGGGCTCCTAGGAGATCCCGGGTGCCTCAGACAGAACACGGAACCTCCCCACACTCAGAATTCCGGAACACGGCTGACTGTGTGGGGGAGGTTTGGGGCCGTCGTCCACGCAGTTGACTGGTGTCAAAGGTGTTCCCCGGCAGGGGGAAGTCCGCTAATTGCCTACCCTGTCCAGGGGGAGGCACTAGATGCTTCCTGCATTTCCAGCCCAACCCCCGCCTTTCCCCGGAAGCCCGCAATTGGAGACACTCGGGGAAAACACGCGGATGGCTCCTATGAAATCCAAGGTCCTGCAGACAGAAGACGGAACCTCCCCACACTCACAATTCCGGAACAAGCCTGACTGTGTGTGGGAAGTTTGGGTCCGCACTCCTCGCAGCTGAGTGGTGTCAAAGGAGTTCGCTGGCAGGAGGAAGTCCGCTAATTGCCTACCCTGTCCAGGGGGAGGCACTAGATGCTACCTGCATTTCCAGCCCCACCCCCGCATTTCCCCGGCAGCCCGCAATGGGAGACACTCGGGGAAGACACGCGAATGGCTCCTAGGAAATCCAAGGTCCTGCAGACAGAAGACGGAACCTCCCCACACTCAGAATTCCGGAACACCTCTGACTGGGTGGGGGAGGTTTGGGGCCGCCGTCCACGCAGCTGTCTGGTGTCACAGGTGTTACCTGGCAGGGAAAACCGCTAATTAATACCCTGTTCAGGGAGAGGCACTAGATGCTCCCTTCATTTCCAGCCCAAACCCAGGCTTTCCCCGGCAGCCCGCACAGTCAGACACTCGGGGAAGACACGCGAAGGGCTCCTAGGAGATCCGGGGTGCTGCAGACAGAAGACGGAACCTCCCCACACTCAGAATTCCGGAACACGGCTGACTGTGTGGGGGAGGAATGGGGCCGCCGTCTACGAGGCTGACTGGTGTCACAGGTGTTCCCTGGCAGGGGGAAGTCCGCTAATTACCTCCTATGATCAGGGGGAGGCACTAGATGCTACCTGCATTTCCAGCCCAACCCCCGCCTTTCCCTGGCAGCCCGCACTGGGAGACACTCGGGGAAGACACGCGAATGGCTACTACAGATCCAAGGTCCTGCACACAGAAGACGGAACCTCCCCACACTCACAATTCCGGAACAAGCATGACTGTGTGGGGGAGGTTTGGGGCCGCCGTCCACGCAGCTGACTGGTGTCACAGGTGTTACCTGGCAGGGGAAATCCGCTAACAAAATCCCCTGTCCAGGGAGAGGCAATAGATGCTACCTGCATTTCCAGCCCAACCCTTCACATTTCCCCGGCAGCCCGCAATGTGAGACACTCGGGGAAACACGCGAAGGGCTCCTAGGAGATCCCGGGTGCCTCAGACAGAACACGGAACCTCCCCACACTCAGAATTCCGGAACACGGCTGACTGTGTGGGGGAGGTTTGGGGCCGTCGTCCACGCAGTTGACTGGTGTCAAAGGTGTTCCCCGGCAGGGGGAAGTCCGCTAATTGCCTACCCTGTCCAGGGGGAGGCACTAGATGCTTCCTGCATTTCCAGCCCAACCCCCGCCTTTCCCCGGAAGCCCGCAATTGGAGACACTCGGGGAAAACACGCGGATGGCTCCTATGAAATCCAAGGTCCTGCAGACAGAAGACGGAACCTCCCCACACTCACAATTCCGGAACAAGCCTGACTGTGTGTGGGAAGTTTGGGTCCGCACTCCTCGCAGCTGAGTGGTGTCAAAGGAGTTCGCTGGCAGGAGGAAGTCCGCTAATTGCCTACCCTGTCCAGGGGGAGGCACTAGATGCTACCTGCATTTCCAGCCCAACCCCCGCATTTCCCCGGCAGCCCGCAATGGGAGACACTCGGGGAAGACACGCGAATGGCTCCTAGGAAATCCAAGGTCCTGCAGACAGAAGACGGAACCTCCCCACACTCAGAATTCCGGAACACGGCTGACTGTGTGGGGGAGGTTTGGGGCCGCCGTCCACGCAGCTGACTGGTGTCACAGGTGTTACCTGGCAGGGAAAACCGCTAATTACTACCCTGTTCATGGAGAGGCACTAAATGCTACCTGCATTTCCAGCCCAACCCCCGCCTTTCCCCGGCAGTCCGCACAGGCAGACACACGGGGAAGGCACGCGAAGGGCTCCTAGGAGATCCCGGGTTCTGCAGACCGAATACGGAACCTCCCCACAATCAGAATTCCGGAACACGGCTGACTGTGTGGGGGAGGAATGGGGCCGCCGTCCACGAGGCTGACTGGTGTCACAGGTGTTCCCTGACAGGGGTAATTCTGCTAAATACCTCCCATGTCCAGAGGGAGGCACTAGATGCTACCTGCATTTCCAGCCCAACCCCCGCATTTCCCCGGCAGCCCGCACTGGGAGACAATCGGGGAAGACACGTGAATGGCTCCTAGGGGATCCAAGGTTCTGCAGACAGAAGACGGAACCTCCCCACACTCACAATTCCGGAACACGGCTGACTGTGTGGGGGAGGTTTGGGGCCGCCGTCCACGCAGCTGACTGGTGTCACAGGTGTTACCTGGCAGGGAAAACCGCTAATTAATACCCTGTTCAGGGAGAGGCACTAGATGCTACCTTCATTTCCAGCCCAAACCCAGGCTTTCCCCGGCAGCCCGCACAGTCAGACACTCGGGGAAGACACGCGAAAGGCTCCTAGGAGATCCGGGGTGCTGCAGACAGAAGACGGAACCTCCCCACACTCAGAATTCCGGAACACGGCTGACTGTGTGGGGGAGGTTTGGGGCCGCCGTCCACTCAGCTGACTGGTGTCACAGGTGTTCCCTGGCAGGGGTAATTCTGCTAAATACCTCCCATGTCCAGAGGGAGGCACTAGATGCTACCTGCATTTCCAGCCCAACCCCCGCCTTTCCCTGGCAGCCCGCACTGGGAGACACTCGGGGAAGACACGCGAATGGCTACTACAGATCCAAGGTCCTGCACACAGAAGACGGAACCTCCCCACACTCACAATTCCGGAACAAGCATGACTGTGTGGGGAAGGTTTGGGGCCGCCGTCCACGCAGCTGACTGGTGTCACAGGTGTTACCTGGCAGGGGAAATCCGCTAACAAAATCCCCTGTCCAGGGAGAGGCAATAGATGCTACCTGCATTTCCAGCCCAACCCCCACCTTTCCCCGGCAGCCCGTAATGTGAGACACACGGGGAAGACACGCGGATGGCTCCTAGGAAATCCAAGGTCCTGCAGACAGAAGACGGAACCTCCCCACACTCAGAATTCCGGAACACGGCTGACTGTGTGGGGGAGGAATGGGGCCGCCGTCCACGAGGCTGACTGGTGTCACAGGTGTTCCCTGGCAGGGGTAATTCTGCTAAATACCTCCCATGTCCAGAGGGTGGCACTAGATGCTACCTGCATTTCCAGCCCAACCCCCGCCTTTCCCCGGCAGCCCGCACTGGGAGACAATCGGGGAAGACACGTGAATGGCTCCTAGGGGATCCAAGGTTCTGCAGACAGAAGACGGAACCTCCCCACACTCACAATTCCGGAACAAGCCTGACTGTGTGGGGGAGGTTTGGGTCCGCCGTCCTCGCAGCTGAGTTGTGTCAAAGGAGTTCCCTGGCAAGAGGAATTCCGCTAAATCCCTACCCTGTCCAGGGGGAGGCACTAGATGCTACCTGCATTTCCAGCCCAACCCCCGCATTTCCCCGGCAGCCCTCAATGGGAGACACTCGGGGAAGACACGCGAATGGCTTCTAGGAAATCCAAGGTCCTGCAGACAGAAGACGGAACCTCCCCACACTCAGAATTCCGGAACACGGCTGACTGTGTGGGGGAGGTTTGTGGCCGCCGTCCACGCAGCTGACTGGTGTCACAGGTGTTACCTGGCAGGGAAAACCGCTAATTAATACCCTGTTCAGGGAGAGGCACTAGATGCTACCTTCATTTCCAGCCCAAACCCAGGCTTTCCCCGGCAGCCCGCACAGTCAGACACTCGGGGAAGACACGCGAAGGGCTCCTAGGAGATCCGGGGTGCTGCAGACAGAAGACGGAACCTCCCCACAATCAGAATTCCGGAACACGGCTGACTGTGTCGGGGAGGAATGGGGCCGCCGTCTATGAGGCTGCCTGGTGTCACAGGTGTTCCTTGGCAGGGGGAAGTCCGCTAATTACCTCCTATGATCAGGGGGAGGCACTAGATGCTACCTGCATTTCCAGCCCAACCCCCGCCTTTCCCTGGCAGCCCGCACTGGGAGACACTCGGGGAAGACACGCGAATGGCTACTACAGATCCAAGGTCCTGCACACAGAAGACGGAACCTCCCCACACTCACAATTCCGGAACAAGCATGACTGTGTGGGGGAGGTTTGGGGCCGCCGTCCACGCAGCTGACTGGTGTCACAGGTGTTACCTGGCAGGGGAAATCCGCTAACAAAATCCCCTGTCCAGGGAGAGGCAATAGATGCTACCTGCATTTCCAGCCCAACCCTTCACATTTCCCCGGCAGCCCGCAATGTGAGACACTCGGGGAAACACGCGAAGGGCTCCTAGGAGATCCCGGGTGCCTCAGACAGAACACGGAACCTCCCCACACTCAGAATTCCGGAACACGGCTGACTGTGTGGGGGAGGTTTGGGGCCGTCGTCCACGCAGTTGACTGGTGTCAAAGGTGTTCCCCGGCAGGGGGAAGTCCGCTAATTGCCTACCCTGTCCAGGGGGAGGCACTAGATGCTTCCTGCATTTCCAGCCCAACCCCCGACTTTCCCCGGAAGCCCGCAATTGGAGACACTCGGGGAAAACACGCGGATGGCTCCTATGAAATCCAAGGTCCTGCAGACAGAAGACGGAACCTCCCCACACTCACAATTCCGGAACAAGCCTGACTGTGTGTGGGAAGTTTGGGTCCGCACTCCTCGCAGCTGAGTGGTGTCAAAGGAGTTCGCTGGCAGGAGGAAGTCCGCTAATTGCCTACCCTGTCCAGGGGGAGGCACTAGATGCTACCTGCATTTCCAGCCCAACCCCCGCATTTCCCCGGCAGCCCGCAATGGGAGACACTCGGGGAAGACACGCGAATGGCTCCTAGGAAATCCAAGGTCCTGCAGACAGAAGACGGAACCTCCCCACACTCAGAATTCCGGAACACGGCTGACTGTGTGGGGGAGGTTTGGGGCCGCCGTCCACGCAGCTGACTGGTGTCACAGGTGTTACCTGGCAGGGAAAACCGCTAATTAATACCCTGTTCATGGAGAGGCACTAAATGCTACCTGCATTTCCAGCCCAACCCCCGCCTTTCCCCGGCAGTCCGCACAGGCAGACACACGGGGAAGGCACGCGAAGGGCTCCTAGGTGATCCCGGGTTCTGCAGACAGAATACGGAACCTCCCCACAATCAGAATTCCGGAACACGGCTGACTGTGTGGGGGAGGAATGGGGCCGCCGTCCACGAGGCTGACTGGTGTCACAGGTGTTCCCTGGCAGGGGGAAGTCCGCTAATTACCTCCTATGATCAGGGGGAGGCACTAGATGCTATCTGCATTTCCAGCCCAACCCCCGACTTACCCCGGCAGCCCGCACTGGGAGACAATCGGGGAAGACACGCGAATGGCTCCTAGGGGATCCAAGGTTCTGCAGACAGAAGACGGAACCTCCCCACACTCACAATTCCGGATCAAGCCTGACTGTGTGGGGGAGGTTTGGGTCCGCCCTCCTCGCAGCTGAGTGGTGTCAAAGGAGTTCCCTGGCAGGGGGAATTCCGCTAATTCCCTACCCTGTCCAGGGGGAGGCACTAGATGCTACCTGCATTTCCAGCCCCACCCCCGCATTTCCCCGGCAGCCCGCAATGGGAGACACTCGGGGAAGACACGCGAATGGCTCCTAGGAAATCCAAGGTCCTGCAGACAGAAGACGGAACCTCCCCACACTCAGAATTCCGGAACACGTCTGACTGGGTGGGGGAGGTTTGGGGCCGCCGTCCACGCAGCTGACTGGTGTCACAGGTGTTACCTGGCAGGGAAAACCGCTAATTAATACCCTGTTCAGGGAGAGGCACTAGATGCTACCTTCATTTCCAGCCCAAACCCAGGCTTTCCCCGGCAGAGCGCACAGTCAGACACTCGGGGAAGACACGCGAAGGGCTCCTAGGAGATCCGGGGTGCTGCAGACAGAAGACGGAACCTCCCCACACTCAGAATTCCGGAACACGGCTGACTGTGTGGGGGAGGAATGGGGCCGCCGTCTACGAGGCTGACTGGTGTCACAGGTGTTCCCTGGCAGGGGGAAGTCCGCTAATTACCTCCTATGATCAGGGGGAGGCACTAGATGCTACCTGCATTTCCAGCCCAACCCCCGCCTTTCCCTGGCAGCCCGCACTGGGAGACACTCGGGGAAGACACGCGAATGGCTACTACAGATCCAAGGTCCTGCACACAGAAGACGGAACCTCCCCACACTCACAACTCCGGAACAAGCATGACTGTGTGGGGGAGGTTTGGGGCCGCCGTCCACGCAGCTGACTGGTGTCACAGGTGTTACCTGGCAGGGGAAATCCGCTAACAAAATCCCCTGTCCAGGGAGAGGCAATAGATGCTACCTGCATTTCCAGCCCAACCCTTCACATTTCCCCGGCAGCCCGCAATGTGAGACACTCGGGGAAACACGCGAAGGGCTCCTAGGAGATCCCGGGTGCCTCAGACAGAACACGGAACCTCCCCACACTCAGAATTCCGGAACACGGCTGACTGTGTGGGGGAGGTTTGGGGCCGTCGTCCACGCAGTTGACTGGTGTCAAAGGTGTTCCCCGGCAGGGGGAAGTCCGCTAATTGCCTACCCTGTCCAGGGGGAGGCACTAGATGCTTCCTGCATTTCCAGCCCAACCCCCGCCTTTCCCCGGAAGCCCGCAATTGGAGACACTCGGGGAAAACACGCGGATGGCTCCTATGAAATCCAAGGTCCTGCAGACAGAAGACGGAACCTCCCCACACTCACAATTCCGGAACAAGCCTGACTGTGTGTGGGAAGTTTGGGTCCGCACTCCTCGCAGCTGAGTGGTGTCAAAGGAGTTCGCTGGCAGGAGGAAGTCCGCTAATTGCCTACCCTGTCCAGGGGGAGGCACTAGATGCTACCTGCATTTCCAGCCCAACCCCCGCATTTCCCCGGCAGCCCGCAATGGGAGACACTCGGGGAAGACACGCGAATGGCTCCTAGGAAATCCAAGGTCCTGCAGACATAAGACGGAACCTCCCCACACTCAGAATTCCGGAACACGGCTGACTGTGTGGGGGAGGTTTGGGGCCGCCGTCCACGCAGCTGACTGGTGTCACAGGTGTTACCTGGCAGGGAAAACCGCTAATTAATACCCTGTTCATGGAGAGGCACTAAATGCTACCTGCATTTCCAGCCCAACCCCCGCCTTTCCCCGGCAGTCCGCACAGGCAGACACACGGGGAAGGCACGCGAAGGGCTCCTAGGAGATCCCGGGTTCTGCAGACCGAATACGGAACCTCCCCACAATCAGAATTCCGGAACACGGCTGACTGTGTGGGGGAGGAATGGGGCCGCCGTCCACGAGGCTGACTGGTGTCACAGGTGTTCCCTGGCAGGGGTAATTCTGCTAAATACCTCCCATGTCCAGAGGGAGGCACTAGATGCTACCTGCATTTCCAGCCCAACCCCCGCATTTCCCCGGCAGCCCGCACTGGGTGACAATCGGGGAAGACACGTGAATGGCTCCTAGGGGATCCAAGGTTCTGCAGACAGAAGACGGAACCTCCCCACACTCACAATTCCGGAACACGGCTGACTGTGTGGGGGAGGTTTGGGGCCGCCGTCCACGCAGCTGACTGGTGTCACAGGTGTTACCTGGCAGGGAAAACCGCTAATTAATACCCTGTTCAGGGAGAGGCACTAGATGCTACCTTCATTTCCAGCCCAAACCCAGGCTTTCCCCGGCAGCCCGCACAGTCAGACACTCGGGGAAGACACGCGAAAGGCTCCTAGGAGATCCGGGGTGCTGCAGACAGAAGACGGAACCTCCCCACACTCAGAATTCCGGAACACGGCTGACTGTGTGGGGGAGGTTTGGGGCCGCCGTCCACGAGGCTGACTGGTGTCACAGGTGTTCCCTGGCAGGGGTAATTCTGCTAAATACCTCCCATGTCCAGAGGGAGGCACTAGATGCTACCTGCATTTCCAGCCCAACCCCCGCATTTCCCCGGCAGCCCGCACTGGGTGACAATCGGGGAAGACACGTGAATGGCTCCTAGGGGATCCAAGGTTCTGCAGACAGAAGACGGAACCTCCCCACACTCACAATTCCGGAACACGGCTGACTGTGTGGGGGAGGTTTGGGGCCGCCGTCCACGCAGCTGACTGGTGTCACAGGTGTTACCTGGCAGGGAAAACCGCTAATTAATACCCTGTTCAGGGAGAGGCACTAGATGCTACCTTCATTTCCAGCCCAAACCCAGGCTTTCCCCGGCAGCCCGCACAGTCAGACACTCGGGGAAGACACGCGAAAGGCTCCTAGGAGATCCGGGGTGCTGCAGACAGAAGACGGAACCTCCCCACACTCAGAATTCCGGAACACGGCTGACTGTGTGGGGGAGGTTTGGGGCCGCCGTCCACGAGGCTGACTGGTGTCACAGGTGTTCCCTGGCAGGGGTAATTCTGCTAAATACCTCCCATGTCCAGAGGGAGGCACTAGATGCTACCTGCATTTCCAGCCCAACCCCCGCATTTCCCCGGCAGCCCGCACTGGGTGACAATCGGGGAAGACACGTGAATGGCTCCTAGGGGATCCAAGGTTCTGCAGACAGAAGACGGAACCTCCCCACACTCACAATTCCGGAACACGGCTGACTGTGTGGGGGAGGTTTGGGGCCGCCGTCCACGCAGCTGACTGGTGTCACAGGTGTTACCTGGCAGGGAAAACCGCTAATTAATACCCTGTTCAGGGAGAGGCACTAGATGCTACCTTCATTTCCAGCCCAAACCCAGGCTTTCCCCGGCAGCCCGCACAGTCAGACACTCGGGGAAGACACGCGAAAGGCTCCTAGGAGATCCGGGGTGCTGCAGACAGAAGACGGAACCTCCCCACACTCAGAATTCCGGAACAAGCATGACTGTGTGGGGAAGGTTTGGGGCCGCCGTCCACGCAGCTGACTGGTGTCACAGGTGTTACCTGGCAGGGGAAATCCGCTAACAAAATCCCCTGTCCAGGGAGAGGCAATAGATGCTACCTGCATTTCCAGCCCAACCCCCACCTTTCCCCGGCAGCCCGTAATGTGAGACACACGGGGAAGACACGCGGATGGCTCCTAGGAAATCCAAGGTCCTGCAGACAGAAGACGGAACCTCCCCACACTCAGAATTCCGGAACACGGCTGACTGTGTGGGGGAGGAATGGGGCCGCCGTCCACGAGGCTGACTGGTGTCACAGGTGTTCCCTGGCAGGGGTAATTCTGCTAAATACCTCCCATGTCCAGAGGGTGGCACTAGATGCTACCTGCATTTCCAGCCCAACCCCCGCCTTTCCCCGGCAGCCCGCACTGGGAGACAATCGGGGAAGACACGTGAATGGCTCCTAGGGGATCCAAGGTTCTGCAGACAGAAGACGGAACCTCCCCACACTCACAATTCCGGAACAAGCCTGACTGTGTGGGGGAGGTTTGGGTCCGCCGTCCTCGCAGCTGAGTTGTGTCAAAGGAGTTCCCTGGCAAGAGGAATTCCGCTAAATCCCTACCCTGTCCAGGGGGAGGCACTAGATGCTACCTGCATTTCCAGCCCAACCCCCGCATTTCCCCGGCAGCCCTCAATGGGAGACACTCGGGGAAGACACGCGAATGGCTTCTAGGAAATCCAAGGTCCTGCAGACAGAAGACGGAACCTCCCCACACTCAGAATTCCGGAACACGGCTGACTGTGTGGGGGAGGTTTGTGGCCGCCGTCCACGCAGCTGACTGGTGTCACAGGTGTTACCTGGCAGGGAAAACCGCTAATTAATACCCTGTTCAGGGAGAGGCACTAGATGCTACCTTCATTTCCAGCCCAAACCCAGGCTTTCCCCGGCAGCCCGCACAGTCAGACACTCGGGGAAGACACGCGAAGGGCTCCTAGGAGATCCGGGGTGCTGCAGACAGAAGACGGAACCTCCCCACAATCAGAATTCCGGAACACGGCTGACTGTGTCGGGGAGGAATGGGGCCGCCGTCTATGAGGCTGCCTGGTGTCACAGGTGTTCCTTGGCAGGGGGAAGTCCGCTAATTACCTCCTATGATCAGGGGGAGGCACTAGATGCTACCTGCATTTCCAGCCCAACCCCCGCCTTTCCCTGGCAGCCCGCACTGGGAGACACTCGGGGAAGACACGCGAATGGCTACTACAGATCCAAGGTCCTGCACACAGAAGACGGAACCTCCCCACACTCACAATTCCGGAACAAGCATGACTGTGTGGGGGAGGTTTGGGGCCGCCGTCCACGCAGCTGACTGGTGTCACAGGTGTTACCTGGCAGGGGAAATCCGCTAACAAAATCCCCTGTCCAGGGAGAGGCAATAGATGCTACCTGCATTTCCAGCCCAACCCTTCACATTTCCCCGGCAGCCCGCAATGTGAGACACTCGGGGAAACACGCGAAGGGCTCCTAGGAGATCCCGGGTGCCTCAGACAGAACACGGAACCTCCCCACACTCAGAATTCCGGAACACGGCTGACTGTGTGGGGGAGGTTTGGGGCCGTCGTCCACGCAGTTGACTGGTGTCAAAGGTGTTCCCCGGCAGGGGGAAGTCCGCTAATTGCCTACCCTGTCCAGGGGGAGGCACTAGATGCTTCCTGCATTTCCAGCCCAACCCCCGCCTTTCCCCGGAAGCCCGCAATTGGAGACACTCGGGGAAAACACGCGGATGGCTCCTATGAAATCCAAGGTCCTGCAGACAGAAGACGGAACCTCCCCACACTCACAATTCCGGAACAAGCCTGACTGTGTGTGGGAAGTTTGGGTCCGCACTCCTCGCAGCTGAGTGGTGTCAAAGGAGTTCGCTGGCAGGAGGAAGTCCGCTAATTGCCTACCCTGTCCAGGGGGAGGCACTGGATGCTACCTGCATTTCCAGCCCAACCCCCGCATTTCCCCGGCAGCCCGCAATGGGAGACACTCGGGGAAGACACGCGAATGGCTCCTAGGAAATCCAAGGTCCTGCAGACAGAAGACGGAACCTCCCCACACTCAGAATTCCGGAACACGGCTGACTGTGTGGGGGAGGTTTGGGGCCGCCGTCCACGCAGCTGACTGGTGTCACAGGTGTTACCTGGCAGGGAAAACCGCTAATTAATACCCTGTTCATGGAGAGGCACTAAATGCTACCTGCATTTCCAGCCCAACCCCCGCCTTTCCCCGGCAGTCCGCACAGGCAGACACACGGGGAAGGCACGCGAAGGGCTCCTAGGAGATCCCGGGTTCTGCAGACCGAATACGGAACCTCCCCACAATCAGAATTCCGGAACACGGCTGACTGTGTGGGGGAGGAATGGGGCCGCCGTCCACGAGGCTGACTGGTGTCACAGGTGTTCCCTGGCAGGGGTAATTCTGCTAAATACCTCCCATGTCCAGAGGGAGGCACTAGATGCTACCTGCATTTCCAGCCCAACCCCCGCATTTCCCCGGCAGCCCGCACTGGGAGACAATCGGGGAAGACACGTGAATGGCTCCTAGGGGATCCAAGGTTCTGCAGACAGAAGACGGAACCTCCCCACACTCACAATTCCGGAACACGGCTGACTGTGTGGGGGAGGTTTGGGGCCGCCGTCCACGCAGCTGACTGGTGTCACAGGTGTTACCTGGCAGGGAAAACCGCTAATTAATACCCTGTTCAGGGAGAGGCACTAGATGCTACCTTCATTTCCAGCCCAAACCCAGGCATTCCCCGGCAGCCCGCACAGTCAGACACTCGGGGAAGACACGCGAAAGGCTCCTAGGAGATCCGGGGTGCTGCAGACAGAAGACGGAACCTCCCCACACTCAGAATTCCGGAACACGGCTGACTGTGTGGGGGAGGTTTGGGGCCGCCGTCCACTCAGCTGACTGGTGTCACAGGTGTTCCCTGGCAGGGGTAATTCTGCTAAATACCTCCCATGTCCAGAGGGAGGCACTAGATGCTACCTGCATTTCCAGCCCAACCCCCGCCTTTCCCTGGCAGCCCGCACTGGGAGACACTCGGGGAAGACACGCGAATGGCTACTACAGATCCAAGGTCCTGCACACAGAAGACGGAACCTCCCCTCACTCACAATTCCGGAACAAGCATGACTGTGTGGGGAAGGTTTGGGGCCGCCGTCCACGCAGCTGACTGGTGTCACAGGTGTTACCTGGCAGGGGAAATCCGCTAACAAAATCCCCTGTCCAGGGAGAGGCAATAGATGCTACCTGCATTTCCAGCCTAACCCCCACCTTTCCCCGGCAGCCCGTAATGTGAGACACACGGGGAAGACACGCGGATGGCTCCTAGGAAATCCAAGGTCCTGCAGACAGAAGACGGAACCTCCCCACACTCAGAATTCCGGAACACGGCTGACTGTGTGGGGGAGGAATGGGGCCGCCGTCCACGAGGCTGACTGGTGTCACAGGTGTTCCCTGGCAGGGGTAATTCTGCTAAATACCTCCCATGTCCAGAGGGTGGCACTAGATGCTACCTGCATTTCCAGCCCAACCCCCGCCTTTCCCCGGCAGCCCGCACTGGGAGACAATCGGGGAAGACACGTGAATGGCTCCTAGGGGATCCAAGGTTCTGCAGACAGAAGACGGAACCTCCCCACACTCACAATTCCGGAACAAGCCTGACTGTGTGGGGGAGGTTTGGGTCCGCCGTCCTCGCAGCTGAGTTGTGTCAAAGGAGTTCCCTGGCAAGAGGAATTCCGCTAAATCCCTACCCTGTCCAGGGGGAGGCACTAGATGCTACCTGCATTTCCAGCCCAACCCCCGCATTTCCCCGGCAGCCCTCAATGGGAGACACTCGGGGAAGACACGCGAATGGCTTCTAGGAAATCCAAGGTCCTGCAGACAGAAGACGGAACCTCCCCACACTCAGAATTCCGGAACACGGCTGACTGTGTGGGGGAGGTTTGTGGCCGCCGTCCACGCAGCTGACTGGTGTCACAGGTGTTACCTGGCAGGGAAAACCGCTAATTAATACCCTGTTCAGGGAGAGGCACTAGATGCTACCTTCATTTCCAGCCCAAACCCAGGCTTTCCCCGGCAGCCCGCACAGTCAGACACTCGGGGAAGACACGCGAAGGGCTCCTAGGAGATCCGGGGTGCTGCAGACAGAAGACGGAACCTCCCCACAATCAGAATTCCGGAACACGGCTGACTGTGTCGGGGAGGAATGGGGCCGCCGTCTATGAGGCTGCCTGGTGTCACAGGTGTTCCTTGGCAGGGGGAAGTCCGCTAATTACCTCCTATGATCAGGGGGAGGCACTAGATGCTACCTGCATTTCCAGCCCAACCCCCGCCTTTCCCTGGCAGCCCGCACTGGGAGACACTCGGGGAAGACACGCGAATGGCTACTACAGATCCAAGGTCCTGCACACAGAAGACGGAACCTCCCCACACTCACAATTCCGGAACAAGCATGACTGTGTGGGGGAGGTTTGGGGCCGCCGTCCACGCAGCTGACTGGTGTCACAGGTGTTACCTGGCAGGGGAAATCCGCTAACAAAATCCCCTGTCCAGGGAGAGGCAATAGATGCTACCTGCATTTCCAGCCCAACCCTTCACATTTCCCCGGCAGCCCGCAATGTGAGACACTCGGGGAAACACGCGAAGGGCTCCTAGGAGATCCCGGGTGCCTCAGACAGAACACGGAACCTCCCCACACTCAGAATTCCGGAACACGGCTGACTGTGTGGGGGAGGTTTGGGGCCGTCGTCCACGCAGTTGACTGGTGTCAAAGGTGTTCCCCGGCAGGGGGAAGTCCGCTAATTGCCTACCCTGTCCAGGGGGAGGCACTAGATGCTTCCTGCATTTCCAGCCCAACCCCCGCCTTTCCCCGGAAGCCCGCAATTGGAGACACTCGGGGAAAACACGCGGATGGCTCCTATGAAATCCAAGGTCCTGCAGACAGAAGACGGAACCTCCCCACACTCACAATTCCGGAACAAGCCTGACTGTGTGTGGGAAGTTTGGGTCCGCACTCCTCGCAGCTGAGTGGTGTCAAAGGAGTTCGCTGGCAGGAGGAAGTCCGCTAATTGCCTACCCTGTCCAGGGGGAGGCACTAGATGCTACCTGCATTTCCAGCCCCACCCCCGCATTTCCCCGGCAGCCCGCAATGGGAGACACTCGGGGAAGACACGCGAATGGCTCCTAGGAAATCCAAGGTCCTGCAGACAGAAGACGGAACCTCCCCACACTCAGAATTCCGGAACACGGCTGACTGTGTGGGGGAGGTTTGGGGCCGCCGTCCACGCAGCTGACTGGTGTCACAGGTGTTACCTGGCAGGGAAAACCGCTAATTAATACCCTGTTCATGGAGAGGCACTAAATGCTACCTTAATTTCCAACCCAAACCCAGGCTTTCCCCGGCAGCCCGCACAGTCAGACACTCGGGGAAGACACGCGAAGGGCTCCTAGGAGATCCGGGGTGCTGCAGACAGAAGACGGAACCTCCCCACACTCAGAATTCCGGAACACGGCTGACTGTGTGGGGGAGGAATGGGGCCGCCGTCTACGAGGCTGACTGGTGTCACAGGTGTTCCCTGGCAGGGGGAAGTCCGCTAATTACCTCCTATGATCAGGGGGAGGCACTAGATGCTACCTGCATTTCCAGCCCAACCCCCGCCTTTCCCTGGCAGCCCGCACTGGGAGACACTCGGGGAAGACACGCGAATGGCTACTACAGATCCAAGGTCCTGCACACAGAAGACGGAACCTCCCCACACTCACAATTCCGGAACAAGCATGACTGTGTGGGGGAGGTTTGGGGCCGCCGTCCACGCAGCTGACTGGTGTCACAGGTGTTACCTGGCAGGGGAAATCCGCTAACAAAATCCCCTGTCCAGGGAGAGGCAATAGATGCTACCTGCATTTCCAGCCCAACCCTTCACATTTCCCCGGCAGCCCGCAATGTGAGACACTCGGGGAAACACGCGAAGGGCTCCTAGGAGATCCCGGGTGCCTCAGACAGAAGACGGAACCTCCCCACACTCAGAATTCCGGAACACGGCTGACTGTGTGGGGGAGGTTTGGGGCCGCCGTCCACGCAGCTGACTGGTGTCACAGGTGTTACCTGGCAGGGAAAACCGCTAATTAATACCCTGTTCATGGAGAGGCACTAAATGCTACCTGCATTTCCAGCCCAACCCCCGCCTTTCCCCGGCAGTCCGCACAGGCAGACACACGGGGAAGGCACGCGAAGGGCTCCTAGGAGATCCCGGGTTCTGCAGACCGAATACGGAACCTCCCCACACTCAGAATTCCGGAACACGGCTGACTGTGTGGGGGAGGTTTGGGGCCGTCGTCCACGCAGTTGACTGGTGTCAAAGGTGTTCCCCGGCAGGGGGATGTCCGCTAATTGCCTACCCTGTCCAGGGGGAGGCACTAGATGCTACCTGCATTTCCAGCCCAACCCCCTCATTTCCCCGGCAGCCCGCAATGGGATACACTCGGGGAAGACACGCGAATGGCTCCTAGGAAATCCAAGGTCCTGCAGACAGAAGACGGAACCTCCCCACACTCAGAATTCCGGAACACGGCTGACTGTGTGGGGGAGGTTTGGGGCCGCCGTCCACGCAGCTGACTGGTGTCACAGGTGTTACCTGGCAGGGAAAACCGCTAATTAATACCCTGTTCAGGGAGAGGCACTAGATGCTACCTTCATTTCCAGCCCAAACCCAGGCTTTCCCCGGCAGCCCGCACAGTCAGACACTCGGGGAAGACACGCGAAGGGCTCCTAGGAGATCCGGGGTGCTGCAGACAGAAGACGGAACCTCCCCACACTCAGAATTCCGGAACACGGCTGACTGTGTGGGGGAGGTTTGGGGCCGCCGTCCACTCAGCTGACTGGTGTCACAGGTGTTCCCTGGCAGGGGTAATTCTGCTAAATACCTCCCATGTCCAGAGGGAGGCACTAGATGCTACCTGCATTTCCAGCCCAACCCCCGCCTTTCCCTGGCAGCCCGCACTGGGATACACTCGGGGAAGACACGCGAATGGCTACTACAGATCCAAGGTCCTGCACACAGAAGACGGAACCTCCCCACACTCACAATTCCGGAACAAGCATGACTGTGTGGGGGAGGTTTGGGGCCGCCGTCCACGCAGCTGACTGGTGTCACAGGTGTTACCTGGCAGGGGAAATCCGCTAACAAAATCCCCTGTCCAGGGAGAGGCAATAGATGCTACCTGCATTTCCAGCCCAACCCCCACCTTTCCCCGGCAGCCCGCAATGTGAGACACTCGGGGAAGACACGCGGATGGCTCCTAGGAAATCCAAGGTCCTGCAGACAGAAGACGGAACCTCCCCACACTCACAATTCTGGAACAAGCCTGACAGTGTGCGGGAGGTTTGGGTCCGCCCTCCCCAAAGCTGAGTGGTGTCAAAGGAGTTCCCTGGCAGGGGGAATTCCGCTAATTCCCTACCCTGTCCAGGGAGAGGGAATAGATGCTACCTGCATTTCCAGACCAACCCCCACCTTTCCCCGGCAGCCCGCAATGTGAGACACTCGGGGAAGACACGCGAATGGCTCCTAGGAAATCCAAGGTCCTGCAGACAGAAGACGGAACCTCCCCACACTCAGAATTCCGGAACACGGCTGACTGTGTGGGGGAGGTTTGGGGCCGCCGTCCACGCAGCTGACTGGTGTCACAGGTGTTACCTGGCAGGGAAAACCGCTAATTAATACCATGTTCAGGGAGAGGCACTAGATGCTACCTGCATTTCCAGCCCAACCCCCGCCTTTCCCCGGCAGCCCGCACTGGGAGACAATCGGGGAAGACACGTGAATGGCTCCTAGGTGATCCAAGTTTCTGCAGACAGAAGATGGAACCTCCCCACACTCACAATTCCGGAACAAGCCTGACTGTGTGGGGGAGGTTTGGGTCCGCCCTCCTCGCAGCTGAGTTGTGTCAAAGGAGTTCCCTGGCAAGAGGAATTCCGCTAAATCCCTACCCTGTCCAGGGGGAGGCACTAGATGCTACCTGCATTTCCAGCCCAACCCCCGCATTTCCCCGGCAGCCCTCAATGGGAGACAGTCGGGGAAGACACGCGAATGGCTCCTAGGAAATCCAAGGTCCTGCAGACAGAAGACGGAACCTCCCCACACTCAGAATTCCGGAACACGGCTGACTGTGTGGGGGAGGTTTGGGGCCGCCGTCCACGCAGCTGACTGGTGTCACAGGTGTTACCTGGCAGGGAAAACCGCTAATTAATACCCTGTTCAGGGAGAGGCACTAGATGCTACCTTCATTTCCAGCCCAAACCCAGGCTTTCCCCTGCAGAGCGCACAGTCAGACACTCGGGGAAGACACGCGAAGGGCTCCTAGGAGATCCGGGGTGCTGCAGACAGAAGACGGAACCTCCCCACACTCAGAATTCCGGAACACGGCTGACTGTGTGGGGGAGGAATGGGGCCGCCGTCTACGAGGCTGACTGGTGTCACAGGTGTTCCCTGGCAGGGGGAAGTCCGCTAATTACCTCCTATGATCAGGGGGAGGCACTAGATGCTACCTGCATTTCCAGCCCAACCCCCGCCTTTCCCTGGCAGCCCGCACTGGGAGACACTCGGGGAAGACACGCGAATGGCTACTACTGATCCAAGGTCCTGCACACAGAAGACGGAACCTCCCCACACTCACAATTCCGGAACAAGCATGACTGTGTGGGGGAGGTTTGGGGCCGCCGTCCACGCAGCTGACTGGTGTCACAGGTGTTAACTGGCAGGGGAAATCCGCTAACAAAATCCCCTGTCCAGGGAGAGGCAATAGATGCTACCTGCATTTCCAGCCCAACCCTTCACATTTCCCCGGCAGCCCGCAATGTGAGACACTCGGGGAAACACGCGAATGGCTCCTAGGAGATCCCGGGTGCCTCAGACAGAACACGGAACCTCCCCACACTCAGAATTCCGGAACACGGCTGACTGTGTGGGGGAGGTTTGGGGCCGTCGTCCACGCAGTTGACTGGTGTCAAAGGTGTTCCCCGGCAGGGGTAAGTCCGCTAATTGCCTACCCTGTCCAGGGGGAGGCACTAGATGCTACCTGCATTTCCAGCCCAACCCCCGCATTTCCCCGGCAGCCCGCAATGGGATACACTCGGGGAAGACACGCGAATGGCTCCTAGGAAATCCAAGGTCCTGCAGACAGAAGACGGAACCTCCCCACACTCAGAATTCCGGAACACGGCTGACTGTGTGGGGGAGGTTTGGGGCCGCCGTCCACGCAGCTGACTGGTGTCACAGGTGTTACCTGGCAGGGAAAACCGCTAATTAATACCCTGTTCAGGGAGAGGCACTAGATGCTACCTGCATTTCCAGCCCAAACCCAGGCTTTCCCCGGCAGCCCGCACAGTCAGACACTCGGGGAAGACACGCGAAGGGCTCCTAGGAGATCCGGGGTGCTGCAGACAGAAGACGGAACCTCCCCACACTCAGAATTCCGCAACACGGCTGACTGTGTGGGGGAGGTTTGGGGCCGCCGTCCACTCAGCTGACTGGTGTCACAGGTGTTCCCTGGCAGGGGTAATTCTGCTAAATACCTCCCATGTCCAGAGGGAGGCACTAGATGCTACCTGCATTTCCAGCCCAACCCCCGCCTTTCCCTGGCAGCCCGCACTGGGATACACTCGGGGAAGACACGCGAATGGCTACTACAGATCCAAGGTCCTGCACACAGAAGACGGAACCTCCCCACACTCACAATTCCGGAACAAGCATGACTGTGTGGGGGAGGTTTGCGGCCGCCGTCCACGCAGCTGACTGGTGTCAAAGGTGTTACCTGGCAGGGGAAATCCGCTAACAAAATCCCCTGTCCAGGGAGAGGCAATAGATGCTACCTGCATTTCCAGCCCAACCCCCACCTTTCCCCGGCAGCCCGCAATGTGAGACACTCGGGGAAGACACGCGGATGGCTCCTACGAAATCCAAGGTCCTGCAGACAGAAGACGGAACCTCCCCACACTCACAATTCTGGAACAAGCCTGACAGTGTGCGGGAGGTTTGGGTCCGCCCTCCTCAAAGCTGAGTGGTGTCAAAGGAGTTCCCTGGCAGGGGGAATTCCGCTAATTCCCTACCCTGTCCAGGGGGAGGCACTAGATGCTACCTGCATTTCCAGACCAACCCCCGCATTTCCCCGGCAGCCCGCAATGGGATACACTCGGGGAAGACACGCGAATGGCTCCTAGGAAATCCAAGGTCCTGCAGACAGAGGACGGAACCTCCCCACACTCAGAATTCCGGAACACGGCTGACTGTGTGGGGGAGGTTTGGGGCCGCCGTCCACGCAGCTGACTGGTGTCACAGGTGTTACCTGGCAGGGAAAACCGCTAATTAATACCCTGTTCAGGGAGAGGCACTAGATGCTACCTGCATTTCCAGACCAACCCCAGCCTTTCCCCGGCAGCCCGCAATGGGAAACACTCGGGGAAGACACGTGAAGGGCTCCTAGGAGATCCCGGGTTCTGCAGACCGAATACGGAACCTCCCCACACTCAGAATTCCGGAACACGGCTAACTGTGTGGGGGAGGAATGGGGCCGCCGTCCACGAGGCTGACTGGTGTCACAGGTGTTCCCTGGCAGGGGTAATTCTGCTAAATACCTCCCATGTCCAGAGGGAGGCACTAGATGCTACCTGCATTTCCAGCCCAACCCCCGACTTTCCCCGGCAGCCCGCACTGGGAGACAATCGGGGAAGACACGCGAATGGCTCCTAGGGGATCCAAGGTTCTGCAGACAGAAGACGGAACCTCCCCACACTCACAATTCTGGAACAAGCCTGACAGTGTGCGGGAGGTTTGGGTCCGCCCTCCTCAAAGCTGAGTGGTGTCAAAGGAGTTCCCTGGCAGGGGGAATTCCGCTAATTCCCTACCCTGTCCAGGGGGAGGCACTAGATGCTACCTGCATTTCCAGACCAACCCCAGCCTTTCCCCGGCAGCCCGCAATGGGAAACACTCGGGGAAGACACGTGAAGGGCTCCTAGGAGATCCCGGGTTCTGCAGACCGAATACGGAACCTCCCCACACTCAGAATTCCGGAACACGGCCGACTGTGTGGGGGAGGAATGGGGCCGCCGTCCACGAGGCTGACTGGTGTCACAGGTGTTCCCTGGCAGGGGTAATTCTGCTAAATACCTCCCAAGTCCAGAGGGAGGCACTAGATGCTACCTGCATTTCCAGCCCAACCCCCGACTTTCCCCGGCAGCCCGCACTGGGAGACAATCGGGGAAGACACGCGAATGGCTCCTAGGGGATCCAAGGTTCTGCAGACAGAAGACGGAACCTCCCCACACTCACAATTCCGGATCAAGCCTGACTGTGTGGGGGAGGTTTGGGTCCGCCCTCCTCGCAGCTGAGTGGTGTCAAAGGAGTTCCCTGGCAGGGGGAATTCCGCTAATTCCCTACCCTGTCCAGGGGGAGGCACTAGATGCTACCTGCATTTCCAGCCACACCCCCGCATTTCCCCGGCAGACCGCAATGGGAGACACTCGGGGAAGACACGCGAATGGCTCCTAGGAGATCCGGGGTGCTGCAGACAGAAGACGGAACCTCCCCACACTCAGAATTCCGGAACACGGCTGACTGTGTGGGGGAGGTTTGGGGCCGCAGTCCACTCAGCTGACTGGTGTCACAGGTGTTCCCTGGCAGGGGTAATTCCGCTAAATACCTCCCATGTCCAGGGGGAGGCACTAGATGCTACCTGCATTTCCAGCCCAACCCCCGCCTTTCCCTGGCAGCACGCACTGGGAGACACTCGGGGAAGACACGCGAAGGGCTCCTAGGAAATCCAAGGTCCTGCAGACAGAAGACGGGACCTCCACACACTCAGAATTCCGGAACACGGCTGACTGTGTGGGGGAGGTTTGGGGCCGCCGTCCACGCAGCTGACTGGTGTCACAGGTGTTACCTGGCAGGGAAAACCGCTAATTAATACCCTGTTCAGGGAGAGGCACTAGATGCTACCTGCATTTCCAGCCCAACCCCCACCTTTCCCCGGCAGTCCGCAATGGTAGACACTCGGGGAAGACACGCGGATGGCTCCTAGGAAATCCAAGGTCCTGCAGACAGAAGACGGAACCTCCCCACACTCAGAATTCCGGAACACGGCTGACTGTGTGGGGGAGGTTTGGGGCCGCCGTCCACGCAGCTGACTGGTGTCACAGGTGTTACCTGGCAGGGAAAACCGCTAATTAATACCCTGTTCAGGGAGAGGCACTAGAAGCTACCTGCATTTCCAGCCCAAACCCAGGCTTTCTCCGGCAGCCCGCACAGTCAGACACTCGGGGAAGACACGCGAAGGGCTCCTAGGAGATCCGGGGTGCTGCAGACAGAAGACGGAACCTCCCCACACTCAGAATTCCGGAACACGGCTGACTGTGTGGGGGAGGTTTGGGGCCGCAGTCTACTCAGCTGACTGGTGTCACAGGTGTTCCCTGGCAGGGGTAATTCCGGTAAATACCTCCCATGTCCAGGGGGAGGCACTAGATGCTACCTGCATTTCCAGCCCAACCCCCGCCTTTCCCCGGCAGCCCGCAATGGGAGACACTCGGGGAAGACACGCGAATGGCTCCTAGGAAATCCAAGGTCCTGCAGACAGAAGACGGAACCTCCCCACACTCAGAATTCCGGAACACGGCTGACTGTGTGGGGGAGGTTTGGGGCCGCCGTCCACGCAGCTGACTGGTGTCACAGGTGTTACCTGGCAGGGAAAACCGCTAATTAATACCCTGTTCAGGGAGAGGCACTAGATGCTACCTGCATTTCCAGCCCAACCCCCACCTTTCCCCGGCAGCCCGCAATGGGAGACACTCGGGGAAGACACGCGGATGGCTCCTAGGAAATCCAAGGTCCTGCAGACAGAAGACGGAACCTCCCCACACTCACAATTCTGGAACAAGCCTGACAGTGTGCGGGAGGTTTGGGTACGCCCTCCTCACAGCTGAGTGGTGTCAAAGGATTTCCCTGGCAGGGGGAATTCCGCTAATTCCCTACCATGTCCAGGGGGAGGCACTAGATGCTACCTGCATTTCCAGACCAACCCCAGCCTTTCCCCGGCAGCCCGCAATGGGAAACACTCGGGGAAGACACGTGAAGGGCTCCTAGGAGATCCCGGGTTCTGCAGACCGAATACGGAACCTCCCCACACTCAGAATTCCGGAACACGGCTGACTGTGTGGGGGAGGAATGGGGCCGCCGTCCACGAGGCTGACTGGTGTCACAGGTGTTCCCTGGCAGGGGTAATTCTGCTAAATACCTCCCATGTCCAGAGGGAGGCACTAGATGCTACCTGCATTTCCAGCCCAACCCCCGCATTTCCCCGGCAGCCCGCACTGGGAGACAATCGGGGAAGACACGTGAATGGCTCCTAGGGGATCCAAGGTTCTGCAGACAGAAGACGGAACCTCCCCACACTCACAATTCCGGAACACGGCTGACTGTGTGGGGGACGTTTGGGGCCGCCGTCCACGCAGCTGACTGGTGTCACAGGTGTTACCTGGCAGGGAAAACCGCTAATTAATACCCTGTTCAGGGCGAGGCACTAGATGCTACCTTCATTTCCAGCCCAAACCCAGGCTTTCTCCGGCAGCCCGCACAGTCAGACACTCGGGGAAGACACGCGAAGGGCTCCTAGGAGATCCGGGGTGCTGCAGACAGAAGACGGAACCTCCCCACACTCAGAATTCCGGAACACGGCTGACTGTGTGGGGGAGGTTTGGGGTCGCCGTCCACTCAGCTGACTGGTGTCACAGGTGTTCCCTGGCAGGGGTAATTCTGCTAAATACCTCCCATGTCCAGAGGGAGGCACTAGATGCTACCTGCATTTCCAGCCCAACCCCCGCCTTTCCCTGGCAGCCCGCACTGGAGACACTCGGGGAAGACACGCGAATGGCTACTACAGATCCAAGGTTCTGCAGACAGAAGACGGAACCTCCCCACACTCACAATTCCGGAACAAGCCTGACTGTGTGGTGGAGGTTTGGGTCCGCCGTCCTCGCAGCTGAGTTGTGTCAAAGGAGTTCCCTGGCAAGAGGAATTCCGCTAAATCCCTACCCTGTCCAGGGGGAGGCACTAGATGCTACCTGCATTTCCAGCCCAACCCCCGCATTTCCCCGGCAGCCCTCAATGGGAGACACTCGGGGAAGACACGCGAATGGCTTCTAGGAAATCCAAGGTCCTGCAGACAGAAGACGGAACCTCCCCACACTCAGAATTCCGGAACACGGCTGACTGTGTGGGGGAGGTTTGTGGCCGCCGCCACGCAGCTGACTGGTGTCACAGGTGTTACCTGGCAGGGAAAACCGCTAATTAATACCCTGTTCAGGGAGAGGCACTAGATGCTACCTTCATTTCCGGCCCAAACCCAGGCTTTCCCCGGCAGCCCGCACAGTCAGACACTCGGGGAAGACACGCGAAGGGCTCCTAGGAGATCCGGGGTGCTGCAGACAGAAGACGGAACCTCCCCACAATCAGAATTCCGGAACACGGCTGACTGTGTCGGGGAGAAATGGGGCCGCCGTTTATGAGGCTGCCTGGTGTCACAGGTGTTCCCTGGCAGGGGGAAGTCCGCTAATTACCTCCTATGATCAGGGGGAGGCACTAGATGCTACCTGCATTTCCAGCCCAACCCCCGCCTTTCCCTGGCAGCCCGCACTGGGAGACACTCGGGGAAGACACGCGAATGGCTACTACAGATCCAAGGTCCTGCACACAGAAGACGGAACCTCCCCACACTCACACTTCCGGAACAAGCATGACTGTGTGGGGGAGGTTTGGGGCCGCCGTCCACGCAGCTGACTGGTGTCACAGGTGTTACCTGGCAGGGGAAATCCGCTAACAAAATCCCCTGTCCAGGGAGAGGCAATAGATGCTACCTGCATTTCCAGCCCAACCCCCGCCTTTCCCTGGCAGCCCGCACTGGGAGACACTCGGGGAAGACACGCGAATGGCTACTACAGATCCAAGGTCCTGCACACAGAAGACGGAACCTCCCCACACTCACAATTCCGGAACAAGCATGACTGTGTGGGGGAGGTTTGGGGCCGCCGTCCACGCAGCTGACTGGTGTCACAGGTGTTACCTGGCAGGGGAAATCCGCTAACAAAATCCCCTGTCCAGGGAGAGGCAATAGATGCTACCTGCATTTCCAGCCCAACCCTTCACATTTCCCCGGCAGCCCGCAATGTGAGACACTCGGGGAAACACGCGAAGGGCTCCTAGGAGATCCCGGGTGCCTCAGACAGAACACGGAACCTCCCCACACTCAGAATTCCGGAACACGGCTGACTGTGTGGGGGAGGTTTGGGGCCGTCGTCCACGCAGTTGGCTGGTGTCAAAGGTGTTCCCCGGCAGGGGGAAGTCCGCTAATTGCCTACCCTGTCCAGGGGGAGGCACTAGATGCTTCCTGCATTTCCAGCCCAACCCCCGCCTTTCCCCGGAAGCCCGCAATTGGAGACACTCGGGGAAAACACGCGGATGGCTCCTATGAAATCCAAGGTCCTGCAGACAGAAGACGGAACCTCCCCACACTCACAATTCCGGAACAAGCCTGACTGTGTGTGGGAAGTTTGGGTCCGCAATCCTCGCAGCTGAGTGGTGTCAAAGGAGTTCGCTGGCAGGAGGAAGTCCGCTAATTGCCTACCCTGTCCAGGGGGAGGCACTAGATGCTACCTGCATTTCCAGCCCCACCCCCGCATTTCCCCGGCAGCCCGCAATGGGAGACACTCGGGGAAGACACGCGAATGGCTCCTAGGAAATCCAAGGTCCTGCAGACAGAAGACGGAACCTCCCCACACTCAGAATTCCGGAACACGGCTGACTGTGTGGGGGAGGTTTGGGGCCGCCGTCCACGCAGCTGACTGGTGTCACAGGTGTTACCTGGCAGGGAAAACCGCTAATTAATACCCTGTTCATGGAGAGGCACTAAATGCTACCTGCATTTCCAGCCCAACCCCCGACTTTCCCCGGCAGTCCGCACAGGCAGACACACGGGGAAGGCACGCGAAGGGCTCCTAGGAGATCCCGGGTTCTGCAGACCGAATACGGAACCTCCCCACAATCAGAATTCCGGAACACGGCTGACTGTGTGGGGGAGGAATGGGGCCGCCGTCCACGAGGCTGACTGGTGTCACAGGTGTTCCCTGGCAGGGGGAAGTCCGCTAATTACCTCCTATGATCAGGGGGAGGCACTAGATGCTATCTGCATTTCCAGCACAACCCCCGACTTTCCCCGGCAGCCCGCACTGGGAGACAATCGGGGAAGACACGCGAATGGCTCCTAGGGGATCCAAGGTTCTGCAGACAGAAGACGGAACCTCCCCACACTCACAATTCCGGATCAAGCCTGACTGTGTGGGGGAGGTTTGGGTCCGCCCTCCTCGCAGCTGAGTGGTGTCAAAGGAGTTCCCTGGCAGGGGGAATTCCGCTAATTCCCTACCCTGTCCAGGGGGAGGCACTAGATGCTACCTGCATTTCCAGCCCCACCCCCGCATTTCCCCGGCAGCCCGCAATGGGAGACACTCGGGGAAGACACGCGAATGGCTCCTAGGAAATCCAAGGTCCTGCAGACAGAAGACGGAACCTCCCCACACTCAGAATTCCGGAACACGGCTGACTGGGTGGGGGAGGTTTGGGGCCGCCGTCCACGCAGATGACTGGTGTCACAGGTGTTACCTGGCAGGGAAAACCGCTAATTAATACCCTGTTCAGGGAGAGGCACTAGATGCTACCTTCATTTCCAGCCCAAACCCAGGCTTTCCCCGGCAGCCCGCACAGTCAGACACTCGGGGAAGACACGCGAAGGGCTCCTAGGAGATCCGGGGTGCTGCAGACAGAAGACGGAACCTCCCCACACTCAGAATTCCGGAACACGGCTGACTGTGTGGGGGAGGAATGGGGCCGCCGTCTACGAGGCTGACTGGTGTCACAGGTGTTCCCTGGCAGGGGGAAGTCCGCTAATTACCTCCTATGATCAGGGGGAGGCACTAGATGCTACCTGCATTTCCAGCCCAACCCCCGCCTTTCCCTGGCAGCCCGCACTGGGAGACACTCGGGGAAGACACGCGAAAGGCTACTACAGATCCAAGGTCCTGCACACAGAAGACGGAACCTCCCCACACTCACAATTCCGGAACAAGCATGACTGTGTGGGGGAGGTTTGGGGCCGCCGTCCACGCAGCTGACTGGTGTCACAGGTGTTACCTGGCAGGGGAAATCCGCTAACAAAATCCCCTCTCCAGGGAGAGGCAATAGATGCTACCTGCATTTCCAGCCCAACCCTTCACATTTCCCCGGCAGCCCGCAATGTGAGACACTCGGGGAAACACGCGAAGGGCTCCTAGGAGATCCCGGGTGCCTCAGACAGAACACGGAACCTCCCCACACTCAGAATTCCGGAACACGGCTGACTGTGTGGGGGAGGAATGGGGCCGCCGTCTACGAGGCTGACTGGTGTCACAGGTGTTCCCTGGCAGGGGGAAGTCCGCTAATTACCTCCTATGATCAGGGGGAGGCACTAGATGCTACCTGCATTTCCAGCCCAACCCCCGCCTTTCCCTGGCAGCCCGCACTGGGAGACACTCGGGGAAGACACGCGAATGGCTACTACTGATCCAAGGTCCTGCACACAGAAGACGGAACCTCCCCACACTCACAATTCCGGAACAAGCATGACTGTGTGGGGGAGGTTTGGGGCCGCCGTCCACGCAGCTGACTGGTGTCACAGGTGTTACCTGGCAGGGGAAATCCGCTAAAAAAATCCCCTGTCCAGGGAGAGGCAATAGATGCTACCTGCATTTCCAGCCCAACCCTTCACATTTCCCCGGCAGCCCGCAATGTGAGACACTCGGGGAAACACGCGAATGGCTCCTAGGAGATCCCGGGTGCCTCAGACAGAACACGGAACCTCCCCACACTCAGAATTCCGGAACACGGCTGACTGTGTGGGGGAGGTTTGGGGCCGTCGTCCACGCAGTTGACTGGTGTCAAAGGTGTTCCCCGGCAGGGGGAAGTCCGCTAATTGCCTACCCTGTCCAGGGGGAGGCACTAGATGCTACCTGCATTTCCAGCCCAAACCCAGGCTTTCCCCGGCAGCCCGCACAGTCAGACACTCGGGGAAGACACGCGAAGGGCTCCTAGGAGATCCGGGGTGCTGCAGACAGAAGACGGAACCTCCCCACACTCAGAATTCCGGAACACGGCTGACTGTGTGGGGGAGGAATGGGGCCGCCGTCTACGAGGCTGACTGGTGTCACAGGTGTTCCCTGGCAGGGGGAAGTCCGCTAATTACCTCCTATGATCAGGGGGAGGCACTAGATGCTACCTGCATTTCCAGCCCAACCCCCGCCTTTCCCTGGCAGCCCGCACTGGGAGACACTCGGGGAAGACACGCGAAAGGCTACTACAGATCCAAGGTCCTGCACACAGAAGACGGAACCTCCCCACACTCACAATTCCGGAACAAGCATGACTGTGTGGGGGAGGTTTGGGGCCGCCGTCCACGCAGCTGACTTGTGTCACAGGTGTTACTTGGCAGGGGAAATCCGCTAACAAAATCCCCTGTCCAGGGAGAGGGAATAGATGCTACCTGCATTTCCAGCACAACCCCCACCTTTCCCCGGCAGCCCGCAATGTGAGACACTCGGGGAAGACACCGGATGGCTCCTAGGAAATCCAAGGTCCTGCAGACAGGAGAAGGAACCTCCCCACACTCACAATTCTGGAACAAGCCTGACAGTGTGCGGGAGGTTTTGGTCCGCCCTCCTCACAGCTGAGTGGTGTCAAAGGAGTTCCCTGGCAGGGGGAATTCCGCTAATTCCCTACCCTGTCCAGGGGGAGGCACTAGATGCTACCTGCATTTCCAGACCAACCCCAGCCTTTCCCCGGCAGCCCGCAATGGGAAACACTCGGGGAAGACACGTGAAGGGCTCCTAGGAGATCCCGGGTTCTGCAGACCGAATACGGAACCTCCCCACACTCAGAATTCCGGAACACGGCTGACTGTGTGGGGGAGGAATGGGGCCGCCGTCCACGAGGCTGACTGGTGTCACAGGTGTTCCCGGGCAGGGGTAATTCTGCTAAATACCTCCCATGTCCAGAGGGAGGCACTAGATGCTACCTGCATTTCCAGCCCAACCCCCGCCTTTCCCCGGCAGCCCGCACTGGGTGACAATCGGGGAAGACACGTGAATGGCTCCTAGGGGATCCAAGTTTCTGCAGACAGAAGACGGAACCTCCCCACACTCACAATTCCGGAACAAGCCTGACTGTGTGGGGGAGGTTTGGGTCCGCCCTCCTCGCAGCTGAGTTGTGTCAAAGGAGTTCCCTGGCAAGAGGAATTCCGCTAAATCCCTACCCTGTCCAGGGGGAGGCACTAGATTCTACCTGCATTTCCAGCCCAACCCCCGCATTTCCCCGGCAGCCCGCAATGGGAGACACTCGGGGAAGACACGCGAATGGCTCCTAGGAAATCCAAGGTCCTGCAGACAGAAGACGGAACCTCCCCACACTCAGAATTCCGGAACACGGCTGACTGTGTGGGGGAGGTTTGGGGCCGCCGTCCACGCAGCTGACTGGTGTCACAGGTGTTACCTGGCAGGGAAAACCGCTAATTAATACCCTGTTCAGGGAGAGGCACTAGATGCTACCTGCATTTCCAGCCCAACCCCCACCTTTCCCCGGCAGCCCGCAATGGGAGACACTCGGGGAAGACACGCGGATGGCTCCTAGGAAATCCAAGGTCCTGCAGACAGAAGACGGAACCTACCCACACTCACAATTCCGGAACAAGCCTGACTGTGTGTGGGAAGTTTGGGTCCGCACTCCTCGCAGCTGAGTGGTGTCAAAGGAGTTCGCTGGCAGGAGGAAGTCCGCTAATTGCCTACCCTGTCCAGGGGGAGGCACTAGATGCTACCTGCATTTCCAGCCCAACCCCCGCATTTCCCCGGCAGCCCGCAATGGGAGACACTCGGGGAAGACACGCAAATGGCTCCTAGGAAATCCAAGGTCCTGCAGACAGAAGACGGAACCTCCCCACACTCAGTATTCCGGAACACGGCTGACTGTGTGGGGGAGGTTTGGGGCCGACGTCCACGCAGCTGACTGGTGTCACAGGTGTTACCTGGCAGGGAAAACCGCTAATTAATACCCTGTTCATGGAGAGGCACTAAATGCTACCTGCATTTCCAGCCCAACCCCCGCCTTTCCCCGGCAGTCCGCACAGGCAGACACACGGGGAAGGCACGCGAAGGGCTCCTAGGAGATCCCGGGTTCTGCAGACCGAATACGGAACCTCCCCACAATCAGAATTCCGGAACACGGCTGACTGTGTGGGGGAGGAATGGGGCCGCCGTCCACGAGGCTGACTGGTGTCACAGGTGTTCCCTGGCAGGGGGAAGTCCGCTAATTACCTCCTATGATCAGGGGGAGGCACTAGATGCTATCTGCATTTCCAGCCCAACCCCCGACTTTCCCCGGCAGCCCGCACTGGGAGACAATCGGGGAAGACACGCGAATGGCTCCTAGGGGATCCAAGGTTCTGCAGACAGAAGACGGAACCTCCCCACACTCACAATTCCGGATCAAGCCTGACTGTGTGGGGGAGGTTTGGGTCCGCCCTCCTCGCAGCTGAGTGGTGTCAAAGGAGTTCTCTGGCAGGGGGAATTCCGCTAATTCCCTACCCTGTCCAGGGGGAGGCACTAGATGCTACCTGCATTTCCAGCCCCACCCCCGCATTTCCCCGGCAGCCCGCAATGGGAGACACTCGGGGAAGACACGCGAATGGCTCCTAGGAAATCCAAGGTCCTGCAGACAGAAGACGGAACCTCCGCACACTCAGAATTCCGGAACACGGCTGACTGGGTGGGGGAGGTTTGGGGCCGCCGTCCACGCAGCTGACTGGTGTCACAGGTGTTACCTGGCAGGGAAAACCGCTAATTAATACATTGTTCAGGGAGAGGCACTAGATGCTACCTTCATTTCCAGCCTAAACCCAGGCTTTCCCCGGCAGAGCGCACAGTCAGACACTCGGGGAAGACACGCGAAGGGCTCCTAAGAGATCCGGGGTGCTGCAGACAGAAGACGGAACCTCCCAACACTCAGAATTCCGGAACACGGCTGACTGTGTGGGGGAGGTTTGGAGCCGCCGTCCACTCAGCTGACTGGTGTCACAGGTGTTCCCTGGCTTGGGTAATTCTGCTAAATACCTCCCATGTCCAGAGGGAGGCACTAGATGCTACCTGCATTTCCAGCCCAACCCCCGCCTTTCCCTGGCAGCCCGCACTGGGAGACACTCGGGGAAGACACGCGAATGGCTACTACAGATCCAAGGTCCTGCACACAGAAAACGGAACCTCCCCACACTCACAATTCCGGAACAAGCATGACTGTGTGGGGGAGGTTTGGGGCCGCCGTCCATGCAGCTGACTTGTGTCACAGGTGTTACTTGGCAGGGGAAATCCGCTAACAAAATCCCCTGTCCAGGGAGAGGGAATAGATGCTACCTGCATTTCCAGCCCAACCCCCACCTTTCCCCGGCAGCCCGCAATGTGATACACTCGGGGAAGACACGCGGATGGCTCCTAGGAAATCCAAGGTCCTGCAGACAGGAGACGGAACCTCCCCACACTCACAATTCTGGAACAAGCCTGACAGTGTGCGGGAGGTTTTGGTCCGCCCTCCTCACAGCTGAGTGGTGTCAAAGGAGTTCCCTGGCAGGGGGAATTCCGCTAATTCCCTAACCTGTCCAGGGGGAGGCACTAGATGCTACCTGCATTTCCAGACCAACCCCAGCCTTTCCCCGGCAGCCCGCAATGGGAAACACTCGGGGAAGACACGTGAAGGGCTCCTAGGAGATCCCGGGTTCTGCAGACCGAATACGGAACCTCCCCACACTCAGAATTCCGGAACACGGCTGACTGTGTGGGGGAGGAATGGGGCCGCCGTCCACGAGGCTGACTGGTGTCACAGGTGTTCCCGGGCAGGGGTAATTCTGCTAAATACCTCCCATGTCCAGAGGGAGGCACTAGATGCTACCTGCATTTCCAGCCCAACCCCCGCCTTTCCCCGGCAGCCCGCACTGGGAGACAATCGGGGAAGACACGTGAATGGCTCCTAGGGGATCCAAGTTTCTGCAGACAGAAGACGGAACCTCCCCACACTCACAATTCCGGAACAAGCCTGACTGTGTGGGGGAGGTTTGGGTCCGCCCTCCTCGCAGCTGAGTTGTGTCAAAGGAGTTCCCTGGCAAGAGGAATTCCGCTAAATCCCTACCCTGTCCAGGGGGAGGCACTAGATTCTACCTGCATTTCCAGCCCAACCCCCGCATTTCCCCGGCAGCCCGCAATGGGAGACACTCGGGGAAGACACGCGAATGGCTCCTAGGAAATCCAAGTTCCTGCAGACAGAAGACGGAACCTCCCCACACTCAGAATTCCGGAACACGGCTGACTGTGTGGGGGAGGTTTGGGGCCGCCGTCCACGCAGCTGACTGGTGTCACAGGTGTTACCTGGCAGGGAAAACCGCTAATTAATACCCTGTTCAGGGAGAGGCACTAGATGCTACCTTCATTTCCAGCCCAAACCCAGGCTTTCCCCGGCATCCCGCACAGTCAGACACTCGGGGAAGACACGCGAAGGGCTCCTAGGAGATCCGGGGTGCTGCAGACAGAAGACGGAACCTCCCCACAATCAGAATTCCGGAACACGGCTGACTGTGTGGGGGAGGAATGGGGCCGCCGTCTACGAGGCTGACTGGTGTCACAGGTGTTCCCTGGCAGGGGGAAGTCCGCTAATTACCCTCTATGATCAGGGGGAGGCACTAGATGCTACCTGCATTTCCAGCCCAACCCCCGCCATTCCCTGGCAGCCCGCCTTGGGAGACACTCGGGGAAGACACGCGAAAGGCTACTACAGATCCAAGGTCCTGCACACAGAAGACGGAACCTCCCCACACTCACAATTCCGGAACAAGCATGACTGTGTGGGGGAGGTTTGGGGCCGCCGTCCACGCAGCTGACTGCTGTCACAGGTGTTACCTGGCAGGGGAAATCCGCTAACAAAATCCCCTGTCCAGGGAGAGGCAATAGATGCTACCTGCATTTCCAGCCCAACCCTTCACATTTCCCCGGCAGCCCGCAATGTGAGACACTCTGGGAAACACGCGAAGGGCTCCTAGGAGATCCCGGGTGCCTCAGACAGAACACGGAACCTCCCCACACTCAGAATTCCGGAACACGGCTGACTGTGTGGGGGAGGTTTGGGGCCGTCGTCCACGCAGTTGACTGGTGTCAAAGGTGTTCCCCGGCAGGGGGAAGTCCGCTAATTGCCTACCCTGTCCAGGGGGAGGCACTAGATGCTACATGCATTTCCAGCCCAACCCCCGCATTTCCCCGGCAGCCCGCAATGTAATACACTCGGGGAAGACACGCGAATGGCTCCTAATAAATCCAAGGTCCTGCAGACAGAAGACGGAACCTCCCCACACTCAGAATTCCGGAACACGGCTGACTGTGTGGGGGAGGTTTGGGGCCGCCGTCCACGCAGCTGACTGGTGTCACAGGTGTTACCTGGCAGGGAAAACCGCTAATTAATACCCTGTTCAGGGAGAGGCACTAGATGCTACCTGCATTTCCAGCCCAACCCCCACCTTTCCCCGGCAGCCCGCAATGTGAGACACTCGGGGAAGACACGCGGATGGCTCCTAGGAAATCCAAGGTCCTGCAGACAGAAGACGGAACCTCCCCACACTCACAATTCTGGAACAAGCCTGACAGTGTGCGGGAGGTTTGGGTCCGCCCTCCTCAAAGCTGAGTGGTGACAAAGGAGTTCCCTGGCAGGGGGAATTCCGCTAATTCCCTACCCTGTCCAGGGGGAGGCACTAGATGCTACCTGCATTTCCAGCCCAACCCCCGCATTTCCCCGGCAGCCCGCAATGGGATACACTCGGGGAAGACACGCGAATGGCTCCTAGGAAATCCAAGGTCCTGCAGACAGAAGACGGAACCTCCCCACACTCAGAATTCCGGAACACGGCTGACTGTGTGGGGGAGGTTTGGGGCCGCCGTCCACGCAGCTGACTGGTGTCACAGGTGTTACCTGGCAGGGAAAACCGCTAATTAATACCCTGTTCAGGGAGAGGCACTAGATGCTACCTGCATTTCCAGCCCAACCCCCGCCTTTCCCCGGCATCCCGCACTGGGAGACAATCGGGGAAGACACGTGAATGGCTCCTAGGGGATCCAAGTTTCTGCAGACAGAAGACGGAACCTCCCCACACTCACAATTCCGGAACAAGCCTTACTGTGTGGGGGAGGTTTGGGTCCGCCCTCCTCGCAGCTGAGTTGTGTCAAAGGAGTTCCCTGGCAAGAGGAATTCCGCTAAATCCCTACCCTGTCCAGGGGGAGGCACTAGATGCTACCTGCATTTCCAGCCCAACCCCCGCATTTCCCCGGCAGCCCTCAATGGGAGACACTCGGGGAAGACACGCGAATGGCTCCTAGGAAATCCAAGGTCCTGCAGACAGAAGACGGAACCTCCCCACACTCAGAATTCCGGAACACGGCTGACTGTGTGGGGGAGGTTTGGGGCCGCCGTCCACGCAGCTGACTGATGTCACAGGTGTTACCTGGCAGGGAAAACCGCTAATTAATACCCTGTTCAGGGAGAGGCACTAGATGCTACCTTCATTTCCAGCCCAAACCCAGGCTTTCCCCGGCAGCCCGTACAGTCAGACACTCGGGGAAGACACGCGAAGGGCTCCTAGGAGATCCGGGGTGCTGCAGACAGAAGACGGAACCTCCCCACAATCAGAATTCCGGAACACGGCTGACTGTGTGGGGGAGGAATGGGGCCGCCGTCTACGAGGCTGACTGGTGTCACAGGTGTTCCCTGGCAGGGGGAAGTCCGCTAATTACCTCCTATGATCAGGGGGAGGCACTAGATGCTACCTGCATTTCCAGCCCAACCCCCGCCTTTCCCTGGCAGCCCGCACTGGGAGACACTAGGGGAAGACACGCGAAAGGCTACTACAGATCCAAGGTCCTGCACACAGAAGACGGAACCTCCCCACACTCACAATTCTGGAACAAGCCTGACAGTGTGCGGGAGGTTTGGGTCCGTCCTCCTCAAAGCTGAGTGGTGTCAAAGGAGTTCCCTGGCAGGGGGAATTCCGCTAATTCCCTACCCTGTCCAGGGGGAGGCACTAGATGCTACCTGCATTTCCAGACCAACCCCAGCCTTTCCCCGGCAGCCCGCAATGGGAAACACTCGGGGAAGACACGTGAAGGGCTCCTAGGAGATCCCGGGTTCTGCAGACCGAATACGGAACCTCCCCACACTCAGAATTCCGGAACACGGCTGACTGTGTGGGGGAGGAATGGGGCCGCCGTCCACGAGGCTGACTGGTGTCACAGGTGTTCCCTGGCAGGGGTAATTCTGCTAAATACCTCCCATGTCCAGAGGGAGGCACTAGATGCTACCTGCATTTCCAGCCCAACCCCCGACTTTCCCCGGCAGCCCGCACTGGGAGACAATCGGGGAAGACACGCGAATGGCTCCTAGGGGATCCAAGGTTCTGCAGACAGAAGACGGAACCTCCCCACACTCACAATTCCGGATCAAGCCTGACTGTGTGGGGGAGGTTTGGGTCCGCCCTCCTCGCAGCTGAGTGGTGTCAAAGGAGTTCCCTGGCAGGGGGAATTCCGCTAATTCCCTACCCTGTCCAGGGGGAGGCACTAGATGCTACCTGCATTTCCAGCCCCACCCCCGCATTTCCCCGGCAGCCCGCAATGGGAAACACTCGGGGAAGACACGCGAAGGGCTCCTAGGAGATCCGGGGTGCTGCAGACAGAAGACGGAACCTCCCCACACTCAGAATTCCGGAACACGGCTGACTGTGTGGGGGAGGTTTGGGGCCGCCGTCCACGCAGCTGACTGGTGTCACAGGTGTTACCTGGCAGGGAAAACCGCTAATTAATACCCTGTTCAGGGAGAGGCACTAGAAGCTACGTGCATTTCCAGCCCAAACCCAGGCTTTCTCCGGCAGCACGCACAGTCAGACACTCGGGGAAGACACGCGAAGGGCTCCTAGGAGATCCGGGGTGCTGCAGACAGAAGACGGAACCTCCCCACACTCAGAATTCCGGAACACGGCTGACTGTGTGGGGGAGGTTTGGGGCCGCAGTCCACTCAGCTGACTGGTGTCACAGGTGTTCCCTGGCAGCGGTAATTCCGCTAAATACCTCCCATGTCCAGGGGGAGGCACTAGATGCTACCTGCATTTCCAGCCCAACCCCCGCCTTTCCCTGGCAGCACGCACTGGGAGACACTCGGGGAAGTCACGCGAAGGGCTCCTAGGAAATCCAGGGTCCTGCAGACAGAAGACGGAACCTCCCCACACTCAGAATTCCGGAACACGGCTGACTGTGTGGGGGAGGTTTGGGGCCGCCGTCCACGCAGCTGACTGGTGTCACAGGTGTTACCTGGCAGGGAAAACCGCTAATTAATACCCTGTTCAGGGAGAGGCACTAGATGCTACCTGCATTTCCAGCTCAACCCCCACCTTTCCCCGGCAGCCCGCAATGGGAGACACTCGGGGAAGACACGCGGATGGCTCCTAGGAAATCCAAGGTCCTGCAGACAGAAGACGGAACCTCCCCACACTCACAATTCTGGAACAAGCCTGACAGTGTGCGGGAGGTTTGGGTCCGCCCTCCTCACAGCTGAGTGGTGTCAAAGGAGTTCCCTGGCAGGGGGAATTCCGCTAATTCCCTACCCTGTCCAGGGGGAGGCACTAGATGCTACCTGCATTTCCAGACCAACCCCAGCCTTTCCCCGGCAGCCCGCAATGGGAAACACTCGGGGAAGACACGTGAAGGGCTCCTAGGAGATCCCGGGTTCTGCAGACCGAATACGGAACCTCCCCACACTCAGAATTCCGGAACACGGCTGACTGTGTGGGGGAGGAATGGGGCCGCCGTCCACGAGGCTGACTGGTGTCACAGGTGTTCCCTGGCAGGGGTAATTCTGCTAAATACCTCCCATGTCCAGAGGGAGGCACTAGATGCTACCTGCATTTCCAGCCCAACCCCCGCATTTCCCCGGCAGCCCACACTGGGAGACAATCGGGGAAGACACGTGAATGGCTCCTAGGGGATCCAAGGTTCTGCAGACAGAAGACGGAACCTCCCCACACTCACAATTCCGGAACAAGGCTGACTGTGTGGGGGAGGTTTGAGGCCGCCGTCCACGCAGCTGACTGGTGTCACAGGTGTTACCTGGCAGGGAAAACCGCTAATTAATACCCTGTTAAGGGAGAGGCACTAGATGCTACCTTCATTTCCAGCCCAAACCCAGGCTTTCCCCGGCAGCCCGCACAGTCAGACACTCGGGGAAGACACGCGAAGGGCTCCTAGGAGATCCGGGGTGCTGCAGACAGAAGACGGAACCTCCCCACACTCAGAATTCCGGAACACGGCTGACTGTGTGGGGGAGGTTTGGGGCCGCCGTCCACTCAGCTGATTGGTGTCACAGGTGTTCCCTGGCAGGGGTAATTCTGCTAAATACCTCCCAAGTCCAGAGGGAGGCACTAGATGCTACCTGCATTTCCAGCCCAACCCCCGCCTTTCCCTGGCAGCCCGCACTGGGAGACACTCGGGGAAGACACGCGAATGGCTACTACAGATCCAAGTTCCTGCACACAGAAGACGGAACCTCCCCACACTCACAATTCCGGAACAAGCATGACTGTGTGGGGAAGGTTTGGGGCCGCCGTCCACGCAGCTGACTGGTGTCACATGTGTTACCTGGCAGGGGAAATCCGCTAACAAAATCCCCTGTCCAGGGAGAGGCAATAGATGCTACCTGCATTTCCAGCCCAACCCCCACCTTTCCCCGGCAGCCCGCAATGTGAGACACACGGGGAAGACACGCGGATGGCTCCTAGGAAATCCAAGGTCCTGCAGACAGAAGACGGAACCTCCCCACACTCAGAATTCCGGAACAAGCCTGACTGTGTGGGGGAGGTTTGCGTCCGCCGTCCTCGCACCTGAGTTGTGTCAAAGGAGTTCCCTGGCAAGAGGAATTCCGCTAAATCCCTACCCTGTCCAGGGGGAGGCACTAGATGCTACCTGCATTTCCAGCCCAACCCCCGCATTTCCCCGGCAGCCCTCAATGGGAGACACTCGGGGAAGACAAGCGAATGGCTCCTAGGAAATCCAAGGTCCTGCAGACAGAAGACGGAACCTCCCCACACTCAGAATTCCGGAACACGGCTGACTGTGTGGGGGAGGTTTGGGGCCGCCGTCCACGCAGATGACTGGTGTCACAGGTGTTACCTGGCAGGGAAAACCGCTAATTAATACCCTGTTCAGGGAGAGGCACTAGATGCTACCTTCATTTCCAGCCCAAACCCAGGCTTTCCCCGGCAGCCCGCAGAGTCAGACACTCGGGGAAGACACGCGAAGGGCTCCTAGGAGATCCGGGGTGCTGCAGACAGAACACGGAACCTCCCCACAATCAGAATTCCGGAACACGGCTGACTGTGTCGGGGAGGAATGGGGCCGCCGTCTATGAGGCTGACTGGTGTCACAGGTGTTCCCTGGCAGGGGGAAGTCCGCTAATTACCTCCTATGATCAGGGGGAGGCACTAGATGCTACCTGCATTTCCAGCCCAACCCCCGCCTTTCCCTGGCAGCCCGCACTGGGAGACACTCGGGGAAGACACGCGAATGGCTACTACAGATCCAAGGTCCTGCACACAGAAGACGGAACCTCCCCACACTCACAATTCCGGAACAAGCATGACTGTGTGGGGGAGGTTTGGGGCCGCCGTCCACGCAGCTGACTGGTGTCACAGGTGTTACCTGGCAGGGGAAATCCGCTAACAAAATCCCCTGTCCAGGGAGAGGCAATAGATGCTACCTGCATTTCCAGCCCAACCCTTCACATTTCCCCGGCAGCCCGCAATGTGAGACACTCGGGGAAACACGCGAAGGGCTCCTAGGAGATCCCGGGTGCCTCAGACAGAACACGGAACCTCCCCACACTCAGAATTCCGGAACACGGCTGACTGTGTGGGGGAGGTTTGGGGCCGTCGTCCACGCAGTTGACTGGTGTCAAAGGTGTTCCCCGGCAGGGGGAAGTCCGCTAATTGCCTACCCTGTCCAGGGGGAGGCACTAGATGCTTCCAGCATTTCCAGCCCAACCTCCGCCTTTCCCCGGAAGCCCGCAATTGGAGACACTCGGGGAAAACACGCGGATGGCTCCTATGAAATCCAAGGTCCTGCAGACAGAAGACGGAACCTCCCCACACTCACAATTCCGGAACATGCCTGACTGTGTGTGGGAAGTTTGGGTCCGCACTCCTCGCAGCTGAGTGGTGTCAAAGGAGTTCGCTGGCAGGAGGAAGTCCGCTAATTGCCTACCCTGTCCAGGGGGAGGTACTAGATGCTACCTGCATTTCCAGCCCAACCCCCGCATTTCCCCGGCAGCCCGCAATGGGATACACTCGGGGAAGACACGCGAATGGCTCCTAGGAAATCCAAGGTCCTGCAGACAGAAGACGGAACCTCCCCACACTCAGAATTCCGGAACACGGCTGACTGTGTGGGGGAGGTTTGGGGCCGCCGTCCACGCAGCTGACTGGTGTCACAGGTGTTACCTGGCAGGGAAAACCGCTAATTAATACCCTGTTCAGGGAGAGGCACTAGATGCTACCTTCATTTCCAGCCCAAACCCAGGCTTTCCCCGGCATCCCGCAGAGTCAGACACTCGGGGAAGACACGCGAAGGGCTCCTAGGAGATCCGGGGTGCTGCAGACAGAAGACGGAACCTCCCCACAATCAGAATTCCGGAACACGGCTGACTGTGTCGGGGAGGATTGGGGCCGCCGTCTATGAGGCTGACTGGTGTCACAGGTGTTCCCTGGCAGGGGGAAGTCCGCTAATTACCTCCTATGATCAGGGGGAGGCACTAGATGCTACCTGCATTTCCAGCACAACCCCCGCCTTTCCCTGGCAGCCCGCACTGGGAGACACTAGGGGAAGACACGCGAAAGGCTACTACAGATCCAAGGTCCTGCACACAGAAGACGGAACCTCCCCACACTCACAATTCCGGAATAAGCATGACTGTGTGGGGGAGGTTTGGGGCCGCCGTCCACGCAGCTGACTGGTGTCACAGGTGTTACCTGGCAGGGGAAATCCGCTAACAAAATCCCCTGTCCAGGGAGAGGCAATAGATGCTACCTGCATTTCCAGCCCAACCCTTCACATTTCCCCGGCAGCCCGCAATGTGAGACACTCGGGGAAACACGCGAAGGGCTCCTAGGAGATCCCGGGTGCCTCAGACAGAACACGGAACCTCCCCACACTCAGAATTCCGGAACACGGCTGACTGTGTGGGGGAGGTTTGGGGCCGTCGTCCACGCAGTTGACTGGTGTCAAAGGTGTTCCCCTGCAGGGGGAAGTCCGCTAATTGCCTACCCTGTCCAGGGGGAGGCACTAGATGCTACCTGCATTTCCAGCCCAACCCCCGCATTTCCCCGGCAGCCCGCAATGGGATACACTCGGGGAAGACACGCGAATGGCTCCTAGGAAATCCAAGGTCCTGCAGACAGAAGACGGAACCTCCCCACACTCAGAATACCGGAACACGGCTGACTGTGTGGGGGAGGTTTGGGGCCGCCGTCCACGCAGCTGACTGGTGTCACAGGTGTTACCTGGCAGGGAAAACCGCTAATTAATACCCTGTTCATGGAGAGGCACTAAATGCTACCTGCATTTCCAGCCCAACCCCCGCCTTTCCCCGGCAGTCCGCACAGGCAGACACACGGGGAAGGCACGCGAAGGGCTCCTAGGAGATCCCGGGTTCTGCAGACCGAATACGGAACCTCCCCACACTCAGAATTCCGGAACACGGCTGACTGTGTCGGGGAGGAATGGGGCCGCCGTCCACGAGGCTGACTGGTGTCACAGGTGTTCCCTGGCACGGGGAAGTCCGCTAATTACCTCCTATGATCAGGGGGAGGCACTAGATGCTATCTGCATTTCCAGCCCAACCCCCGACTTTCCCCGGCAGCCCGCACTGGGAGACAATCGGGGAAGACACGCGAATGGCTCCTAGGGGATCCAAGGTTCTGCAGACAGAAGACGGAACCTCCCCACACTCACAATTCCGGATCAAGCCTGACTGTGTGGGGGAGGTTTGGGTCCGCCCTCCTCGCAGCTGAGTGGTGTCAAAGGAGTTCCCTGGCAGGGGGAATTCCGCTAATTCCCTACCCTGTCCAGGGGGAGGCACTAGATGCTACCTGCATTTCCAGCCCCACCCCCGCATTTCCCCGGCAGCCCGCAATGGGAGACACTCGGGGAAGACACGCGAATGGCTCCTAGGAAATCCAAGGTCCTGCAGACAGAAGACGGAACCTCCCCACACTCAGAATTCCGGAACACGGCTGACTGGGTGGGGGAGATTTGGGGCCGCCGTCCACGCAGCTGACTGGTGTCACAGGTGTTACCTGGCAGGGAAAACCGCTAATTAATACCCTGTTCAGGGAGAGGCACTAGATGCTACCTTCATTTCCAGCCCAAACCCAGGCTTTCCCCGGCAGCCCGCACAGTCAGACACTCGGGGAAGACACGCGAAGGGCTCCTAGGAGATCCGGGGTGCTGCAGACAGAAGACGGAACCTCCCCACAATCAGAATTCCGGAACACGGCTGACTGTGTGGGGGAGGAATGGGGCCGCCGTCTACGAGGCTGACTGGTGTCACAGGTGTTCCCTGGCAGGGGGAAGTCCGCTAATTACCTCCTATGATCAGGGGGAGGCACTAGATGCTACCTGCATTTCCAGCCCAACCCCCGCCTTTCCCTGGCAGCCCGCACTGGGAGACACTCGGGGAAGACACGCGAATGGCTACTACAGATCCAAGGTCCTGCACACAGAAGACGGAACCTCCCCACACTCACAATTCCGGAACAAGCATGACTGTGTGGGGGAGGTTTGGGGCCGCCGTCCACGCAGCTGACTGGTGTCACAGGTGTTACCTGGCAGGGGAAATCCGCTAACAAAATCCCCTGTCCAGGGAGAGGCAATAGATGCTACCTGCATTTCCAGCCCAACCCTTCACATTTCCCCGGCAGCCCGCAATGTGAGACACTCGGGGAAACACGCGAAGGGCTCCTAGGAGATCCCGGGTGCCTCAGACAGAACACGGAACCTCCCCACACTCAGAATTCCGGAACACGGCTGACTGTGTGGGGGAGGTTTGGGGCCGTCGTCCACGCAGTTGACTGGTGTCAAAGGTGTTCCCCGGCAGGGGGAAGTCCGCTAATTGCCTACCCTGTCCAGGGGGAGGCACTAGATGCTTCCTGCATTTCCAGCCCAACCCCCGCATTTCCCCGGCAGCCCGCAATGGGATACACTCGGGGAAGACACGCGAATGGCTCCTAGGAAATCCAAGGTCCTGCAGACAGAAGACGGAACCTCCCCACACTCACAATTCCGGAACACGGCTGACTGTGTGGGGGAGGTTTGGGGCCGCCGTCCACGCAGCTGACTGGTGTCACAGGTGTTACCTGGCAGGGAAAACCGCTAATTAATACCCTGTTCAGGGAGAGGCACTAGATGCTACCTTCATTTCCAGCCCAAACCCAGGCTTTCCCCGGCAGCCCGCACAGTCAGACACTCGGGGAAGACACGCGAAGGGCTCCTAGGAGATCCGGGGTGCTGCAGACAGAAGACGGAACCTCCCCACACTCAGAATTCCGCAACAAGGCTGACTGTGTGGGGGAGGTTTTGGGCCGCCGTCCACTCAGCTGACTGGTGTCACAGGTGTTCCCTGGCAGGGGTAATTCTGCTAAATACCTCCCATGTCCAGAGGGAGGCAATAGATGCTACCTGCATTTCCAGCCCAACCCCCGCATTTCCCTGGCAGCCCGCACTGGGATACACTCGGGGAAGACACGCGAATGGCTACTACAGATCCAAGGTCCTGCACACAGAAGACGGAACCTCCCCACACTCACAATTCCGGAACAAGCATGACTGTGTGGGGGAGGTTTGGGGCCGCCGTCCACGCAGCTGACTGGTGTCACAGGTGTTACCTGGCAGGGGAAATCCGCTAACAAAATCCCCTGTCCAGGGAGAGGCAATAGATGCTACCTGCATTTCCAGCCCAACCCCCACCTTTCCCCGGCAGCCCGCAATGTGAGACACTCGGGGAAGACACGCGGATGGCTCCTAGGAAATCCAAGGTCCTGCAGACAGAAGACGGAACCTCCCCACACTCACAATTCTGGAACAAGCCTGACAGTGTGCGGGAAGTTTGGGTCCGCCCTCCTCAAAGCTGAGTGGTGTCAAAGGAGTTCCCTGGCAGGGGGAATTCCGCTAATTCCCTACCCTGTCCAGGGGGAGGCACTAGATGCTACCTGCATTTCCAGACCAACCCCAGCCTTTCCCCGGCAGCCCGCAATGGGGAACACTCGGGGAAGACACGTGAAGGGCTCCTAGGAGATCCCGGGTTCTGCAGACCGAATACGGAACCTCCCCACACTCAGAATTCCGGAACACGGCTGACTGTGTGGGGGAGGAATGGGGCCGCCGTCCACGAGGCTGACTGGTGTCACAGGTGTTCCCTGGCAGGGGTAATTCTGCTAAATACCTCCCATGTCCAGAGGGAGGCACTAGATGCTACCTGCATTTCCAGCCCAACCCCCGGCTTTCCCTGGCAGCCCGCACTGGGAGACACTCGGGGAAGACACGCGAATGGCTACTACAGATCCAAGGTCCTGCACACAGAAGACGGAACCTCCCCACACTCACAATTCCGGAACAAGCATGACTGTGTGGGGGAGGTTTGGGGCCGCCGTCCACGCAGCTGACTGGTGTCACAGGTGTTACCTGGCAGGGGAAATCCGCTAACAAAATCCCCTGTCCAGGGAGAGGCAATAGATGCTACCTGCATTTCCAGCCCAACCCTTCACATTTCCCTGGCAGCCCGCAATGTGAGACACTCGGGGAAACACGCGAAGGGCTCCTAGGAGATCCCGGGTGCCTCAGACAGAACACGGAACCTCCCCACACTCAGAATTCCGGAACACGGCTGACTGTGTGGGGGAGGTTTGGGGCCGTCGTCCACGCAGTTGACTGGTGTCAAAGGTGTTCCCCGGCAGGGGGAAGTCCGCTAATTGCCTACCCTGTCCAGGGGGAGGCACTAGATGCTTCCTGCATTTCCAGCCCAACCCCCGCCTTTCCCCGGAAGCCCGCAATTGGAGACACTCGGGGAAAACACGCGGATGGCTCCTATGAAATCCAAGGTCCTGCAGACAGAAGACGGAACCTCCCCACACTCACAATTCCGGAACAAGCCTGACTGTGTGTGGGAAGTTTGGGTCCACACTCCTCGCAGCTGAGTGGTGTCAAAGGAGTTCGCTGGCAGGAGGAAGTCCGCTAATTGCCTACCCTGTCCAGGGGGAGGTACTAGATGCTACCTGCATTTCCAGCCCAACCCCCGCATTTCCCCGGCAGCCCGCAATGGGAGACACTCGGGGAAGACACGCGAATGGCTCCTAGGAAATCCAAGGTCCTGCAGACAGAAGACGGAACCTCCCCACACTCAGAATTCCGGAACACGGCTGACTGTGTGGGGGAGGTTTGGGGCCGCCGTCCACGCAGCTGACTGGTGTCACAGGTGTTACCTGGCAGGGAAAACCGCTAATTAATACCCTGTTCATGGAGAGGCACTAAATGCTACCTGCATTTCCAGCCCAACCCCCGCCTTTCCCCGGCAGTCCGCACAGGCAGACACACGGAGAAGGCACGCGAAAGGCTCCTAGGAGATCCCGGGTTCTGCAGACCGAATACGGAACCTCCCCACAATCAGAATTCCGGAACACGGCTGACTGTGTGGGGGAGGAATGGGGCCGCCGTCCACGAGACTGACTGGTGTCACAGGTGTTCCCTGGCAGGGGGAAGTCCGCTAATTACCTCCTATGATCAGGGGGAGGCACTAGATGCTATCTGCATTTCCAGCCCAACCCCCGACTTTCCCCGGCAGCCCGCAATGGGAGACAATCGGGGAAGACACGCGAATGGCTCCTAGGAAATCCAAGGTCCTGCAGACAGAAGACGGAACCTCCCCACACTCACAATTCCGGAACAAGCCTGAAAGTGTGCGGGAGGTTTGGGTCCGCCCTCCTCGCAGCTGAGTGGTGTCAAAGGAGTTCCCTGGCAGGGGGATTTCCGCTAATTCCCTACCCTGTCCAGGGGGAGGCTCTAGATGCTACCTGCATTTCCAGCCCAACCCCCGCATTTCCCCGGCAGCCCGCAATGGGAGACACTCGGGGAAGACACGCGAATGGCTCCTAGGAAATCCAAGGTCCTGCAGACAGAAGACGGAACCTCCCCACACTCAGAATTCCGGAACACGGCTGACTGTGTGGGGGAGGTTTGGGGCCGCCGTCCACGCAGCTGACTGGTGTCACAGGTGTTACCTGGCAGGGGAAATCCGCTAACAAAATCCCCTGTCCAGGGAGAGGCAATAGATGCTACCTGCATTTGCAGCCCAACCCACACCTTTCCCCGGCAGCCCGCAATGGGAGACACTCGGGGAAGACACGCGGATGGCTCCTAGGAAATCCAAGGTCTTGCAGACAGAAGACGGAAACTCCCCACACTCACAATTCCGGAACAAGCATGACTGTGTGGGGGAGGTTTGGGGCCGCCGTCCACTCAGCTGACTGGTGTCACAGGTGTTCCCTGGCAGGGGTAATTCTGCTAAATACCTCCCATGTCCAGAGGGAGGCACTAGATGCTACCTGCATTTCCAGCCCAACCCCCACCTTTCCCCTGCAGCCCGCAATGGGAGACACTCGGGGAAGACACGCAGATGGCTCCTAGGAAATCCAAGGTCCTGCAGACAGAAGACGGAACCTCCCCACACTCACAATTCCGGAACAAGCCTGACAGTGTGCGGGAGGTTTGGGTCCGCCCTACTCGCAGCTGAGTGGTGTCAAAGGAGTTCCCTGGCAGGGGGAATTCCGCTAATTACCTACCCTGTCCAGTGGGAGGCACTAGATGCTACCTGCATTTCCAGCCCAACCCCCGCATTTCCCCGGCAGCCCGCAATGGGAGACACTCGGGGAAGACACGCGAATGGCTCCTAGGAAATCCAAGGTCCTGCAGACAGAAGACGGAACCTCCCCACACTCAGAATTCCGGAACACGGCTGACTGTGTGGGGGAGGTTTGGGGCCGACGTCCACGCAGGTGACTGGTGTCACAGGTGTTACCTGGCAGGGAAAACCGCTAATTAATACCCTGTTCAGGGAGAGGCACTAGATGCTACCTGCATTTCCAGCCCAAACCCAGGCTTTCCCCGGCAGCCCGCACAGTCAGACACTTGGGGAAGACACGCGAAGGGCTCCTAGGAGATCCGGGGTGCTGCAGACAGAAGACGGAACCTCCCCACACTCAGAATTCCGGAACACGGCTGACTGTGTGGGGGAGGTTTGGGGCCGACGTCCACTCAGCTGACTGGTGTCACAGGTGTTCCCTGGCAGGGGTAATTCCGCTAAATACCTCCCATGTCCAGGGGGAGGCACTAGATGCTACCTGCATTTCCAGCCCAACCCCCGCCTTTCCCTGGCAGCACGCACTGGGAGACACTCGGGGAAGACACGCGAAGGGCTCCTAGGAAATCCAAGGTCCTGCAGACAGAAGACGGAACCTCCCCACACTCAGAATTCCGGAACACGGCTGACTGTGTGGGGGAGGTTTGGGGCCGCCGTCCACGCAGCTGACTGGTTTCACAGGTGTTACCTGGCAGGGAAAACCGCTAATTAATACCCTGTTCAAGGAGAGGCACTAGATGCTACCTGCATTTCCAGCCCAACCCCCACCTTTCCCCGGCAGCCCGCAATGGGAGACACTCGGGGAAGACACGCGGATGGCTCCTAGGAAATCCAAGGTCCTGCAGATAGAAGACGGAAACTCCCCACACTCAGAATTCCGGAACACGGCTGACTGTGTGGGGGAGGTTTGGGGCCGCCGTCCACGCAGCTGACTGGTGTCACAGGTGTTACCTGGCAGGGAAAACCGCTAATTAATACCCTGTTCAGGGAGAGGCACTAGATGCTACCTGCATTTCCAGCCCAAACCCAGGCTTTCCCCGGCAGCCCGCACAGTCAGACACTCGGGGAAGACACGCGAAGGGCTCCTAGGAGATCCGGGGTGCTGCAGACAGAAGACGGAACCTCCCCACACTCAGAATTCCGGAACACGGCTGACTGTGTGGGGGAGGTTTGGGGCCGCCGTCCACGCAGCTGACTGGTGTCACAGGTGTTACCTGGCAGGGAAAACCGCTAATTAATACCCTGTTCAGGGAGAGGCACTAGATGCTACCTGCATTTCCAGCCCAAACCCAGGCTTTCCCCGGCAGCCCGCACAGTCAGACACTCGGGGAAGACACGCGAAGGGCTCCTAGGAAATCCAAGGTCCTGCAGACAGAAGACGGAACCTCCCCACACTCAGAATTCCGGAACAAGGCTGACTGTGTGGGGGAGGTTTGGGGCCGCCGTCCACGCAGCTGACTGGTGTCACAGGTGTTCCCTGGCAGGGGTAATTCTGCTAAATACCTCCCATGTCCAGAGGGAGGCACTAGATGCTACCTGCATTTCCAGCCCAACCCCCGCCTTTCCCCGGCAGCCCGCACTGGGAGACAATCGGGGAAGACACGTGAATGGCTCCTAGGGGATCCAAGGTTCTGCAGACAGAAGACGGAACCTCCCCACACTCACAATTCCAGAACACGGCTGACTGTGTGGGGGAGGTTTGGGGCCGCCGTCCAGTCATCTGACTGGTGTCACAGGTGTTCCCTGGCAGGGGTAATTCTGCTAAATACCTCCCATGTCCAGAGGGAGGCACTAGATGCTACCTGCATTTCCAGCCCAACCCCCACCTTTCCCCTGAAGCCCGCAATGGGAGACACTCGGGGAAGACACGCGGATGGCTCCTAGGAAATCCAAGGTCCTGCAGACAGAAGACGGAACCTCCCCACACTCACAATTCCGGAACAAGCCTGACAGTGTGCGGGAGGTTTGGGTCCGCCCTCCTCGCAGATGAGTGGTGTCAAAGGAGTTCCCTGGCAGGGGGAATTCCGCTAATTCCCTACCCTGTCCAGGGGGAGGCACTAGATGCTACCTGCATTTCCAGCCCAACCCCCGCATTTCCCCGGCAGCCCGCAATGGGAGACACTCGGGGAAGACACGCGAATGGCTCCTAGGAAATCCAAGGTCCTGCAGACAGAAGACGGAACCTCCCCACACTCAGAATTCCGGAACACGGCTGACTGTGTGGGGGAGGTTTGGGTCCGCCGTCCACGCAGCTGACTGGTGTCACAGGTGTTACCTGGCAGGGGAAATCCGCTAACAAAATCCCCTGTCCAGGGAGAGGCAATAGATGCTACCTGCATTTGCAGCCCAACCCACACCTTTCCCCGGCAGCCCGCAATGGGAGACACTCGGGGAAGACACGCGGATGGCTCCTAGGAAATCCAAGGTCTTGCAGACAGAAGACGGAAACTCCCCACACTCACAATTCCGGAACAAGCATGACTGTGTGGGGGAGGTTTGGGGCCGCCGTCCACTCAGCTGACTGGTGTCACAGGTGTTCCCTGGCAGGGGTAATTCTGCTAAATACCTCCCATGTCCAGAGGGAGGCACTAGATGCTACCTGCATTTCCAGCCCAACCCCCACCTTTCCCCTGCAGCCCGCAATGGGAGACACTCGGGGAAGACACGCAGATGGCTCCTAGGAAATCCAAGGTCCTGCAGACAGAAGACGGAACCTCCCCACACTCACAATTCCGGAACAAGCCTGACAGTGTGCGGGAGGTTTGGGTCCGCCCTACTCGCAGCTGAGTGGTGTCAAAGGAGTTCCCTGGCAGGGGGAATTCCGCTAATTACCTACCCTGTCCAGGGGGAGGCACTAGATGCTACCTGCATTTCCAGCCCAACCCCCGCATTTCCCCGGCAGCCCGCAATGGGAGACACTCGGGGAAGACACGCGAATGGCTCCTAGGAAATCCAAGGTCCTGCAGACAGAAGACGGAACCTCCCCACACTCAGAATTCCGGAACACGGCTGACTGTGTGGGGGAGGTTTGGGGCCGACGTCCACGCAGCTGACTGGTGTCACAGGTGTTACCTGGCAGGGAAAACCGCTAATTAATACCCTGTTCAGGGAGAGGCACTAGATGCTACCTGCATTTCCAGCCCAAACCCAGGCTTTCCCCGGCAGCCCGCACAGTCAGACACTTGGGGAAGACACGCGAAGGGCTCCTAGGAGATCCGGGGTGCTGCAGACAGAAGACGGAACCTCCCCACACTCAGAATTCCGGAACACGGCTGACTGTGTGGGGGAGGTTTGGGGCCGACGTCCACTCAGCTGACGGGTGTCACAGGTGTTCCCTGGCAGGGGTAATTCCGCTAAATACCTCCCATGTCCAGGGGGAGGCACTAGATGCTACCTGCATTTCCAGCCCAACCCCCGCCTTTCCCTGGCAGCACGCACTGGGAGACACTCGGGGAAGACACGCGAAGGGCTCCTAGGAAATCCAAGGTCCTGCAGACAGAAGACGGAACCTCCCCACACTCAGAATTCCGGAACACGGCTGACTGTGTGGGGGAGGTTTGGGGCCGCCGTCCACGCAGCTGACTGGTTTCACAGGTGTTACCTGGCAGGGAAAACCGCTAATTAATACCCTGTTCAAGGAGAGGCACTAGATGCTACCTGCATTTCCAGCCCAACCCCCACCTTTCCCCGGCAGCCCGCAATGGGAGACACTCGGGGAAGACACGCGGATGGCTCCTAGGAAATCCAAGGTCCTGCAGACAGAAGACGGAACCTCCCCACACTCAGAATTCCGGAACACGGCTGACTGTGTGGGGGAGGTTTGGGGCCGCCGTCCACGCAGCTGACTGGTGTCACAGGTGTTACCTGGCAGGGAAAACCGCTAATTAATACCCTGTTCAGGGAGAGGCACTAGATGCTACCTGCATTTCCAGCCCAAACCCAGGCTTTCCCCGGCAGCCCGCACAGTCAGACACTCGGGGAAGACACGCGAAGGGCTCCTAGGAGATCCGGGGTGCTGCAGACAGAAGACGGAACCTCCCCACACTCAGAATTCCGGAACACGGCTGACTGTGTGGGGGAGGTTTGGGGCCGCCGTCCACGCAGCTGACTGGTGTCACAGGTGTTACCTGGCAGGGAAAACCGCTAATTAATACCCTGTTCAGGGAGAGGCACTAGATGCTACCTGCATTTCCAGCCCAAACCCAGGCTTTCCCCGGCAGCCCGCACAGTCAGACACTCGGGGAAGACACGCGAAGGGCTCCTAGGAAATCCAAGGTCCTGCAGACAGAAGACGGAACCTCCCCACACTCAGAATTCCGGAACAAGGCTGACTGTGTGGGGGAGGTTTGGGGCCGCCGTCCACGCAGCTGACTGGTGTCACAGGTGTTCCCTGGCAGGGGTAATTCTGCTAAATACCTCCCATGTCCAGAGGGAGGCACTAGATGCTACCTGCATTTCCAGCCCAACCCCCGCCTTTCCCCGGCAGCCCGCACTGGGAGACAATCGGGGAAGACACGTGAATGGCTCCTAGGGGATCCAAGGTTCTGCAGACAGAAGACGGAACCTCCCCACACTCACAATTCCGGAACACGGCTGACTGTGTGGGGGAGGTTTGGGGCCGCCGTCCACGCAGCTGACTGGTGTCACAGGTGTTACCTGGCAGGGAAAACCGCTAATTAATACCCTGTTCAGGGAGAGGCACTAGATGCTACCTTCATTTCCAGCCCAAACCCAGGCTTTCCCCGGCAGCCCGCACAGTCAGACACTCGGGGAAGACACGCGAAGGGCTCCTAGGAGATCCGGGGTGCTGCAGACAGAAGACGGAACCTCCCCACACTCAGAATTCCGGAACACGGCTGACTGTGTGGGGGAGGTTTGGGGCCGCCGTCCACTCAGCTGACTGGTGTCACAGGTGTTCCCTGGCAGGGGTAATTCTGCTAAATACCTCCCATGTCCAGAGGGAGGCACTAGATGCTACCTGCATTTCCAGCCCAACCCCCGCCTTTCTCTGGCAGCCCGCACTGGGAGACACTCGGGGAAGACACGCGAATGGCTACTACAGATTCAAGGTCCTGCACACAGAAGACGGAACCTCCCCACACTCACAATTCCGGAACAAGCATGACAGTGTGGGGAAGGTTTGGGGCCGCCGTCCACGCAGCTGACTGGTGTCACAGGTGTTACCTGGCAGGGGAAATCCGCTAACAAAATCCCCTGTCCAGGGAGAGGCAATAGATGCTACCTGCATTTCCAGCCCAACCCCCACCTTTCCCCGGCAGCCCGCAATGTGAGACACACGGGGAAGACACGCGAATGGCTCCTAGGAAATCCAAGGTCCTGCAGACAGAAGACGGAACCTCCCCACACTCAGAATTCCGGAACACGGCTGACTGTGTGGGGGAGGAATGGGGCCGCCGTCCACGAGGCTGACTGGTGTCACAGGTGTTCCCTGGCAGGGGTAATTCTGCTAAATACCTCCCATGTCCAGAGGGTGGCACTAGATGCTACCTGCATTTCCAGCCCAACCCCCGCCTTTCCCCGGCAGCCCGCACTGGGAGACAATCGGGGAAGACACGTGAATGGCTCCTAGGGGATCCAAGGTTCTGCAGACAGAAGACGGAACCTCCCCACACTCACAATTCCGGAACAAGCCTGACTGTGTGGGGGAGGTTTGGGTCCGCCGTCCTCGCAGCTGAGTTGTGTCAAAGGAGTTCCCTGGCAAGAGGAATTCCGCTAAATCCCTACCCTGTCCAGGGGGAGGCACTAGATGCTACCTGCATTTCCAGCCCAACCCCCGCATTTCCCCGGCAGCCCTCAATGGGAGACACTCGGGGAAGACACGCGAATGGCTCCTAGGAAATCCAAGGTCCTGCAGACAGAAGACGGAACCTCCCCACACTCAGAATTCCGGAACACGGCTGACTGTGTGGGGGAGGTTTGGGGCCGCCGTCCACTCAGCTGACTGGTGTCACAGGTGTTCCCTGGCAGGGGTAATTCTGCTAAATACCTCCCATGTCCAGAGGGAGGCACTAGATGCTACCTGCATTTCCAGCCCAACCCCCGCCTTTCCCTGGCAGCCCGCACTGGGAGACACTCGGGGAAGACACGCGAATGGCTACTACAGATCCAAGGTCCTGCACACAGAAGAAGGAACCTCCCCACACTCACAATTCCGGAACAAGCATGACTGTGTGGGGGAGGTTTGGGGCCGCCGTCCACGCAGCTGACTGGTGTCACAGGTGTTACCTGGCAGGGGAAATCCGCTAACAAAATCCCCTGTCCAGGGAGAGGCAATAGATGCTACCTGCATTTCCAGCCCAACCCTTCAAATTTCCCCGGCAGCCCGCAATGTGAGACACTCGGGGAAACACGCGAAGTGCTCCTAGGAGATCCCGGGTGCCTCAGACAGAACACGGAACCTCCCCACACTCAGAATTCCGGAACACGGCTGACTGTGTGGGGGAGGTTTGGGGCCGTCGTCCACGCAGTTGACTGGTGTCAAAGGTGTTCCCCGGCAGGGGGAAGTCCGCTAATTGCCTACCCTGTCCAGGGGGAGGCACTAGATGCTTCCTGCATTTCCAGCCCAACCCCCGCCTTTCCCCGGAAGCCCGCAATTGGAGACACTCGGGGAAAACACGCGGATGGCTCCTATGAAATCCAAGGTCCTGCAGACAGAAGACGGAACCTCCCCACACTCACAATTCCGGAACAAGCCTGACTGTGTGTGGGAAGTTTGGGTCCGCACTCCTCGCAGCTGAGTGGTGTCAAAGGAGTTCGCTGGCAGGAGGAAGTCCGCTAATTGCCTACCCTGTCCAGGGGGAGGCACTAGATGCTACCTGCATTTCCAGCCCAACCCCCGCATTTCCCCGGCAGCCCGCAATGGGAGACACTCGGGGAAGACACGCGAATGGCTCCTAGGAAATCCAAGTCCTGCAGACAGAAGACGGAACCTCCCCACACTCACAATTCCGGAACAAGCCTGACAGTGTGCGGGAGGTTTGGGTCCGCCCTCCTCGCAGCTGAGTGGTGTCAAAGGAGTTCCCTGGCAGGGAAAACCGCTAATTAATACCCTGTTCAGGGAGAGGCACTAGATGCTACCTGCATTTCCAGCCCAACCCCCGCATTTCCCCGGCAGCCCGCAATGGGAGACACTCGGGGAAGACACGCGAATGGCTCCTAGGAAATCCAAGGTCCTGCAGACAGAAGACGGAACCTCCCCACACTCAGAATTCCGGAACACGGCTGACTGTGTGGGGGAGGTTTGGGGCCGCCGTCCACGCAGCTGACTGGTGTCACAGGTGTTACCTGGCAGGGAAAACCGCTAATTAATACCCTGTTCAGGGAGAGGCACTAGATGCTACCTTCATTTCCAGCCCAAACCCAGGCTTTCCCCTGCAGAGCGCACAGTCAGACACTCGGGGAAGACACGCGAAGGGCTCCTAGGAGATCCGGGGTGCTGCAGACAGAAGACGGAACCTCCCCACACTCAGAATTCCGGAACACGGCTGACTGTGTGGGGGAGGTTTGGGGCCGCCGTCCACTCAGCTGACTGGTGTCACAGGTGTTCCCTGGCAGGGGTAATTCTGCTAAATACCTCCCATGTCCAGAGGGAGGCACTAGATGCTACCTGCATTTCCAGCCCAACCCCCACCTTTCCCCTGCAGCCCGCAATGGGTGACACTCGGGGAAGATACGCGGATGGCTCCTAGGAAATCCAAGGTCCTGCAGACAGAAGACGGAACCCCCCCACACTCACAATTCCGGAACAAGCCTGACAGTGTGCGGGAGGTTTGGGTCCGCCCTCCTCGCAGCTGAGTGGTGTCAAAGGAGTTCCCTGGCAGGGGGAATTCCGCTAATTCCCTACCCTGTCCAGGGGGAGGCACTAGATGCTACCTGCATTTCCAGCCCAACCCCCGCATTTCCCCGGCAGCCCGCAATGGGAGACACACGGGGAAGACACGCGAAGGGCTCCTAGGAAATCCAAGGTCCTGCAGACAGAAGACGGAACCTCCCCACACTCAGAATTCCGGAACACGGCTGACTGTGTGGGGGAGGTTTGGGGCCGCCGTCCACGCAGCTGACTGGTGTCACAGGTGTTACCTGGCAGGGAAAACCGCTAATTAATACCCTGTTCAGGGAGAGGCACTAGATGCTACCTGCAATTCCAGCCCAACCCCCGCCTTTCCCCGGCAGCCCGCAATGGGAGACACTCGGGGAAGACACGCGGATGGCTCCTAGGAAATCCAAGGTCCTGCAGACAGAAGACGGAACCTCCCCACACTCAGAATTCCGGAACACGGCTGACTGTGTGGGGGAGGTTTGGGGCCGCCGTCCACGCAGCTGACTGGTGTCACAGGTGTTACCTGGCAGGGAAAACCGCTAATTAATACCCTGTTCAGTGATAGGCACTAGATGCTACCTGCATTTCCAGCCCAAACCCAGGCTTTCCCTGGCAGCCCGCACAGTCAGACACTCGGGGAAGACACGCGAAGGGCTCCTAGGAGATCCGGGGTGCTGCAGACAGAAGACGGAACCTCCCCACACTCAGAATTCCGGAACACGGCTGACTGTGTGGGGGAGGTTTGGGGCCGCAGTCCACTCAGCTGACTGGTGTCACAGGTGTTCCCTGGCAGGGGTAATTCCGCTAAATACCTCCCATATCCAGGGGGAGGCACTAGATGCTACCTGCATTTCCAGCCCAACCCCCGCCTTTCCCTGGCAGCACGCACTGGGAGACACTCGGGGAAGACACACAAAGGGCTCCTAGGAAATCCAAGGTCCTGCAGACAGAAGACGGAACCTCCCCACACTCAGAATTCCGGAACACGGCTGACTGTGTGGGGGAGGTTTGGGGCCGCCGTCCACGCAGCTGACTGGTGTCACAGGTGTTACCTGGCAGGGAAAACCGCTAATTAATACCCTGTTCAGGGAGAGGCACTAGTTGCTACCTGCATTTCCAGCCCAACCCCCACCTTTCCCCGGCAGCCCGCAATGGGAGACACTCGGGGAAGACACGCGGATGGCTCCTAGGAAATCCAAGGTCCTGCAGACAGAAGACGGAACCTCCCCACACTCACAATTCTGGAACAAGCCTGACAGTGTGCGGGAGGTTTGGGTCCGCCCTCCTCACAGCTGAGTGGTGTCAAAGGAGTTCCCTGGCAGGGGGAATTCCGCTAATTCCCTACCCTGTCCAGGGGGAGGCACTAGATGCTACCTGCATTTCCAGACCAACCCCAGCCTTTCCCCGGCAGCCCGCAGTGGGAAACACTCGGGGAAGACACGTGAAGGGCTCCTAGGAGATCCCGGGTTCTGCAGACCGAATACGGAACCTCCCCACACTCAGAATTCCAGAACACGTCTGACTGTGTGGGGGAGGAATGGGGCCGCCGTCCACGAGGCTGACTGGTGTCACAGGTGTTCCCTGGCAGGGGTAATTCTGCTAAATACCTCCCATGTCCAGAGGGAGGCACTAGATGCTACCTGCATTTCCAGCCCAACCCCCGCCTTTCCCCGGCAGCCCGCACTGGGAGACAATCGGGGAAGACACGTGAATGGCTCCTAGGGGATCCAAGGTTCTGCAGACAGAAGACGGAACCTCCCCACACTCACAATTCCGGAACAAGCCTGACTGTGTGGGGGAGGTTTGGGTCCGCCCTCCTCGCAGCTGAGTTGTGTGAAAGGAGTTCCCTGGCAAGAGGAATTCCGCTAATTCCCTACCCTGTCCAGGGGGAGGCACTAGATGCTACCTGCATTTCCAGCCCAACCCCCGCATTTCCCCGGCAGCCCGCAATGGGAGACACTCGGGGAAGACACGCGAATGGCTCCTAGGAAATCCAAGGTCCTGCAGACAGAAGACGGAACCTCCCCACACTCAGAATTCCGGAACACGGCTGACTGTGTGGGGGAGGTTTGGGGCCGCCGTCCACGCAGCTGACTGGTGTCACAGGTGTTACCTGGCAGGGAAAACCGCTAATTAATACCCTGTTCATGGAGAGGCACTAAATGCTACCTGCATTTCCAGCCCAACCCCCGCCTTTCCCCGGCAGTCCGCACAGGCAGACACACGGGGAAGGCACGCGAAGGGCTCCTAGGAGATCCCGGGTTCTGCAGACCGAATACGGAACCTCCCCACAATCAGAATTCCGGAACACGGCTGACTGTGTGGGGGAGGAATGGGGCCGCCGTCCACGAGGCTGACTGGTGTCACAGGTGTTCCCTGGCAGGGGGAAGTCCGCTAATTACCTCCTATGATCAGGGGGAGGCACTAGATGCTATCTGCATTTCCAGCCCAACCCCCGACTTTCCCCGGCAGCCCGCACTGGGAGACAATCGGGGAAGACACGCGAATGGCTCCTAGGGGATCCAAGGTTCTGCAGACAGAAGACGGAACCTCCCCACACTCACAATTCCGGATCAAGCCTGACTGTGTGGGGGAGGTTTGGTTCCGCCCTCCTCGCAGCTGAGTGGTGTCAAAGGAGTTCCCTGGCAGGGGGAATTCCGCTAATTCCCTACCCTGTCCAGGGGGAGGCACTAGATGCTACCTGCATTTCCAGCCCAACCCCCGCATTTCCCCGGCAGCCCGCAATGGGAGACACTCGGGGAAGACACGCGAATGGCTCCTAGGAAATCCAAGGTCCTGCAGACAGAAGACGGAACCTCCCCACACTCAGAATTCCGGAACACGGCTGACTGGGTGGGGGAGGTTTTGGGCCGCCGTCCACGCAGCTGACTGGTGTCACAGGTGTTACCTGGCAGGGAAAACCGCTAATTAATACATTGTTCAGGGAGAGGCACTAGATGCTACCTTCATTTCCAGCCCAAACCCAGGCTTTCCCCGGCAGAGCGCACAGTCAGACACTCGGGGAAGACACGCGAAGGGCTCCTAGGAGATCCGGGGTGCTGCAGACAGAAGACGGAACCTCCCCACACTCAGAATTCCGGAACACGGCTGACTGTGTGGGGGAGGTTTGGGGCCGCCGTCCACTCAGCTGACTGGTGTCACAGGTGTTCCCTGGCAGGGGTAATTCTGCTAAATACCTCCCATGTCCAGAGGGAGGCACTAGATGCTACCTGCATTTCCAGCCCAACCCCCGCATTTCCCCGGCAGCCCGCAATGGGAGACACTCGGGGAAGACACGCGAATGGCTCCTAGGAAATCCAAGGTCCTGCAGACAGAAGACGGAACCTCCCCAAACTCAGAATTCCGGAACACGGCTGACTGGGTGGGGGAGGTTTGGGGCCGCCGTCCACGCAGCTGACTGGTGTCACAGGTGTTCCCTGGCAGGGGTAATTCTGCTAAATACCTCCCATGTCCAGAGGGAGGCACTAGATGCTACCTGCATTTCCAGCCCAACCTCCACCTTTCCCCTGCAGCCCGCAATGGGAGACACTCGGGGAAGACACGCGGATGGCTCCTAGGAAATCCAAGGTCCTGCAGACAGAAGACGGAACCTCCCCACACTCACAATTCCGGAACAAGCCTGACAGTGTGCGGGAGGTTTGGGTCCGCTCCCCTCGCAGCTGAGTGGTGTCAAAGGAGTTCAATGGCAGGGGGAATTCCGCTAATTCCCTACCCTGTCCAGGGGGAGGCACTAGATGCTACCTGCATTTCCAGACCAACCCCCGAATTTCCCCGGCAGCCCGCAATGGGAGACACTCGGGGAAGACACGCGAATGGCTCCTAGGAAATCCAAGGTCCTGCAGACAGAAGACGGAACCTCCCCACACTCAGAATTCCGGAACACGGCTGACTGTGTGGGGGAGGTTTGGGGCCGCCGTCCACGGAGCTGAGTGGTGTCTCAGGTGTTACCTGGCAGGGAAAACCGCTAATTAATACCCTGTTCAGGGAGAGGCACTAGATGCTACCTGCATTTCCAGCCCAAACCCAGGCTTTCCCCGGCAGCCCGCACAGTCAGACACTCGGGGAAGACACGCGAAGGGCTCCTAGGAGATCCGGGGTGCTGCAGACAGAAGACGGAACCTCCCCACACTCAGAATTCCGGAACACGGCTGACTGTGTGGGGGAGGTTTGGGGCCGCAGTCCACTCAGCTGACTGGTGTCACAGGTGTTCCCTGGCAGGGGTAATTCCGCTAAATACCTCCCATGTCCAGGGGGAGGCACTAGATGCTACCTGCATTTCCAGCCCAACCCCCGCCTTTCCCTGGCAGCACGCACTGGGAGACACTCGGGGAAGACACGCGAAGGGCTCCTAGGAAATCCAAGGTCCTGCAGACAGAAGACGGAACCTCCCCAAACTCAGAATTCCGGAACACGGCTGACTGTGTGGGGGAGGTTTGGGGCCGCCGTCCACGCAGCTGACTGGTGTCACAGGTGTTACCTGGCAGGGAAAACCGCTAATTAATACCCTGTTCAGGGAGAGGCACTAGATGCTACCTGCAATTCCAGCCCAACCCCCGCCTTTCCCCGGCAGCCCGCAATGGGAGACACTCGGGGAAGACACGCGGATGGCTCCTAGGAAATCCAAGGTCCTGCAGACAGAAGACGGAACCTCCCCACACTCAGAATTCCGGAACACGGCTGACTGTGTGGGGGAGGTTTGGGGCCGCCGTCCACGCAGCTGACTGGTGTCACAGGTGTTACCTGGCAGGGAAAACCGCTAATTAATACCCTGTTCAGTGATAGGCACTAGATGCTACCTGCATTTCCAGCCCAAACCCAGGCTTTCCCCGGCAGCCCGCACAGTCAGACACTCGGGGAAGACACGCGAAGGGCTCCTAGGAGATCCGGGGTGCTGCAGACAGAAGACGGAACCTCCCCACACTCAGAATTCCGGAACACGGCTGACTGTGTGGGGGAGGTTTGGGGCCGCAGTCCACTCAGCTGACTGGTGTCACAGGTGTTCCCTGGCAGGGGTAATTCCGCTAAATACCTCCCATATCCAGGGGGAGGCACTAGATGCTACCTGCATTTCCAGCCCAACCCCCGCCTTTCCCTGGCAGCACGCACTGGGATACACTCGGGGAAGACACGCAAAGGGCTCCTAGGAAATCCAAGGTCCTGCAGACAGAAGACGGAACCTCCCCACACTCAGAATTCCGGAACACGGCTGACTGTGTGGGGGAGGTTTGGGGCCGCCGTCCACGCAGCTGACTGGTGTCACAGGTGTTACCTGGCAGGGAAAACCGCTAATTAATACCCTGTTCAGGGAGAGGCACTAGATGCTACCTGCATTTCCAGCCCAACCCCCACCTTTCCCCGGCAGCCCGCAATGGGAGACACTCGGGGAAGACACGCGGATGGCTCCTAGGAAATCCAAGGTCCTGCAGACAGAAGACGGAACCTCCCCACACTCACAATTCTGGAACAAGCCTGACAGTGTGCGGGAGGTTTGGGTCCGCCCTCCTCACAGCTGAGTGGTGTCAAAGGAGTTCCCTGGCAGGGGGAATTCCGCTAATTCCCTACCCTGTCCAGGGGGAGGCACTAGATGCTACCTGCATTTCCAGACCAACCCCAGCCTTTCCCCGGCAGCCCGCAATGGGAAACACTCGGGGAAGACACGTGAAGGGCTCCTAGGAGATCCCGGGTTCTGCAGACCGAATACGGAACCTCCCCACACTCAGAATTCCAGAACACGGCTGACTGTGTGGGGGAGGAATGGGGCCGCCGTCCACGAGGCTGACTGGTGTCACAGGTGTTCCCTGGCAGGGGTAATTCTGCTAAATACCTCCCATGTCCAGAGGGAGGCACTAGATGCTACCTGCATTTCCAGCCCAACCCCCGCCTTTCCCCGGCAGCCCGCACTGGGAGACAATCGGGGAAGACACGTGAATGGCTCCTAGGGGATCCAAGGTTCTGCAGACAGAAGACGGAACCTCCCCACACTCACAATTCCGGAACAAGCCTGACTGTGTGGGGGAGGTTTGGGTCCGCCCTCCTCGCAGCTGAGTTGTGTCAAAGGAGTTCCCTGGCAAGAGGAATTCCGCTAATTCCCTACCCTGTCCAGGGGGAGGCACTAGATGCTACCTGCATTTCCAGCCCAACCCCCGCATTTCCCCGGCAGCCCGCAATGGGAGACACTCGGGGAAGACACGCGAATGGCTCCTAGGAAATCCAAGGTCCTGCAGACAGAAGACGGAACCTCCCCACACTCAGAATTCCGGAACACGGCTGACTGTGTGGGGGAGGTTTGGGGCCGCCGTCCACGCAGCTGACTGGTGTCACAGGTGTTACCTGGCAGGGAAAACCGCTAATTAATACCCTGTTCATGGAGAGGCACTAAATGCTACCTGCATTTCCAGCCCAACCCCCGCCTTTCCCCGGCAGTCCGCACAGGCAGACACACGGGGAAGGCACGCGAAGGGCTCCTAGGAGATCCCGGGTTCTGCAGACCGAATACGGAACCTCCCCACAATCAGAATTCCGGAACACGGCTGACTGTGTGGGGGAGGAATGGGGCCGCCGTCCACGAGGCTGACTGGTGTCACAGGTGTTCCCTGGCAGGGGGAAGTCCGCTAATTACCTCCTATGATCAGGGGGAGGCACTAGATGCTATCTGCATTTCCAGCCCAACCCCCGACTTTCCCCGGCAGCCCGCACTGGGAGACAATCGGGGAAGACACGCGAATGGCTCCTAGGGGATCCAAGGTTCTGCAGACAGAAGACGGAACCTCCCCACACTCACAATTCCGGATCAAGCCTGACTGTGTGGGGGAGATTTGGGTCCGCCCTCCTCGCAGCTGAGTGGTGTCAAAGGAGTTCCCTGGCAGGGGGAATTCCGCTAATTCCCTACCCTGTCCAGGGGGAGGCACTAGATGCTACCTGCATTTCCAGCCCAACCCCCGCATTTCCCCGGCAGCCCGCAATGGGAGACACTCGGGGAAGACACGCGAATGGCTCCTAGGAAATCCAAGGTCCTGCAGACAGAAGACGGAACCTCCCCACACTCAGAATTCCGGAACACGGCTGACTGGGTGGGGGAGGTTTGGGGCCGCCGTCCACGCAGCTGACTGGTGTCACAGGTGTTACCTGGCAGGGAAAACCGCTAATTAATACATTGTTCAGGGAGAGGCACTAGATGCTACCTTCATTTCCAGCCCAAACCCAGGCTTTCCCCGGCAGAGCGCACAGTCAGACACTCGGGGAAGACACGCGAAGGGCTCCTAGGAGATCCGGGGTGCTGCAGACAGATGACGGAACCTCCCCACACTCAGAATTCCGGAACACGGCTGACTGTGTGGGGGAGGTTTGGGGCCGCCGTCCACTCAGCTGGCTGGTGTCACAGGTGTTCCCTGGCAGGGGTAATTCTGCTAAATACCTCCCATGTCCAGAGGGAGGCACTAGATGCTACCTGCATTTCCAGCCCAACCCCCGCATTTCCCCGGCAGCCCGCAATGGGCGACACTCGGGGAAGACACGCGAATGGCTCCTAGGAAATCCAAGGTCCTGCAGACAGAAGACGGAACCTCCCCACACTCAGAATTCCGGAACACGGCTGACTGGGTGGGGGAGGTTTGGGGCCGCCGTCCACACAGCTGACTGGTGTCACAGGTGTTACCTGGCAGGGAAAACCGCTAATTAATACATTGTTCAGGGAGAGGCACTAGATGCTACCTTCATTTCCAGCCCAAACCCAGGCTTTCCCCGGCAGAGCGCACAGTCAGACACTCGGGGAAGACACGCGAAGGGCTCCTAGGAGATCCGGGGTGCTGCAGACAGAAGACGGAACCTCCCCACACTCAGAATTCCGGAACACGGCTGACTGTGTGGGGGAGGTTTGGGGCCGCCGTCCACTCAGCTGACTGGTGTCACAGGTGTTCCCTGGCAGGGGTAATTCTGCTAAATACCTCCCATGTCCAGAGGGAGGAACTAGATGCTACCTGCATTTCCAGCCCAACCCCCACCTTTCCCCTGCAGCCCGCAATGGGAGACACTCGGGGAAGACACGCGGATGGCTCCTAGGAAATCCAAGATCCTGCAGACAGAAGACGGAACCTCCCCACACTCACAATTCCGGAACAAGCCTGACAGTGTGCGAGAGGTTTGGGTCCGCTCTCCTCGCAGCTGAGTGGTGTCAAAGGAGTTCCCTGGCAGGGGGAATTCCGCTAATTCCCTACCCTGTCCAGGGGGAGGCACTAGATGCTACCTGCATTTCCAGCCCAACCCCCGAATTTCCCCGGCAGCCCGCAATTGGAGACACTCGGGGAAGACACGCGAATGGCTCCTAGGAAATCCAAGGTCCTGCAGACAGAAGACGGAACCTCCCCACACTCAGAATTCCGGAACACGGCTGACTGTGTGGGGGAGGTTTGGGGCCGCCGTCCACGGAGCTGAATGGTGTCACAGGTGTTACCTGGCAGGGAAAACCGCTAATTAATACCCTGTTCAGGGAGAGGCACTAGATGCTACCTGCATTTCCAGCCCAAACCCAGGCTTTCCCCGGCAGCCCGCACAGTCAGACACTCGGGGAAGACACGCGAAGGGCTCCTAGGAGATCCGGGGTGCTGCAGACAGAAGACGGAACCTCCCCACACTCAGAATTCCGGAACACGGCTGACTGTGTGGGGGAGGTTTGGGGCCGCAGTCCACTCAGCTGACTGTTGTCACAGGTGTTCCCTGGCAGGGGTAATTCCGCTAAATACCTCCCATGTCCAGGGGGAGGCACTAGATGCTACCTGCATTTCCAGCCCAACCCCCGCCTTTCCCTGGCAGCACGCACTGGGAGACACTCGGGGAAGACACGCGAAGGGCTCCTAGGAAATCCAAGGTCCTGCAGACAGAAGACGGAACCTCCCCACACTCAGAATTCCGGAACACGGCTGACTGTGTGGGGGAGGTTTGGGGCCGCCGTCCACGCAGCTGACTGGTGTCACAGGTGTTACCTGGCAGGGAAAACCGCTAATTAATACCCTGTTCAGGGAGAGGCACTAGATGCTACCTGCATTTCCAGCCCAACCCCCACCTTTCCCCGGCAGCCCGCAATGGGAGACACTCGGGGAAGACACGCGGATGGCTCCTAGGAAATCCAAGGTCCTGCAGACAGAAGACGGAACCTCCCCACACTCACAATTCTGGAACAAGCCTGACAGTGTGCGGGAGGGTTGGGTCCGCCCTCCTCACAGCTGAGTGGTGTCAAAGGAGTTCCCTGGCAGGGGGAATTCCGCTAATTCCCTACCCTGTCCAGGGGGAGGCACTAGATGCTACCTGCATTTCCAGACCAACCCCAGCCTTTCCCCGGCAGCCCGCAATGGGAAACACTCGGGGAAGACACGTGAAGGGCTCCTAGGAGATCCCGGGTTCTGCAGACCGAATACGGAACCTCCCCACACTCAGAATTCCGGAACACGGCTGACTGTGTGGGGGAGGAATGGGGCCGCCGTCCACGAGGCTGACTGGTGTCACAGGTGTTCCTTAGCAGGGGTAATTCTGCTAAATAACTCCCATGTCCAGAGGGAGGCACTACATGCTACCTGCATTTCCAGCCCAACCCCCGCCTTTCCCCGGCAGCCGGCACTGGGAGACAATCGGGGAAGACACGTGAATGGCTCCAAGGGGATCAAAGGTTCTGCAGACAGAAGACGGAACCTCCCCACACTCACAATTCCGGATCAAGCCTGACTGTGTGGGGGAGGTTTGGGTCCGCCCTCCTCGCAGGTGAGTGGTGTCAAAGGAGTTCCCTGGCAGGGGGAATTCCGCTAATTCCCTACCCTGTCCAGGGGGAGGCACTAGATGCTACCTGCATTTCCAGCCCAACCCCCGCATTTCCCCGGCAGCCCGCAATGGGAGACACTCGGGGAAGACACGCGAATGGCTCCTAGGAAATCCAAGGTCCTGCAGACAGAAGACGGAACCTCCCCACACTCAGAATTCCGGAACACGGCTGACTGGGTGGGGGAGGTTTGGGGCCGCCGTCCACGCAGCTGACAGGTGTCACAGGTGTTACCTGGCAGGGAAAACCGCTAATAAATACATTGTTCAGGGAGAGGCACTAGATGCTACCTTCATTTCCAGCCCAAACCCAGGCTTTCCCCGGCAGAGCGCACAGTCAGACACTCGGGGAAGACACGCGAAGGGCTCCTAGGAGATCCGGGGTGCTGCAGACAGAAGACGGAACCTCCCCACACTCAGAATTCCGCAACACGGCTGACTGTGTGGGGGAGGTTTGGGGCCGCCGTCCACTCAGCTGACTGGTGTCACAGGTGTTCCCTGGCAGGGTTAATTCTGCTAAATACCTCCCATGTCCAGAGGGAGGCACTAGATGCTACCTGCATTTCCAGCCCAACCCCCACCTTTCCCCGGCAGCCCGCAATGGGAGACACTCGGGGAAGACACGCGGATGGCTCCTAGGAAATCCAAGGTCCTGCACACAGAAGACGGAACCTCCCCACACTCACAATTCCGGAACAAGCCTGACAGTGTGCGGGAGGTTTGGGTCCGCCCTCCTCGCAGCTGAGTGGTGTGAAAGGAGTTCCCTGGCAGGGGGAATTCCGCTAATTCCCTACCCTGTCCAGGGGGAGGCACTAGATGCTACCTGCATTTCCAGCCCAACCCCCGCATTTCCCCGGCAGCCCGCAATGGGAGACACTCGGGGAAGACACGCGGATGGCTCCTAGGAAATCCAAGGTCCTGCAGACAGAAGACGGAACCTCCCCACACTCAGAATTCCGGAACACGGCTGACTGTGTGGGGGAGGTTTGGGGCCGCCGTCCACGCAGCTGACTGGTGTCACAGGTGTTACCTGTCAGGGAAAACCGCTAATTAATACCCTGTTCAGGGAGAGGCACTAGATGCTACCTGCATTTCCAGCCCAAACCCAGGCTTTCCCCGGCAGCCCGCACAGTCAGACACTCGGGGAAGACACGCGAAGGGCTCCTAGGAGATCCGGGGTGCTGCAGACAGAAGACGGAACCTCCCCACACTCAGAATTCCGGAACACGGCTGACTGTGTGGGGGAGGTTTGGGGCCGCAGTCCACTCAGCTGACTGGTGTCACAGGTGTTCCCTGGCAGGGGTAATTCCGCTAAATACCTCCCATGTCCAGGGGGAGGCACTAGATGCTACCTGCATTTTCAGCCCAACCCCCGCCTTTCCCTGGCAGCACGCACTGGGAGACACTCGGGGAAGACACGCAAAGGGCTCCTAGGTAATCCAAGGTCCTGCAGACAGAAGACGGAACCTCCACACACTCAGAACTCCGGAACACGGCTGACTGTGTGGGGGAGGTTTGGGGCCGCCCTCCTCACAGCTGAGTGGTGTCAAAGGAGTTCCCTGGCAGGGGGAATTCCGCTAATTCCCTACCCTGTCCAGGGGGAGGCACTAGATGCTACCTGCATTTCCAGACCAACCCCAGCCTTTCCCCGGCAGCCCGCAATGGGAAACACTCGGGGAAGACACGTGAAGGGCTCCTAGGAGATCCCGGGTTCTGCAGACCGAATACGGAACCTCCCCACACTCAGAATTCCGGAACACGGCTGACTGTGTGGGGGAGGAATGGGGCCGCCGTCCACGAGGCTGACTGGTGTCACAGGTGTTCCCTGGCAGGGGTAATTCTGCTAAATACCTCCCATGTCCAGAGGGAGGCACTAGATGCTACCTGCATTTCCAGCCCAACCCCCGCCTTTCCCCGGCAGCCCGCACTGGGAGACAATCGGGGAAGACACGTGAATGGCTCCTAGGGGATCCAAGGTTCTGCAGACAGAAGACGGAACCTCCCCACACTCACAATTCCGGAACAAGCCTGACTGTGTGGGGGAGGTTTGGGGCCGCCGTCCACGCAGCTGACTGGTGTCACAGGTGTTACCTGGCAGGGAAAACCGCTAATTAATACCCTGTTCAGGGAGAGGCACTAGATGCTACCTTCATTTCCAGCCCAACCCCCACCTTTCCCCGGCAGCCCGCAATGTGAGACACACGGGGAAGACACGCGGATGGCTCCTAGGAAATCCAAGGTCCTGCAGACAGAAGACGGAACCTCCCCACACTCACAATTCCGGAACAAGCCTGACTGTGTGTGGGAAGTTTGGGTCCGCACTCCTCGCAGCTGAGTGGTGTCAAAGGAGTTCGCTGGCAGGAGGAAGTCCGCTAATTGCCTACCCTGTCCAGGGGGAGGCACTAGATGCTACCTGCATTTCCAGCCCAACCCCCGCATTTCCCCGGCAGCCCGCAATGGGAGACACTCGGGGAAGACACGCGAATGGCTCCTAGGAAATCCAAGGTCCTGCAGACAGAAGACGGAACCTCCCCACACTCAGAATTCCGGAACACGGCTGACGGTGTGGGGGAGGTTTGGGGCCGACGTCCACGCAGCTGACTGGTGTCACAGGTGTTACCTGGCAGGGAAAACCGCTAATTAATACCCTGTTCATGGAGAGGCACTAAATGCTACCTGCATTTCCAGCCCAACCCCCGCCTTTCCCCGGCAGTCCGCACAGGCAGACACACGGGGAAGGCACGCGAAGGGCTCCTAGGTGATCCCGGGTTCTGCAGACAGAAGACGGAACCTCCCCACAATCAGAATTCCGGAACACGGCTGACTGTGTGGGGGAGGAATGGGGCCGCCGTCCACGAGGCTGACTGGTGTCACAGGTGTTCCCTGGCAGGGGGAAGTCCGCTAATTACCTCCTATGATCAGGGGGAGGCACTAGATGCTATCTGCATTTCCAGCCCAACCCCCACCTTTCCCCGGCAGCCCGCAATGTGAGACACACGGGGAAGACACGCGGATGGCTCCTAGGAAATCCAAGGTCCTGCAGACAGAAGACGGAACCTCCCCACACTCAGAATTCCGGAACACGGCTGACTGTGTGGGGGAGGTTTGGGTCCGCCCTCCTCGCAGCTGAGTGGTGTCAAAGGAGTTCCCTGGCAGGGGGAATTCCGCTAATTCCCTACCCTGTCCAGGGGGAGGCACTAGATGCTACCTGCATTTCCAGCCCCACCCCCGCATTTCCCCGGCAGCCCGCACTGGGAGACACTCGGGGAAGACACGCGAATGGCTACTACAGATCCAAGGTCCTGCACACAGAAGACGGAACCTCCCCACACTCACAATTCCGGAACAAGCATGACTGTGTGGGGAAGGTTTGGGGCCGCCGTCCACGCAGCTGACTGATGTCACAGGTGTTACCTGGCAGGGGAAATCCGCTAACAAAATCCCCTCTCCAGGGAGAGGCAATAGATGCTACCTGCATTTCCAGCCCAACCCCCACCTTTCCCCGGCAGCCCGCAATGTGAGACACACGGGGAAGACACGCGGATGGCTCCTAGGAAATCCAAGGTCCTGCAGACAGAAGACGGAACCTCCCCACACTCAGAATTCCGGAACACGGCTGACTGTGTGGGGGAGGAATGGGGCCGCCGTCCACGAGGCTGACTGGTGTCACAGGTGTTCCCTGGCAGGGGTAATTCTGCTAAATACCTCCCATGTCCAGAGGGTGGCACTAGATGCTACCTGCATTTCCAGCCCAACCCCCTCCTTTCCCCGGCAGCCCGCACTGGGAGACAATCGGGGAAGACACGTGAATGGCTCCTAGGGGATCCAAGGTTCTGCAGACAGAAGACGGAACCTCCCCACACTCACAATTCCGGAACAAGCCTGACTGTGTGGGGGAGGTTTGGGTCCGCCGTCCTCGCAGCTCAGTTGTGTCAAAGGAGTTCCCTGGCAAGAGGAATTCCGCTAAATCCCTACCCTGTCCAGGGGGAGGCACTAGATGCTACCTGCATTTCCAGCCCAACCCCCGCATTTCCCCGGCAGCCCTCAATGGGAGACACTCGGGGAAGACACGCGAATGGCTCCTAGGAAATCCAAGGTCCTGCAGACAGAAGACGGAACCTCCCCACACTCAGAATTCCGGAACACGGCTGACTGTGTGGGGGAGGTTTGGGGCCGCCGTCCACGCATCTGACTGGTGTCACAGGTGTTACCTGGCAGGGAAAACCGCTAATTAATACCCTGTTCAGGGAGAGGCACTAGATGCTACCTTCATTTCCAGCCCAAACCCAGGCTTTCCCCGGCAGCCCGCACAGTCAGACACTCGGGGAAGACACGCGAAGGGCTCCTAGGAGATCCGGGGTGCTGCAGACAGAAGACGGAACCTCCCCACAATCAGAATTCCGGAACACGGCTGACTGTGTGGGGGAGGTTTGGGGCCGTCGTCCACGCAGTTGACTGGTGTCAAAGGTGTTCCCCGGCAGGGGGAAGTCCGCTAATTGCCTACCCTGTCCAGGGGGAGGCACTAGATGCTTCCTGCATTTCCAGCCCAACCCCCGCCTTTCCCCGGAAGCCCGCAATTGGAGACACTCGGGGAAAACACGCGGATGGCTCCTATGAAATCCAAGGTCCTGCAGACAGAAGACGGAACCTCCCCACACTCACAATTCCGGAACAAGCCTGACTGTGTGTGGGAAGTTTGGGTCCGCACTCCTCGCAGCTGAGTGGTGTCAAAGGAGTTCGCTGGCAGGAGGAAGTCCGCTAATTGCCTACCCTGTCCAGGGGGAGGCACTAGATGCTACCTGCATTTCCAGCCCCACCCCCGCATTTCCCCGGCAGCCCGCAATGGGAGACACTCGGGTAAGACACGCGAATGGCTCCTAGGAAATCCAAGGTCCTGCAGACAGAAAACGGAACCTCCCCACACTCAGAATTCCGGAACACGGCTGACTGTGTGGGGGAGGTTTGGGGCCGCCGTCCACGCAGCTGACTGGTGTCACAGGTGTTACCTGGCAGGGAAAACCGCTAATTAATACCCTGTTCATGGAGAGGCACTAAATGCTACCTGCATTTCCAGCCCAACCCCCGCATTTCCCCGGCAGTCCGCACAGGCAGACACACGGGGAAGGCACGCGAAGGGCTCCTAGGAGATCCCGGGTTCTGCAGACCGAGTACGGAACCTCCCCACAATCAGAATTCCGGAACACGGCTGACTGTGTGGGGGAGGAATGGGGCCGCCGTCCACGAGGCTGACTGGTGTCACAGGTGTTCCCTGGCAGGGGTAATTCTGCTAAATACCTCCCATGTCCAGAGGGAGGCACTAGATGCTACCTGCATTTCCAGCCCAACCCCCGCATTTCCCCGGCAGCCCGCACTGGGAGACAATCGGGGAAGACACGTGAATGGCTCCTAGGGGATCCAAGGTTCTGCAGACAGAAGACGGAACCTCCCCACACTCACAATTCCGGAACACGGCTGACTGTGTGGGGGAGGTTTGGGGCCGCCGTCCACGCAGCTGACTGGTGTCACAGGTGTTACCTGGCAGGGAAAACCGCTAATTAATACCCTGTTCAGGGAGAGGCACTAGATGCTACTTCATTTCCAGCCCAAACCCAGGCTTTCCCCGGCAGCCCGCACAGTCAGACACTCGGGGAAGACACGCGAAAGGCTCCTAGGAGATCCGGGGTGCTGCAGACAGAAGACGGAACCTCCCCACACTCAGAATTCCGGAACACGGCTGACTGTGTGGGGGAGGTTTGGGGCCGCCGTCCACTCAGCTGACTGGTGTCACAGGTGTTCCCTGGCAGGGGTAATTCTGCTAAATACCTCCCATGTCCAGAGGGAGGCACTAGATGCTACCTGCATTTCCAGCCCAACCCCCGCCTTTCCCTGGCAGCCCGCACTGGGAGACACTCGGGGAAGACACGCGAATGGCTACTACAGATCCAAGGTCCTGCACACAGAAGACGGAACCTCCCCACACTCACAATTCCGGAACAAGCATGACTGTGTGGGGAAGGTTTGGGGCCGCCGTCCACGCAGCTGACTGGTGTCACAGGTGTTACCTGGCAGGGGAAATCCGCTAACAAAATCCCCTGTCCAGGGAGAGGCAATAGATGCTACCTGCATTTCCAGCCCAACCCCCACCTTTCCCCGGCAGCCCGTAATGTGAGACACACGGGGAAGACACGCGGATGGCTCCTAGGAAATCCAAGGTCCTGCAGACAGAAGACGGAACCTCCCCACACTCAGAATTCCGGAACACGGCTGACTGTGTGGGGGAGGTTTGGGGCCGCCGTCCACGCAGCTGACTGGTGTCACAGGTGTTACCTGGCAGGGAAAACCGCTAATTAATACCCTGTTCATGGAGAGGCACTAAATGCTACCTGCATTTCCAGCCCAACCCCCGCCTTTCCCCGGCAGTCCGCACAGGCAGACACACGGGGAAGGCACGCGAAGGGCTCCTAGGAGATCCCGGGTTCTGCAGACCGAGTACGGAACCTCCCCACAATCAGAATTCCGGAACACGGCTGACTGTGTGGGGGAGGAATGGGGCCGCCGTCCACGAGGCTGACTGGTGTCACAGGTGTTCCCTGGCAGGGGTAATTCTGCTAAATACCTCCCATGTCCAGAGGGAGGCACTAGATGCTACCTGCATTTCCAGCCCAACCCCCGCATTTCCCCGGCAGCCCGCACTGGGAGACAATCGGGGAAGACACGTGAATGGCTCCTAGGGGATCCAAGGTTCTGCAGACAGAAGACGGAACCTCCCCACACTCACAATTCCGGAACACGGCTGACTGTGTGGGGGAGGTTTGGGGCCGCCGTCCACTCAGCTGACTGGTGTCACAGGTGTTCCCTGGCAGGGGTAATTCTGCTAAATACCTCCCATGTCCAGAGGGAGGCACTAGATGCTACCTGCATTTCCAGCCCAACCCCCGCCTTTCCCTGGCAGCCCGCACTGGGAGACACTCGGGGAAGACACGCGAATGGCTACTACAGATCCAAGGTCCTGCACACAGAAGACGGAACCTCCCCACACTCACAATTCCGGAACAAGCATGACTGTGTGGGGAAGGTTTGGGGCCGCCGTCCACGCAGCTGACTGGTGTCACAGGTGTTACCTGGCAGGGGAAATCCGCTAACAAAATCCCCTGTCCAGGGAGAGGCAATAGATGCTACCTGCATTTCCAGCCCAACCCCCACCTTTCCCCGGCAGCCCGTAATGTGAGACACACGGGGAAGACACGCGGATGGCTCCTAGGAAATCCAAGGTCCTGCAGACAGAAGACGGAACCTCCCCACACTCAGAATTCCGGAACACGGCTGACTGTGTGGGGGAGGTTTGGGGCCGCCGTCCACGCAGCTGACTGGTGTCACAGGTGTTACCTGGCAGGGAAAACCGCTAATTAATACCCTGTTCATGGAGAGGCACTAAATGCTACCTGCATTTCCAGCCCAACCCCCGCCTTTCCCCGGCAGTCCGCACAGGCAGACACACGGGGAAGGCACGCGAAGGGCTCCTAGGAGATCCCGGGTTCTGCAGACCGAGTACGGAACCTCCCCACAATCAGAATTCCGGAACACGGCTGACTGTGTGGGGGAGGAATGGGGCCGCCGTCCACGAGGCTGACTGGTGTCACAGGTGTTCCCTGGCAGGGGTAATTCTGCTAAATACCTCCCATGTCCAGAGGGAGGCACTAGATGCTACCTGCATTTCCAGCCCAACCCCCGCATTTCCCCGGCAGCCCGCACTGGGAGACAATCGGGGAAGACACGTGAATGGCTCCTAGGGGATCCAAGGTTCTGCAGACAGAAGACGGAACCTCCCCACACTCACAATTCCGGAACACGGCTGACTGTGTGGGGGAGGTTTGGGGCCGCCGTCCACGCAGCTGACTGGTGTCACAGGTGTTACCTGGCAGGGAAAACCGCTAATTAATACCCTGTTCAGGGAGAGGCACTAGATGCTACTTCATTTCCAGCCCAAACCCAGGCTTTCCCCGGCAGCCCGCACAGTCAGACACTCGGGGAAGACACGCGAAAGGCTCCTAGGAGATCCGGGGTGCTGCAGACAGAAGACGGAACCTCCCCACACTCAGAATTCCGGAACACGGCTGACTGTGTGGGGGAGGTTTGGGGCCGCCGTCCACTCAGCTGACTGGTGTCACAGGTGTTCCCTGGCAGGGGTAATTCTGCTAAATACCTCCCATGTCCAGAGGGAGGCACTAGATGCTACCTGCATTTCCAGCCCAACCCCCGCCTTTCCCTGGCAGCCCGCACTGGGAGACACTCGGGGAAGACACGCGAATGGCTACTACAGATCCAAGGTCCTGCACACAGAAGACGGAACCTCCCCACACTCACAATTCCGGAACAAGCATGACTGTGTGGGGAAGGTTTTGGGCCGCCGTCCACGCAGCTGACTGGTGTCACAGGTGTTACCTGGCAGGGGAAATCCGCTAACAAAATCCCCTGTCCAGGGAGAGGCAATAGATGCTACCTGCATTTCCAGCCCAACCCCCACCTTTCCCCGGCAGCCCGTAATGTGAGACACACGGGGAAGACACGCGGATGGCTCCTAGGAAATCCAAGGTCCTGCAGACAGAAGACGGAACCTCCCCACACTCAGAATTCCGGAACACGGCTGACTGTGTGGGGGAGGAATGGGGCCGCCGTCCACGAGGCTGACTGGTGTCACAGGTGTTCCCTGGCAGGGGTAATTCTGCTAAATACCTCCCATGTCCAGAGGGTGGCACTAGATGCTACCTGCATTTCCAGCCCAACCCCCGCCTTTCCCCGGCAGCCCGCACTGGGAGACAATCGGGGAAGACACGTGAATGGCTCCTAGGGGATCCAAGGTTCTGCAGACAGAAGACGGAACCTCCCCACACTCACAATTCCGGAACAAGCCTGACTGTGTGGGGGAGGTTTGGGTCCGCCGTCCTCGCAGCTGAGTTGTGTCAAAGGAGTTCCCTGGCAAGAGGAATTCCGCTAAATCCCTACCCTGTCCAGGGGGAGGCACTAGATGCTACCTGCATTTCCAGCCCAACCCCCGCATTTCCCCGGCAGCCCTCAATGGGAGACACTCGGGGAAGACACGCGAATGGCTTCTAGGAAATCCAAGGTCCTGCAGACAGAAGACGGAACCTCCCCACACTCAGAATTCCGGAACACGGCTGACTGTGTGGGGGAGGTTTGTGGCCGCCGTCCACGCAGCTGACTGGTGTCACAGGTTTTACCTGGCAGGGAAAACCGCTAATTAATACCCTGTTCAGGGAGAGGCACTAGATGCTACCTTCATTTCCAGCCCAAACCCAGGCTTTCCCCGGCAGCCCGCACAGTCAGACACTCGGGGAAGACACGCGAAGGGCTCCTAGGAGATCCGGGGTGCTGCAGACAGAAGACGGAACCTCCCCACAATCAGAATTCCGGAACACGGCTGACTGTGTGGGGGAGGAATGGGGCCGCCGTCCACGAGGCTGACTGGTGTCACAGGTGTTCCCTGGCAGGGGGAAGTCCGCTAATTACCTCCTATGATCAGGGGGAGGCACTAGATGCTATCTGCATTTCCAGCCCAACCCCCGACTTTCCCCGGCAGCCCGCACTGGGAGACAATCGGGGAAGACACGCGAATGGCTCCTAGGGGATCCAAGGTTCTGCAGACAGAAGACGGAACCTCCCCACACTCACAATTCCGGATCAAGCCTGACTGTGTGGGGGAGGTTTGGGTCCGCCCTCCTCGCAGCTGAGTGGTGTCAAAGGAGTTCCCTGGCAGGGGGAATTCCGCTAATTCCCTACCCTGTCCAGGGGGAGGCACTAGATGCTACCTGCATTTCCAGCCCCACCCCCGCATTTCCCCGGCAGCCCGCACTGGGAGACACTCGGGGAAGACACGCGAATGGCTACTACAGATCCAAGGTCCTGCACACAGAAGACGGAACCTCCCCACACTCACAATTCCGGAACAAGCATGACTGTGTGGGGAAGGTTTGGGGCCGCCGTCCACGCAGCTGACTGTTGTCACAGGTGTTACCTGGCAGGGGAAATCCGCTAACAAAATCCCCTCTCCAGGGAGAGGCAATAGATGCTACCTGCATTTCCAGCCCAACCCCCACCTTTCCCCGGCAGCCCGCAATGTGAGACACACGGGGAAGACACGCGGATGGCTCCTAGGAAATCCAAGGTCCTGCAGACAGAAGACGGAACCTCCCCACACTCAGAATTCCGGAACACGGCTGACTGTGTGGGGGAGGAATGGGGCCGCCGTCCACGAGGCTGACTGGTGTCACAGGTGTTCCCTGGCAGGGGTAATTCTGCTAAATACCTCCCATGTCCAGAGGGTGGCACTAGATGCTACCTGCATTTCCAGCCCAACCCCCGCCTTTCCCCGGCAGCCCGCACTGGGAGACAATCGGGGAAGACACGTGAATGGCTCCTAGGGGATCCAAGGTTCTGCAGACAGAAGACGGAACCTCCCCACACTCACAATTCCGGAACAAGCCTGACTGTGTGGGGGAGGTTTGGGTCCGCCGTCCTCGCAGCTCAGTTGTGTCAAAGGAGTTCCCTGGCAAGAGGAATTCCGCTAAATCCCTACCCTGTCCAGGGGGAGGCACTAGATGCTACCTGCATTTCCAGCCCAACCCCCGCATTTCCCCGGCAGCCCTCAATGGGAGACACTCGGGGAAGACACGCGAATGGCTCCTAGGAAATCCAAGGTCCTGCAGACAGAAGACGGAACCTCCCCACACTCAGAATTCCGGAACACGGCTGACTGTGTGGGGGAGGTTTGGGGCCGCCGTCCACGCAGCTGACTGGTGTCACAGGTGTTACCTGGCAGGGAAAAAGCGCTAATTAATACCCTGTTCAGGGAGAGGCACTAGATGCTACCTTCATTTCCAGCCCAAACCCAGGCTTTCCCCGGCAGCCCGCACAGTCAGACACTCGGGGAAGACACGCGAAGGGCTCCTAGGAGATCCGGGGTGCTGCAGACAGAAGACGGAACCTCCCCACAATCAGAATTCCGGAACACGGCTGACTGTGTGGGGGAGGTTTGGGGCCGTCGTCCACGCAGTTGACTGGTGTCAAAGGTGTTCCCCGGCAGGGGGAAGTCCGCTAATTGCCTACCCTGTCCAGGGGGAGGCACTAGATGCTTCCTGCATTTCCAGCCCAACCCCCGCCTTTCCCCGGAAGCCCGCAATTGGAGACACTCGGGGAAAACACGCGGATGGCTCCTATGAAATCCAAGGTCCTGCAGACAGAAGACGGAACCTCCCCACACTCACAATTCCGGAACAAGCCTGACTGTGTGTGGGAAGTTTGGGTCCGCACTCCTCGCAGCTGAGTGGTGTCAAAGGAGTTCGCTGGCAGGAGGAAGTCCGCTAATTGCCTACCCTGTCCAGGGGGAGGCACTAGATGCTACCTGCATTTCCAGCCCCACCCCCGCATTTCCCCGGCAGCCCGCAATGGGAGACACTCGGGGAAGACACGCGAATGGCTCCTAGGAAATCCAAGGTCCTGCAGACAGAAAACGGAACCTCCCCACACTCAGAATTCCGGAACACGGCTGACTGTGTGGGGGAGGTTTGGGGCCGCCGTCCACGCAGCTGACTGGTGTCACAGGTGTTACCTGGCAGGGAAAACCGCTAATTAATACCCTGTTCATGGAGAGGCACTAAATGCTACCTGCATTTCCAGCCCAACCCCCGCCTTTCCCCGGCAGTCCGCACAGGCAGACACACGGGGAAGGCACGCGAAGGGCTCCTAGGAGATCCCGGGTTCTGCAGACCGAGTACGGAACCTCCCCACAATCAGAATTCCGGAACACGGCTGACTGTGTGGGGGAGGAATGGGGCCGCCGTCCACGAGGCTGACTGGTGTCACAGGTGTTCCCTGGCAGGGGTAATTCTGCTAAATACCTCCCATGTCCAGAGGGAGGCACTAGATGCTACCTGCATTTCCAGCCCAACCCCCGCATTTCCCCGGCAGCCCGCACTGGGAGACAATCGGGGAAGACACGTGAATGGCTCCTAGGGGATCCAAGGTTCTGCAGACAGAAGACGGAACCTCCCCACACTCACAATTCCGGAACACGGCTGACTGTGTGGGGGAGGTTTGGGGCCGACGTCCACGCAGCTGACTGGTGTCACAGGTGTTCCCTGGCAGGGGTAATTCTGCTAAATACCTCCCATGTCCAGAGGGAGGCACTAGATGCTACCTGCATTTCCAGCCCAACCCCCGCCTTTCCCTGGCAGCCCGCACTGGGAGACACTCGGGGAAGACACGCGAATGGCTACTACAGATCCAAGGTCCTGCACACAGAAGACGGAACCTCCCCACACTCACAATTCCGGAACAAGCATGACTGTGTGGGGAAGGTTTGGGGCCGCCGTCCACGCAGCTGACTGGTGTCACAGGTGTTACCTGGCAGGGGAAATCCGCTAACAAAATCCCCTGTCCAGGGAGAGGCAATAGATGCTACCTGCATTTCCAGCCCAACCCCCACCTTTCCCCGGCAGCCCGTAATGTGAGACACACGGGGAAGACACGCGGATGGCTCCTAGGAAATCCAAGGTCCTGCAGACAGAAGACGGAACCTCCCCACACTCAGAATTCCGGAACACGGCTGACTGTGTGGGGGAGGAATGGGGCCGCCGTCCACGAGGCTGACTGCTGTCACAGGTGTTCCCTGGCAGGGGTAATTCTGCTAAATACCTCCCATGTCCAGAGGGTGGCACTAGATGCTACCTGCATTTCCAGCCCAACCCCCGCCTTTCCCCGGCAGCCCGCACTGGGAGACAATCGGGGAAGACACGTGAATGGCTCCTAGGGGATCCAAGGTTCTGCAGACAGAAGACGGAACCTCCCCACACTCACAATTCCGGAACAAGCCTGACTGTGTGGGGGAGGTTTGGGTCCGCCGTCCTCGCAGCTGAGTTGTGTCAAAGGAGTTCCCTGGCAAGAGGAATTCCGCTAAATCCCTACCCTGTCCAGGGGGAGGCACTAGATGCTACCTGCATTTCCAGCCCAACCCCCGCATTTCCCCGGCAGCCCTCAATGGGAGACACTCGGGGAAGACACGCGAATGGCTTCTAGGAAATCCAAGGTCCTGCAGACAGAAGACGGAACCTCCCCACACTCAGAATTCCGGAACACGGCTGACTGTGTGGGGGAGGTTTGTGGCCGCCGTCCACGCAGCTGACTGGTGTCACAGGTTTTACCTGGCAGGGAAAACCGCTAATTAATACCCTGTTCAGGGAGAGGCACTAGATGCTACCTTCATTTCCAGCCCAAACCCAGGCTTTCCCCGGCAGCCCGCACAGTCAGACACTCGGGGAAGACACGCGAAGGGCTCCTAGGAGATCCGGGGTGCTGCAGACAGAAGACGGAACCTCCCCACAATCAGAATTCCGGAACACGGCTGACTGTGTCGGGGAGGAATGGGGCCGCCGTCTATGAGGCTGCCTGGTGTCACAGGTGTTCCCTGGCAGGGGGAAGTCCGCTAATTACCTCCTATGATCAGGGGGAGGCACTAGATGCTACCTGCATTTCCAGCCCAACCCCCGCCTTTCCCTGGCAGCCCGCACTGGGAGACACTCGGGGAAGACACGCGAATGGCTACTACAGATCCAAGGTCCTGCACACAGAAGACGGAACCTCCCCACACTCACAATTCCGGAACAAGCATGACTGTGTGGGGGAGGTTTGGGGCCGCCGTCCACGCAGCTGACTGGTGTCACAGGTGTTACCTGGCAGGGGAAATCCGCTAACAAAATCCCCTGTCCAGGGAGAGGCAATAGATGCTACCTGCATTTCCAGCCCAACCCTTCACATTTCCCCGGCAGCCCGCAATGTGAGACACTCGGGGAAACACGCGAAGGGCTCCTAGGGGATCCCGGGTGCCTCAGACAGAAGACGGAACCTCCCCACACTCAGAATTCCGGAACACGGCTGACTGTGTGGGGGAGGTTTGGGGCCGTCGTCCACGCAGTTGACTGGTGTCAAAGGTGTTCCCCGGCAGGGGGAAGTCCGCTAATTGCCTACCCTGTCCAGGGGGAGGCACTAGATGCTTCCTGCATTTCCAGCCCAACCCCCGCCTTTCCCCGGAAGCCCGCAATTGGAGACACTCGGGGAAAACACGCGGATGGCTCCTATGAAATCCAAGGTCCTGCAGACAGAAGACGGAACCTCCCCACACTCACAATTCCGGAACAAGCCTGACTGTGTGTGGGAAGTTTGGGTCCGCACTCCTCGCAGCTGAGTGGTGTCAAAGGAGTTCGCTGGCAGGAGGAAGTCCGCTAATTGCCTACCCTGTCCAGGGGGAGGCACTAGATGCTACCTGCATTTCCAGCCCCACCCCCGCATTTCCCCGGCAGCCCGCAATGGGAGACACTCGGGGAAGACACGCGAATGGCTCCTAGGAAATCCAAGGTCCTGCAGACAGAAGACGGAACCTCCCCACACTCAGAATTCCGGAACACGGCTGACTGTGTGGGGGAGGTTTGGGGCCGCCGTCCACGCAGCTGACTGGTGTCACAGGTGTTACCTGGCAGGGAAAACCGCTAATTAATACCCTGTTCATGGAGAGGCACTAAATGCTACCTGCATTTCCAGCCCAACCCCCGATTTTCCCCGGCAGTCCGCACAGGCAGACACACGGGGAAGGCACGCGAAGGGCTCCTAGGAGATCCCGGGTTCTGCAGACCGAATACGGAACCTCCCCACAATCAGAATTCCGGAACACGGCTGACTGTGTGGGGGAGGAATGGGGCCGCCGTCCACGAGGCTGACTGGTGTCACAGGTGTTCCCTGGCAGGGGTAATTCTGCTAAATACCTCCCATGTCCAGAGGGAGGCACTAGATGCTACCTGCATTTCCAGCCCAACCCCCGCATTTCCCCGGCAGCCCGCACTGGGAGACAATCGGGGAAGACACGTGAATGGCTCCTAGGGGATCCAAGGTTCTGCAGACAGAAGACGGAACCTCCCCACACTCACAATTCCGGAACACGGCTGACTGTGTGGGGGAGGTTTGGGGCCGCCGTCCACGCAGCTGACTGGTGTCACAGGTGTTACCTGGCAGGGAAAACCGCTAATTAATACCCTGTTCAGGGAGAGGCACTAGATGCTACCTTCATTTCCAGCCCAAACCCAGGCTTTCCCCGGCAGCCCGCACAGTCAGACACTCGGGGAAGACACGCGAAAGGCTCCTAGGAGATCCGGGGTGCTGCAGACAGAAGACGGAACCTCCCCACACTCAGAATTCCGGAACACGGCTGACTGTGTGGGGGAGGTTTGGGGCCGCCGTCCACTCAGCTGACTGGTGTCTCAGGTGTTCCCTGGCAGGGGTAATTCTGCTAAATACCTCCCATGTCCAGAGGGAGGCACTAGATGCTACCTGCATTTCCAGCCCAACCCCCGCCTTTCCCTGGCAGCCCGCACTGGGAAACACTCGGGGAAGACACGCGAATGGCTACTACAGATCCAAGGTCCTGCACACAGAAGACGGAACCTCCCCACACTCACAATTCCGGAACAAGCATGACTGTGTGGAGAAGGTTTGGGGCCGCCGTCCACGCAGCTGACTGGTGTCACAGGTGTTACCTGGCAGGGGAAATCCGCTAACAAAATCCCCTGTCCAGGGAGAGGCAATAGATGCTACCTGCATTTCCAGCCCAACCCCCACCTTTCCCCGGCAGCCCGTAATGTGAGACACACGGGGAAGACACGCGGATGGCTCCTAGGAAATCCAAGGTCCTGCAGACAGAAGACGGAACCTCCCCACACTCAGAATTCCGGAACACGGCTGACTGTGTGGGGGAGGAATGGGGCCGCCGTCCACGAGGCTGACTGGTGTCACAGGTGTTCCCTGGCAGGGGTAATTCTGCTAAATACCTCCCATGTCCAGAGGGTGGCACTAGATGCTACCTGCATTTCCAGCCCAATCCCCGCCTTTCCCCGGCAGCCCGCACTGGGAGACAATCGGGGAAGACACGTGAATGGCTCCTAGGGGATCCAAGGTTCTGCAGACAGAAGACGGAACCTCCCCACACTCACAATTCCGGAACAAGCCTGACTGTGTGGGGGAGGTTTGGGTCCGCCGTCCTCGCAGCTGAGTTGTGTCAAAGGAGTTCCCTGGCAAGAGGAATTCCGCTAAATCCCTACCCTGTCCAGAGGGAGGCACTAGATGCTACCTGCATTTCCAGCCCAACCCCCGCATTTCCCCGGCAGCCCTCAATGGGAGACACTCGGGGAAGACACGCGAATGGCTTCTAGGAAATCCAAGGTCCTGCAGACAGAAGACGGAACCTCCCCACACTCAGAATTCCGGAACACGGCTGACTGTGTGGGGGAGGTTTGTGGCCGCCGTCCACGCAGCTGACTGGTGTCACAGGTGTTACCTGGCAGGGAAAACCGCTAATTAATACCCTGTTCAGGGAGAGGCACTAGATGCTACCTTCATTTCCAGCCCAAACCCAGGCTTTCCCCGGCAGCCCGCACAGTCAGACACTCGGGGAAGACACGCGAAGGGCTCCTAGGAGATCCGGGGTGCTGCAGACAGAAGACGGAACCTCCCCACAATCAGAATTCCGGAACACGGCTGACTGTGTCGGGGAGGAATGGGGCCGCCGTCTATGAGGCTGCCAGGTGTCACAGGTGTTCCCTGGCAGGGGGAAGTAAGCTAATTACCTCCTATGATCAGGGGGAGGCACTAGATGCTACCTGCATTTCCAGCCCAACCCCCGCCTTTCCCTGGCAGCCCGCACTGGGAGACACTCGGGGAAGACACGCGAATGGCTACTACAGATCCAAGGTCCTGCACACAGAAGACGGAACCTCCCCACACTCACAATTCCGGAACAAGCATGACTGTGTGGGGGAGGTTTGGGGCCGCCGTCCACGCAGCTGACTGGTGTCACAGGTGTTACCTGGCAGGGGAAATCCGCTAACAAAATCCCCTGTCCAGGGAGAGGCAATAGATGCTACCTGCATTTCCAGCCCAACCCTTCACATTTCCCCGGCAGCCCGCAATGTGAGACACTCGGGGAAACACGCGAAGGGCTCCTAGGAGATCCCGGGTGCCTCAGACAGAACACGGAACCTCCCCACACTCAGAATTCCGGAACACGGCTGACTGTGTGGGGGAGGTTTGGGGCCGTCGTCCACGCAGTTGACTGGTGTCAAAGGTGTTCCCCGGCAGGGGGAAGTCCGCTAATTGCCTACCCTGTCCAGGGGGAGGCACTAGATGCTTCCTGCATTTCCAGCCCAACCCCCGCCTTTCCCCGGAAGCCCGCAATTGGAGACACTCGGGGAAAACACGCGGATGGCTCCTATGAAATCCAAGGTCCTGCAGACAGAAGACGGAACCTCCCCACACTCACAATTCCGGAACAAGCCTGACTGTGTGTGGGAAGTTTGGGTCCGCACTCCTCGCAGCTGAGTGGTGTCAAAGGAGTTCGCTGGCAGGAGGAAGTCCGCTAATTGCCTACCCTGTCCAGGGGGAGGCACTAGATGCTACCTGCATTTCCAGCCCCACCCCCGCATTTCCCCGGCAGCCCGCAATGGGAGACACTCGGGGAAGACACGCGAATGGCTCCTAGGAAATCCAAGGTCCTGCAGACAGAAGACGGAACCTCCCCACACTCAGAATTCCGGAACACGGCTGACTGTTTGGGGGAGGTTTGGGGCCGCCGTCCACGCAGCTGACTGGTGTCACAGGTGTTACCTGGCAGGGAAAACCGCTAATTAATACCCTGTTCATGGAGAGGCACTAAATGCTACCTGCATTTCCAGCCCAACCCCCGCCTTTCCCCGGCAGTCCGCACAGGCAGACACACGGGGAAGGCACGCGAAGGGCTCCTAGGAGATCCCGGGTTCTGCAGACCGAATACGGAACCTCCCCACAATCAGAATTCCGGAACACGGCTGACTGTGTGGGGGAGGAATGGGGCCGCCGTCCACGAGGCTGACTGGTGTCACAGGTGTTCCCTGGCAGGGGTAATTCTGCTAAATACCTACCATGTCCAGAGGGAGACACTAGATGCTACCTGCATTTCCAGCCCAACCCCCGCATTTCCCCGGCAGCCCGCACTGGGAGACAATCGGGGAAGACACGTGAATGGCTCCTAGGGGATCCAAGGTTCTGCAGACAGAAGACGGAACCTCCCCACACTCACAATTCCGGAACACGGCTGACTGTGTGGGGGAGGTTTGGGGCCGCCGTCCACTCAGCTGACTGGTGTCACAGGTGTTCCCTGGCAGGGGTAATTCTGCTAAATACCTCCCATGTCCAGAGGGAGGCACTAGATGCTACCTGCATTTCCAGCCCAACCCCCGCCTTTCCCTGGCAGCCCGCACTGGGAGACACTCGGGGAAGACACGCGAATGGCTACTACAGATCCAAGGTCCTGCACACAGAAGACGGAACCTCCCCACACTCACAATTCCGGAACAAGCATGACTGTGTGGGGAAGGTTTGGGGCCGCCGTCCACGCAGCTGACTGGTGTCACAGGTGTTACCTGGCAGGGAAAATCCGCTAACAAAATCCCCTGTCCAGGGAGAGGCAATAGATGCTACCTGCATTTCCAGCCCAACCCCCACCTTTCCCCGGCAGCCCGTAATGTGAGACACACGGGGAAGACACGCGGATGGCTCCTAGGAAATCCAAGGTCCTGCAGACAGAAGACGGAACCTCCCCACACTCAGAATTCCGGAACACGGCTGACTGTGTGGGGGAGGAATGGGGCCGCCATCCACGAGGCTGACTGGTGTCACAGGTGTTCCCTGGCAGGGGTAATTCTGCTAAATACCTCCCATGTCCAGAGGGTGGCACTAGATGCTACCTGCATTTCCAGCCCAACCCCCGCCTTTCCCCGGCAGCCCGCACTGGGAGACAATCGGGGAAGACACGTGAATGGCTCCTAGGGGATCCAAGGTTCTGCAGACAGAAGACGGAACCTCCCCACACTCACAATTCCGGAACAAGCCTGACTGTGTGGGGGAGGTTTGGGTCCGATGTCCTCGCAGCTGAGTTGTGTCAAAGGAGTTCCCTGGCAAGAGGAATTCCGCTAAATCCCTACCCTGTCCAGGGGGAGGCACTAGATGCTACCTGCATTTCCAGCCCCACCCCCGCATTTCCCCGGGAGCCCTCAATGGGAGACACTCGGGGAAGACACGCGAATGGCTTCTAGGAAATCCAAGGTCCTGCAGACAGAAGACGGAACCTCCCCACACTCAGAATTCCGGAACACGGCTGACTGTGTGGGGGAGGTTTGTGGCCGCCGTCCACGCAGCTGACTGGTGTCACAGGTGTTACCTGGCAGGGAAAACCGCTAATTAATACCCTGTTCAGGGAGAGGCACTAGATGCTACCTTCATTTCCAGCCCAAACCCAGGCTTTCCCCGGCAGCCCGCACAGTCAGACACTCGGGGAAGACACGCGAAGGGCTCCTAAGAGATCCGGGGTGCTGCAGACAGGAGACGGAACCTCCCAACACTCAGAATTCCGGAACACGGCTGACTGTGTGGGGGAGGTTTGGGGCCGCCGTCCACTCAGCTGACTGGTGTCACAGGTGTTCCCTGGCAGGGGTAATTCTGCTAAATACCTCCCATGTCCAGAGGGAGGCACTAGATGCTACCTGCATTTCCAGCCCAACCCCCGCCTTTCCCTGGCAGCCCGCACTGGGAGACACTCGGGGAAGACACGCGAATGGCTACTACAGATCCAAGGTCCTGCACACAGAAGACGGAACCTCCCCACACTCACAATTCCAAAACAAGCATGACTGTGTGGGGGAGGTTTGGGGCCGCCGTCCACGCAGCTGACTGGTGTCACAGGTGTTACTTGGCAGGGGAAATCCGCTAAAAAAATCCCCTGTCCAGGGAGAGGGAATAGATTCTACCTGCATTTCCAGCCCAACCCCCACCTTTCCCCGGCAGCCCGCAATGTGAGACACTCGGGGAAGACACGCGGATGGCTCCTAGGAAATCCAAGGTCCTGCAGACAGGAGACGGAACCTCCCCACACTCACAATTCTGGAACAAGCCTGACAGTGTGCGGGAGGTTTGGGTCCGCCCTCCTCACAGCTGAGTGGTGTCAAAGGAGTTCCCTGGCAGGGGGAATTCCGCTAATTCCCTACCCTGTCCAGGGGGAGGCACTAGATGCTACCTGCATTTCCAGACCAACCCCAGCCTTTCCCCGGCAGCCCGCAATGGGAAACACTCGGGGAAGACACGTGAAGGGCTCCTAGGAGATCCCGGGTTCTGCAGACCGAATACGGAACATCCCCACACTCAGAATTCCGGAACACGGCTGACTGTGTGGGGGAGGAATGGGGCCGCCGTCCGCGAGGCTGACTGGTGTCACAGGTGTTCCCTGGCAGGGGTAATTCTGCTAAATACCTCCCATGTCCAGAGGGAGGCACTAGATGCTACCTGCATTTCCAGCCCAACCCCCGCCTTTCCCCGGCAGCCCGCACTGGGAGACAATCGGGGAAGACACGTGAATGGCTCCTAGGGGATCCAAGATTCTGCAGACAGAAGACGGAACCTCCCCACACTCACAATTCCGGAACAACCCTGACTGTGTGGGGGAGGTTTGGGTCCGCCCTCCTCGCAGCTGAGTTGTGTGAAAGGAGTTCCCTTGCAAGAGGAATTCCGCTAAATCCCTACCCTGTCCATGGGGAGGCACTAGATGCTACCTGCATTTCCAGCCCAACCCCCGCATCTCCCCGGCAGCCCGCAATGGGAGACACTCGGGGAAGACACGCGAATGGCTCCTAGGAAATCCAAGGTCCTGCAGACAGAAGACGGAACCTCCCCACACTCAGAATTCCGGAACACGGCTGACTGTGTGGGGGAGGTTTGGGGCCGCCGTCCACGCAGCTGACTGGTGTCACAGGTGTTACCTGGCAGGGAAAACCGCTAATTAATACCCTGTTCAGGGAGAGGCACTAGATGCTACCTTTATTTCCAGCCCAAACCCAGGCTTTCCCCGGCAGCCCGCACAGTCAGACACTCGGGGAAGACACGCGAAGGGCTCCTAGGAGATCCGGGGTGCTGCAGACAGAAGACGGAACCTCCCCACACTCAGAATTCCGGAACACGGCTGACTGTGTGGGGGAGGAATGGGGCCGCCGTCTACGAGGCTGACTGGTGTCACAGGTGTTCCCTGGCAGGGGGAAGTCCGCTAATTACCTCCTATGATCAGGGGGAGGCACTAGATGCTACCTGCATTTCCAGCCCAACCCCCGCCTTTCCCTGGCAGCCCGCACTGGGAGACACTCTGGGAAGACACGCGAAAGGCTACTACAGATCCAAGGTCCTGCACACAGAAGACGGAACCTCCCCACACTCACAATTCCGGAACAAGCATGACTGTGTGGGGGAGGTTTGGGGCCGCCGTCCACGCAGCTGACTGGTGTCACAGGTGTTACCTGGCAGGGGAAATCCGCTAACAAAATCCCCTGTCCAGGGAGAGGCAATAGATGCAACCTGCATTTCCAGCCCAACCCTTCACATTTCCCCGGCAGCCCGCAATGTGAGACACTCGGGGAAACACGCGAAGGGCTCCTAGGAGATCCCGGGTGCCTCAGACAGAAGACGGAACCTCCCCACACTCAGAATTCCGGAACACGGCTGACTGTGTGGGGGAGGTTTGGGGCCGTCGTCCACGCAGTTGACTGGTGTCAAAGGTGTTCCCCGGCAGGGGGAAGTCCGCTAATTGCCTACCCTGTCCAGGGGGAGGCACTAGATGCTACCTGCATTTCCAGCCCAACCCCCGCATTTCCCCGGCAGCCCGCAATGGGATACACTCGGGGAAGACACGCGAATGGCTCCTAGGAAATCCAAGGTCCTGCATACAGAAGACGGAACCTCCCCACACTCAGAATTCCGGAACACGACTGACTGTGTGGGGGAGGTTTGGGGCCGCCGTCCACGCAGCTGACTGGTGTCACAGGTGTTACCTGGCAGGGAAAACCGCTAATTAATACCCTGTTCAGGGAGAGGCACTAGATGCTACCTTCATTTCCAGCCCAAACCCAGGCTTTCCCCGGCAGCCCGCACAGTCAGACACTCGGGGAAGACACGCGAAGGGCTCCTAGGAGATCCGGGGTGCTGCAGACAGAAGACGGAACCTCCCCACACTCAGAATTCCGCAACACGGCTGACTGTGTGGGGGAGGTTTGGGGCCGCCGTCCACTCAGCTGACTGGTGTCACAGGTGTTCCCTGGCAGGGGTAATTCTGCTAAATACCTCCCATGTCCAGAGGGAGGCACTAGATGCTACCTGCATTTCCAGCCCAACCCCCGCCTTTCCCTGGCAGCCCGCACTGGGAGACACTCGGGGAAGACACGCGAATGGCTACTACAGATCCAAGGTCCTGCACACAGAAGACGGAACCTCCCCACACTCACAATTCCGGAACAAGCATGACTGTGTGGGGGAGGTTTGGGGCCGCCGTCCACGCAGCTGACTGGTGTCACAGGTGCTACCTGGCAGGGGAAATCCGCTAACAAAATCCCCTGTCCAGGGAGAGGCAATAGATGCTACCTGCATTTCCAGCCCAACCCCCACCTTTCCCCGGCAGCCCGCAATGTGAGACACTCGGGGAAGACACGCGGATGGCTCCTAGGAAATCCAAGGTCCTGCAGACAGAAGACGGAACCTCCCCACACTCACAATTCTGGAACAAGCCTGACAGTGTGCGGGAGGTTTGGGTCCGCCCTCCTCAAAGCTGAGTGGTGTCAAAGGAGTTCCCTGGCAGGGGGAATTCCGCTAATTCCCTACCCTGTCCAGGGAGAGGGAATAGATGCTACCTGCATTTCCAGACCAACCCCCACCTTTCCCCGGCAGCCCGCAATGTGAGACACTCGGGGAAGACACGCGAATGGCTCCTAGGAAATCCAAGGTCCTGCAGACAGAAGACGGAACCTCCCCACACTCAGAATTCCGGAACACGGCTGACTGTGTGGGGGAGGTTGGGGCCGCCGTCCACGCAGCTGACTGGTGTCACAGGTGTTACCTGGCAGGGAAAACCGCTAATTAATACCCTGTTCAGGGAGAGGCACTAGATGCTACCTGCATTTCCAGCACAACCCCCACCTTTCCCCGGCAGCCCGCAATGGTAGACACTCGGGGAAGACACGCGGATGGCTCCTAGGAAATCCAAGGTCCTGCAGACAGAAGACGGAACCTCCCCACACTCAGAATTCCGGAACACGGCTGACTGTGTGGGGGAGGTTGGGGCCGCCGTCCACGCAGCTGACTGGTGTCACAGGTGTTACCTGGCAGGGAAAACCGCTAATTAATACCCTGTTCAGGGAGAGGCACTAGAAGCTACCTGCATTTCCAGCCCAAACCCAGGCTTTCTCCGGCAGCCCGCACAGTCAGACACTCGGGGAAGACACGCGAAGGGCTCCTAGGAGATCCGGGGTGCTGCAGACAGAAGACGGAACCTCCCCACACTCAGAATTCCGGAACACGGCTGACTGTGTGGGGGAGGTTTGGGTCCGCCCTCCTCAAAGCTGAGTGGTGTCAAAGGAGTTCCCTGGCAGGGGGAATTCCGCTAATTCCCTACCCTGTCCAGGGGGAGGCACTAGATGCTACCTGCATTTCCAGACCAACCCCAGCCTTTCCCCGGCAGCCCGCAATGGGAAACACTCGGGGAAGACACGTGAAGGGCTCCTAGGAGATCCCGGGTTCTGCAGACCGAATACGGAACCTCCCCACACTCAGAATTCCGGAACACGGCTGACTGTGTGGGGGAGGAATGGGGCCGCCGTCCACGAGGCTGACTGGTGTCACAGGTGTTCCCTGGCAGGGGTAATTCTGCTAAATACCTCCCATGTCCAGAGGGAGGCACTAGATGCTACCTGCATTTCCAGCCCAACCCCCGACTTTCCCCGGCAGCCCGCACTGGGAGACAATCGGGGAAGACACGCGAATGGCTCCTAGGGGATCCAAGGTTCTGCAGACAGAAGACGGAACCTCCCCACACTCACAATTCTGGAACAAGCCTGACAGTGTGCGGGAGGTTTGGGTCCGCCCTCCTCAAAGCTGAGTGGTGTCAAAGGAGTTCCCTGGCAGGGGGAATTCCGCTAATTCCCTACCCTGTCCAGGGGGAGGCACTAGATGCTACCTGCATTTCCAGACCAACCCCAGCCTTTCCCCGGCAGCCCGCAATGGGAAACACTCGGGGAAGACACGTGAAGGGCTCCTAGGAGATCCCGGGTTCTGCAGACCGAATACGGAACCTCCCCACACTCAGAATTCCGGAACACGGCCGACTGTGTGGGGGAGGAATGGGGCCGCCGTCCACGAGGCTGACGGGTGTCACAGGTGTTCCCTGGCAGGGGTAATTCTGCTAAATACCTCCCAAGTCCAGAGGGAGGCACTAGATGCTACCTGCATTTCCAGCCCAACCCCCGACTTTCCCCGGCAGCCCGCACTGGGAGACAATCGGGGAAGACACGCGAATGGCTCCTAGGGGATCCAAGGTTCTGCAGACAGAAGACGGAACCTCCCCACACTCACAATTCCGGATCAAGCCTGACTGTGTGGGGGAGGTTTGGGTCCGCCCTCCTCGCAGCTGAGTGGTGTCAAAGGAGTTCCCTGGCAGGGGGAATTCCGCTAATTCCCTACCCTGTCCAGGGGGAGGCACTAGATGCTACCTGCATTTCCAGCCACACCCCCGCATTTCCCCGGCAGACCGCAATGGGAGACACTCGGGGAAGACACGCGAAGGGCTCCTAGGAGATCCGGGGTGCTGCAGACAGAAGACGGAACCTCCCCACACTCAGAATTCCGGAACACGGCTGACTGTGTGGGGGAGGTTTGGGGCCGCCGTCCACGCAGCTGACTGGTGTCACAGGTGTTACCTGGCAGGGAAAACCGCTAATTAATACCCTGTTCAGGGAGAGGCACTAGATGCTACCTTCATTTCCAGCCCAAACCCAGGCTTTCCCCGGCAGCCCGCACAGTCAGACACTCGGGGAAGACACGCGAAGGGCTCCTAGGAGATCCGGGGTGCTGCAGACAGAAGACGGAACCTCCCCACACTCAGAATTCCGGAACACGGCTGACTGTGTGGGGGAGGAATGGGGCCGCCGTCTACGAGGCTGACTGGTGTCACAGGTGTTCCCTGGCAGGGGGAAGTCCGCTAATTACCTCCTATGATCAGGGGGAGGCACTAGATGCTACCTGCATTTCCAGCCCAACCCCCGCCTTTCCCTGGCAGCCCGCACTGGGAGACACTCGGGGAAGACACGCGAATGGCTACTACTGATCCAAGGTCCTGCACACAGAAGACGGAACCTCCCCACACTCACAATTCCGGAACAAGCATGACTGTGTGGGGGAGGTTTGGGGCCGCCGTCCACGCAGCTGACTGGTGTCACAGGTGTTACCTGGCAGGGGAAATCCGCTAACAAAATCCCCTGTCCAGGGAGAGGCAATAGATGCTACCTGCATTTCCAGCCCAACCCTTCACATTTCCCCGGCAGCCCGCAATGTGAGACACTCGGGGAAACACGCGAATGGCTCCTAGGAGATCCCGGGTGCCTCAGACAGAACACGGAACCTCCCCACACTCAGAATTCCGGAACACGGCTGACTGTGTGGGGGAGGTTTGGGGCCGTCGTCCACGCAGTTGACTGGTGTCAAAGGTGTTCCCCGGCAGGGGGAAGTCCGCTAATTGCCTACCCTGTCCAGGGGGAGGCACTAGATGCTACCTGCATTTCCAGCCCAACCCCCGCATTTCCCCGGCAGCCCGCAATGGGATACACTCGGGGAAGACACGCGAATGGCTCCTAGGAAATCCAAGGTCCTGCAGACAGAAGACGGAACCTCCCCACACTCAGAATTCCGGAACACGGCTGACTGTGTGGGGGAGGTTTGGGGCCGCCGTCCACGCAGCTGACTGGTGTCACAGGTGTTACCTGGCAGGGAAAACCGCTAATTAATACCCTGTTCAGGGAGATGCACTAGATGCTACCTTCATTTCCAGCCCAAACCCAGGCTTTCCCCGGCAGCCCGCACAGTCAGACACTCGGGGAATACACGCGAAGGGCTCCTAGGAGATCCGGGGTGCTGCAGACAGAAGACGGAACCTCCCCACACTCAGAATTCCGCAACACGGCTGACTGTGTGGGGGAGGTTTGGGGCCGCCGTCCACTCAGCTGACTGGTGTCACAGGTGTTCCCTGGCAGGGGTAATTCTGCTAAATACCTCCCATGTCCAGAGGGAGGCACTAGATGCTACCTGCATTTCCAGCCCAACCCCCGCCTTTCCCTGGCAGCCCGCACTGGGATACACTCGGGGAAGACACGCGAATGGCTACTACAGATCCAAGGTCCTGCACACAGAAGACGGAACCTCCCCAAACTCACAATTCCGGAACACGGCTGACTGTGTGGGGGAGGTTTGGGGCCGCCGTCCACGCAGCTGACTGGTGTCACAGGTGTTACCTGGCAGGGGAAATCCGCTAACAAAATCCCCTGTCCAGGGAGAGGCAATAGATGCTACCTGCATTTCCAGCCCAACCCCCACCTTTCCCCGGCAGCCCGCAATGTGAGACACTCGGGGAAGACACGCGGATGGCTCCTACGTAATCCAAGGTCCTGCAGACAGAAGACGGAACCTCCCCACACTCACAATTCTGGAACAAGCCTGACAGTGTGCGGGAGGTTTGGGTCCGCCCTCCTCAAAGCTGAGTGGTGTCAAAGGAGTTCCCTGGCAGGGGGAATTCCGCTAATTCCCTACCCTGTCCAGGGGGAGGCACTAGATGCTACCTGCATTTCCAGACCAACCCCCGCATTTCCCCGGCAGCCCGCAATGGGATACACTCGGGGAAGACACGCGAATGGCTCCTAGGAAATCCAAGGTCCTGCAGACAGAGGACGGAACCTCCCCACACTCAGAATTCTGGAACACGGCTGACTGTGTGGGGGAGGTTTGGGGCCGCCGTCCACGCAGCTGACTGGTGTCACAGGTGTTACCTGGCAGGGAAAACCGCTAATTAATACCCTGTTCAGGGAGAGGCACTAGATGCTACCTTCATTTCCAGCCCAAACCCAGGCTTTCCCTGGCAGCCCGCACAGTCAGACACTCGGGGAAGACACGCGAAGGGCTCCTAGGTGATCCGGGGTGCTGCAGACAGAAGACGGAACCTCCCCACACTCAGAATTCCGCAACACGGCTGACTGTGTGGGGGAGGTTTGGGGCCGCCGTCCACTCAGCTGACTGGTGTCACAGGTGTTCCCTGGCAGGGGTAATTCTGCTAAATACCTCCCATGTCCAGAGGGAGGCACTAGATGCTACCTGCATTTCCAGCCCAACCCCCGCCTTTCCCTGGCAGCCCGCACTGGGATACACTCGGGGAAGACACGCGAATGGCTACTACAGATCCAAGGTCCTGCACACAGAAGACGGAACCTCCCCACACTCACAATTCCGGAACAAGCATGACTGTGTGGGGGAGGTTTGGGGCCGCCGTCCACGCAGCTGACTGGTGTCACAGGTGTTACCTGGCAGGGGAAATCCGCTAACAAAATCCCCTGTCCAGGGAGAGGCAATAAATGCTACCTGCATTTCCAGCCCAACCCCCACCTTTCCCCGGCAGCCCGCAATGTGAGTCACTCGGGGAAGACACGCGGATGGCTCCTAGGAAATCCAAGGTCCTGCAGACAGAAGACGGAACCTCCCCACACTCACAATTCTGGAACAAGCCTGACAGTGTGCGGGAGGTTTGGGTCCGCCCTCCTCAAAGCTGAGTGGTGTCAAAGGAGTTCCCTGGCAGGGGGAATTCCGCTAATTCCCTACCCTGTCCAGGGGGAGGCACTAGATGCTACCTGCATTTCCAGACCAACCCCAGCCTTTCCCCGGCAGCCCGCAATGGGAAACACTCGGGGAAGACACGTGAAGGGCTCCTAGGAGATCCCGGGTTCTGCAGACCGAATACGGAACCTCCCCACACTCAGAATTCCGGAACACGGCTGACTGTGTGGGGGAGGAATGGGGCCGCCGTCCACGAGGCTGACTGGTGTCACAGGTGTTCCCTGGCAGGGGTAATTCTGCTAAATACCTCCCATGTCCAGAGGGAGGCACTAGATGCTACCTGCATTTCCAGCCCAACCCCCGACTTTCCCCGGCAGCCCGCACTGGGAGACAATCGGGGAAGACACGCGAATGGCTCCTAGGGGATCCAAGGTTCTGCAGACAGAAGACGGAACCTCCCCACACTCACAATTCTGGAACAAGCCTGACAGTGTGCGGGAGGTTTGGGTCCGCCCTCCTCAAAGCTGAGTGGTGTCAAAGGAGTTCCCTGGCAGGGGGAATTCCGCTAATTCCCTACCCTGTCCAGGGGGAGGCACTAGATGCTACCTGCATTTCCAGACCAACCCCAGCCTTTCCCCGGCAGCCCGCAATGGGAAACACTCGGGGAAGACACGTGAAGGGCTCCTAGGAGATCCCGGGTTCTGCAGACCGAATACGGAACCTCCCCACACTCAGAATTCCGGAACACGGCCGACTGTGTGGGGGAGGAATGGGGCCGCCGTCCACGAGGCTGACTGGTGTCACAGGTGTTCCCTGGCAGGGGTAATTCTGCTAAATACCTCCCAAGTCCAGAGGGAGGCACTAGATGCTACCTGCATTTCCAGCCCAACCCCCGACTTTCCCCGGCAGCCCGCACTGGGAGACAATCGGGGAAGACACGCGAATGGCTCCTAGGGGATCCAAGGTTCTGCAGACAGAAGACGGAACCTCCCCACACTCACAATTCCGGATCAAGCCTGACTGTGTGGGGGAGGTTTGGGTCCGCCCTCCTCGCAGCTGAGTGGTGTCAAAGGAGTTCCCTGGCAGGGGGAATTCCGCTAATTCCCTACCCTGTCCAGGGGGAGGCACTAGATGCTACCTGCATTTCCAGCCACACCCCCGCATTTCCCCGGCAGCCCGCAATGGTAGACACTCGGGGAAGACACGCGGATGGCTCCTAGGAAATCCAAGGTCCTGCAGACAGAAGACGGAACCTCCCCACACTCAGAATTCCGGAACACGGCTGACTGTGTGGGGGAGGTTTGGGGCCGCCGTCCACGCAGCTGACTGGTGTCACAGGTGTTACCTGGCAGGGAAAACCGCTAATTAATACCCTGTTCAGGGAGAGGCACTAGAAGCTACCTGCATTTCCAGCCCAAACCCAGGCTTTCTCCGGCAGCCCGCACAGTCAGACACTCGGGGAAGACACGCGAAGGGCTCCTAGGAGATCCGGGGTGCTGCAGACAGAAGACGGAACCTCCCCACACTCAGAATTCCGGAACACGGCTGACTGTGTGGGGGAGGTTTGGGGCCGCAGTCCACTCAGCTGACTGGTGTCACAGGTGTTCCCTAGCAGGGGTAATTCCGCTAAATACCTCCCATGTCCAGGGGGAGGCACTAGATGCTACCTGCATTTCCAGCCCAACCCCCGCCTTTCCCCGGCAGCCCGCAATGGGAGACACTCGGGGAAGACACGCGAATGGCTCCTAGGAAATCCAAGGTCCTGCAGACAGAAGACGGAACCTCCCCACACTCAGAATTCCGGAACACGGCTGACTGTGTGGGGGAGGTTTGGGGCCGCCGTCCACGCAGCTGACTGGTGTCACAGGTGTTACCTGGCAGGGAAAACCGCTAATTAATACCCTGTTCAGGGAGAGGCACTAGATGCTACCTGCATTTCCAGCCCAACCCCCACCTTTCCCCGGCAGCCCGCAATGGGAGACACTCGGGGAAGACACGCGGATGGCTCCTAGGAAATCCAAGGTCCTGCAGACAGAAGACGGAACCTCCCCACACTCAGAATTCCGGAACACGGCTGACTGTGTGGGGGAGGTTTGGGGCCGCCGTCCACGCAGCTGACTGGTGTCACAGGTGTTACCTGGCAGGGAAAACCGCTAATTAATACCCTGTTCAGGGAGAGGGACTAGAAGCTACCTGCATTTCCAGGCCAAACCCAGGCTTTCTCCGGCAGCCCGCACAGTCAGACACTCGGGGAAGACACGCGAAGGGCTCCTAGGAGATCCGGGGTGCTGCAGACAGAAGACGGAACCTCCCCACACTCAGAATTCCGGAACACGGCTGACTGTGTGGGGGAGGTTTGGGTCCGCCCTCCTCAAAGCTGAGTGGTGTCAAAGGAGTTCCCTGGCAGGGGGAATTCCGCTAAATCCCTACCCTGTCCAGGGGGAGGCACTAGATGCTACCTGCATTTCCAGACCAACCCCAGCCTTTCCCCGGCAGCCCGCAATGGGAAACACTCGGGGAAGACACGTGAAGGGCTCCTAGGAGATCCCGGGTTCTGCAGACCGAATACGGAACCTCCCCACACTCAGAATTCCGGAACACGGCTGACTGTGTGGGGGAGGAATGGGGCCGCCGTCCACGAGGCTGACTGGTGTCACAGGTGTTCCCTGGCAGGGGTAATTCTGCTAAATACCTCCCATGTCCAGAGGGAGGCACTAGATGCTACCTGCATTTCCAGCCCAACCCCCAACTTTCCCCGGCAGCCCGCACTGGGAGACAATCGGGGAAGACACGCGAATGGCTCCTAGGGGATCCAAGGTTCTGCAGACAGAAGACGGAACCTCCCCACACTCACAATTCTGGAACAAGCCTGACAGTGTGCGGGAGGTTTGGGTCCGCCCTCCTCAAAGCTGAGTGGTGTCAAAGGAGTTCCCTGGCAGGGGGAATTCCGCTAATTCCCTACCCTGTCCAGGGGGAGGCACTAGATGCTACCTGCATTTCCAGACCAACCCCAGCCTTTCCCCGGCAGCCCGCAATGGGAAACACACGGGGAAGACACGTGAAGGGCTCCTAGGAGATCCCGGGTTCTGCAGACCGAATACGGAACCTCCCCACACTCAGAATTCCGGAACACGGCCGACTGTGTGGGGGAGGAATGGGGCCGCCATCCACGAGGCTGACTGGTGTCACAGGTGTTCCCTGGCAGGGGTAATTCTGCTAAATACCTCCCAAGTCCAGAGGGAGGCACTAGATGCTACCTGCATTTCCAGCCCAACCCCCGACTTTCCCCGGCAGCCCGCACTGGGAGACAATCGGGGAAGACACGCGAATGGCTCCTAGGGGATCCAAGGTTCTGCAGACAGAAGACGGAACCTCCCCACACTCACAATTCCGGATCAAGCCTGACTGTGTGGGGGAGGTTTGGGTCCGCCTTCCTCGCAGCTGAGTGGTGTCAAAGGAGTTCCCTGGCAGGGGGAATTCCGCTAATTCCCTAACCTGTCCAGGGGGAGGCACTAGATGCTACCTGCATTTCCAGCCACACCCCCGCATTTCCCCGGCAGACCGCAATGGGAGACACTCGGGGAAGACACGCGAAGGGCTCCTAGGAGATCCGGGGTGCTGCAGACAGAAGACGGAACCTCCCCACACTCAGAATTCCGGAACACGGCTGACTGTGTGGGGGAGGTTTGGGGCCGCAGTCCACTCAGCTGACTGGTGTCACAGGTGTTCCCTGGCAGGGGTAATTCCGCTAAATACCTCCCATGTCCAGGGGGAGGCACTAGATGCTACCTGCATTTCCAGCCCAACCCCCGCCTTTCCCTGGCAGCACGCACTGGGAGACACTCGGGGAAGACACGCGAAGGGCTCCTAGGAAATCCAAGGTCCTGCAGACAGAAGACGGAACCTCCACACACTCAGAATTCCGGAACACGGCTGACTGTGTGGGGGAGGTTTGGGGCCGCCGTCCACGCAGCTGACTGGTGTCACAGGTGTTACCTGGCAGGGAAAACCGCTAATTAATACCCTGTTCAGGGAGAGGCACTAGATGCTACCTGCATTTCCAGCCCAACCCCCACATTTCCCCGGCAGCCCGCAATGGTAGACACTCGGGGAAGACACGCGAATGGCTCCTAGGAAATCCAAGGTCCTGCAGACAGAAGACGGAACCTCCCCACACTCAGAATTCCGGAACACGGCTGACTGTGTGGGGGAGGTTTGGGGCCGCCGTCCACGCAGCTGACTGGTGTCACAGGTGTTACCTGGCAGGGAAAACCGCTAATTAATACCCTGTTCAGGGAGAGGCACTAGAAGCTACCTGCATTTCCAGCCCAAACCCAGGCTTTCTCCGGCAGCCCGCACAGTCAGACACTCGGGGAAGACACGCGAAGGGCTCCTAGGAGATCCGGGGTGCTGCAGACAGAAGACGGAACCTCCCCACACTCAGAATTCCGGAACACGGCTGACTGTGTGGGGGAGGTTTGGGGCCGCAGTCCACTCAGCTGACTGGTGTCACAGGTGTTCCCTGGCAGGGGTAATTCCGCTAAATACCTCCCATGTCCATGGGGAGGCACTAGATGCTACCTGCATTTCCAGCCCAACCCCCGCCTTTCCCCGGCAGCCCGCAATGGGAGACACTCGGGGAAGACACGCGAATGGCTCCTAGGAAATCCAAGGTCCTGCAGACAGAAGACGGAACCTCCCCACACTCAGAATTCCGGAACACGGCTGACTGTGTGGGGGAGGTTTGGGGCCGCCGTCCACGCAGCTGACTGGTGTCACAGGTGTTACCTGGCAGGGAAAACCGCTAATTAATACCCTGTTCAGGGAGAGGCACTAGAAGCTACCTGCATTTCCAGCCCAAACCCAGGCTTTCTCCGGCAGCCCGCACAGTCAGACACTCGGGGAAGACACGCGAAGGGCTCCTAGGAGATCCGGGGTGCTGCAGACAGAAGACGGAACCTCCCCACACTCAGAATTCCGGAACACGGCTGACTGTCTGGGGGAGGTTTGGGGCCGCAGTCCACTCAGCTGACTGGTGTCACAGGTGTTCCCTGGCAGGGGTAATTCCGCTAAATACCTCCCATGTCCAGGGGGAGGCACTAGATGCTACCTGCATTTCCAGCCCAACCCCCGCCTTTCCCCGGCAGCCCGCAATGGGAGACACTCGGGGAAGACATGCGAATGGCTGCTAGGAAATCCAAGGTCCTGCAGACAGAAGACGGAACCTCCCCACACTCAGAATTCCGGAACACGGCTGACTGTGTGGGGGAGGTTTGGGGCCGCCGTCCACGCAGCTGACTGGTGTCACAGGTGTTACCTGGCAGGGAAAACCGCTAATTAATACCCTGTTCAGGGAGAGGCACTAGATGCTACCTGCATTTCCAGCCCAACCCCCACCTTTCCCCGGCAGCCCGCAATGGGAGACACTCGGGGAAGACACGCGGATGGCTCCTAGGAAATCCAAGGTCCTGCAGACAGAAGACGGAACCTCCCCACACTCACAATTCTGGAACAAGCCTGACAGTGTGCGGGAGGTTTGGGTACGCCCTCCTCACAGCTGAGTGGTGTCAAAGGATTTCCCTGGCAGGGGGAATTCCGCTAATTCCCTACCCTGTCCAGGGGGAGGCACTAGATGCTACCTGCATTTCCAGACCAACCCCAGCCTTTCCCCGGCAGCCCGCAATGGGAAACACTCGGGGAAGACACGTGAAGGGCTCCTAGGAGATCCCGGGTTCTGCAGACCGAATACGGAACCTCCCCACACTCAGAATTCCGGAACACGTCTGACTGTGTGGGGGAGGAATGGGGCCGCCGTCCACGAGGCTGACTGGTGTCACAGGTGTTCCCTGGCAGGGGTAATTCTGCTAAATACCTCCCATGTCCAGAGGGAGGCACTAGATGCTACCTGCATTTCCAGCCCAACCCCCGCATTTCCCTTGCAGCCCGCACTGGGAGACAATCGGGGAAGACACGTGAATGGCTCCTAGGGGATCCAAGGTTCTGCAGACAGAAGACGGAACCTCCCCACACTCACAATTCCGGAACACGGCTGACTGTGTGGGGGAGGTTTGGGGCCGCCGTCCACGCAGCTGACTGGTGTCACAGGTGTTACCTGGCAGGGGAAATCCGCTAACAATATCCCCTGTCCAGGGAGAGGCAATAGATGCTACCTGCATTTCCAGCCCAACCCCCACCTTTCCCCGGCAGCCCGCAATGTGAGACACTCGGGGAAGACACGCGGATGGCTCCTAGGAGATCCGGGGTGCTGCAGACAGAAGACGGAACCTCCCCACACTGAGAATTCCGGAACACGGCTGACTGTGTGGGGGAGGTTTGGGGCCGCCGTCCACTCAGCTGACTGGTGTCACAGGTGTTCCCTGGCAGGGTTAATTCTGCTAAATACCTCCCATGTCCAGAGGGAGGCACTAGATGCTACCTGCATTTCCAGCCCAACCCCCACCTTTCCCCGGCAGCCCGCAATGGGAGACACTCGGGGAAGACACGCGGATGGCTCCTAGGAAATCCAAGGTCCTGCACACAGAAGACGGAACCTCCCCACACTCACAATTCCGGAACAAGCCTGACAGTGTGCGGGAGGTTTGGGTCCGCCCTCCTCGCAGCTGAGTGGTGTCAAAGGAGTTCCCTGGCAGGGGGAATTCCGCTAATTCCCTACCCTGTCCAGGGGGAGGCACTAGATGCTACCTGCATTTCCAGCCCAACCCCCGCATTTCCCCGGCAGCCCGCAATGGGAGACACTCGGGGAAGACACGCGGATGGCTCCTAGGAAATCCAAGGTCCTGCAGACAGAAGACGGAACCTCCCCACACTCAGAATTCCGGAACACGGCTGACTGTGTGGGGGAGGTTTGGGGCCGCCGTCCACGCAGCTGACTGGTGTCACAGGTGTTACCTGGCAGGGAAAACCGCTAATTAATGCCCTGTTCAGGGAGAGGCACTAGATGCTACCTGCATTTCCAGCCCAAACCCAGGCTTTCCCCGGCAGCCCGCACAGTCAGACACTCGGGGAAGACACGCGAAGGGCTCCTAGGAGATCCGGGGTGCTGCAGACAGAAGACGGAACCTCCCCACACTCAGAATTCCGGAACACGGCTGACTGTGTGGGGGAGGTTTGGGGCCGCAGTCCACTCAGCTGACTGGTGTCACAGGTGTTCCCTGGCAGGGGTAATTCCGCTAAATACCTCCCATGTCCAGGGGGAGGCACTAGATGCTACCTGCATTTAAAGCCCAACCCCCGCCTTTCCCTGGCAGCACGCACTGGGAGACACTCGGGGAAGACACGCAAAGGGCTCCTAGGTAATCCAAGGTCCTGCAGACAGAAGACGGAACCTCCACACACTCAGAACTCCGGAACACGGCTGACTGTGTGGGGGAGGTTTGGGGCCGCCCTCCTCACAGCTGAGTGGTGTCAAAGGAGTTCCCTGGCAGGGGGAATTCCGCTAATTCCCTACCCTGTCCAGGGGGAGGCACTAGATGCTACCTGCATTTCCAGACCAACCCCAGCCTTTCCCCGGCAGCCCGCAATGGGAAACACTCGGGGAAGACACGTGAAGGGCTCCTAGGAGATCCCGGGTTCTGCAGACCGAATACGGAACCTCCCCACACTCAGAATTCCGGAACACGGCTGACTGTGTGGGGGAGGAATGGGGCCGCCGTCCACGAGGCTGACTGGTGTCACAGGTGTTCCCTGGCAGGGGTAATTCTGCTAAATACCTCCCATGTCCAGAGGGAGGCACTAGATGCTACCTGCATTTCCAGCCCAACCCCCGCCTTTCCCAGGCAGCCCGCACTGGGAGACAATCGGGGAAGACACGTGAATGGCTCCTAGGGGATCCAAGGTTCTGCAGACAGAAGACGGAACCTCCCCACACTCACAATTCCGGAACAAGCCTGACTGTGTGGGGGAGGTTTGGGGCCGCCGTCCACCCAGCTGACTGGTGTCACAGGTGTTACCTGGCAGGGAAAACCGCTAATTAATACCCTGTTCAGGGAGAGGCACTAGATGCTACCTTCATTTCCAGCCCAAACCCAGGCTTTCCCCGGCAGCCCGCACAGTCAGACACTCGGGGAAGACACGCGAAGGGCTCCTAGGAGATCCGGGGTGCGGCAGACAGAAGACGGAACCTCCCCACACTCAGAATTCCGGAACACGGCTGACTGTGTGGGGGAGGTTTGTGGCCGCCGTCCACTCAGCTGACTGGTGTCACAGGTGTTCCCTGGCAGGGGTAATTCTTCTAAATACCTCCCATGTCCAGAGGGAGGCACTAGATGCTACCTGCATTTCCAGCCCAACCCCCGCCTTTCCCAGGCAGCCCGCACTGGGAGACAATCGGGGAAGACACGTGAATGGCTCCTAGGGGATCCAAGGTTCTGCAGACAGAAGACGGAACCTCCCCACACTCAGAATTCCGGAACAAGCCTGACTGTGTGGGGGAGGTTTGGGTCCGCCGTCCTCGCAGCTGAGTTGTGTCAAAGGAGTTCCCTGGCAAGAGGAATTCCGCTAAATCCCTAAACTGTCCAGGGGGAGGCACTAGATGCTACCTGCATTTCGAGCCCAACCCCCGCATTTCCCCGGCAGCCCTCAATGGGAGACACTCGGGGAAGACACGCGAATGGCTCCTAGGAAATCCAAGGTCCTGCAGACAGAAGACGGAACCTCCCCACACTCAGAATTCCGGAACACGGCTGACTGTGTGGGGGAGGTTTGGGGCCGCCGTCCACGCAGCTGACTGGTGTCACAGGTGTTACCTGGCAGGGAAAACCGCTAATTAATACCCTGTTCAGGGAGAGGCACTAGATGCTACCTTCATTTCCAGCCCAAACCCAGGCTTTCCCCGGCAGCCCGCACAGTCAGACACTCGGGGAAGACACGCGAAGGGCTCCTAGGAGATCCGGGGTGCTGCAGACAGAAGACGGAACCTCCCCACAATCAGAATTCCGGAACACGTCTGACTGTGTCGGGGAGGAATGGGGCCGCCGTCTACGAGGCTGACTGTTGTCACAGGTGTTCCCTGGCAGGGGGAAGTCCGCTAATTACCTCCTATGATCAGGGGGAGGCACTAGATGCTACCTGCATTTCCAGCCCAACCCCCGCCTTTACCTGGTAGCCCGCACTGGGAGACACTCGGGGAAGACACGCGAATGGCTACTACAGATCCAAGGTCCTGCAGACAGAAGACGGAACCTCCCCACACTCACAATTCCGGAACAAGCATGACTGTGTGGGGGAGGTTTGGGGCCGCCGTCCACGCAGCTGACTGGTGTCACAGGTGTTACCTGGCAGGGGAAATCCGCTAACAAAATCCCCTGTCCAGGGAGAGGCAATAGATGCTACCTGCATTTCCAGCCCAACCCTTCACATTTCCCCGGCAGCCCGCAATGTGAGACACTCGGGGAAACACGCGAAGGGCTCCTAGGAGATCCCGGGTGCCTCAGACAGAACACGGAACCTCCCCACACTCAGAATTCCGGAACACGGCTGACTGTGTGGGGGAGGTTTGGGGCCGTCGTCCACGCAGTTGACTGGTGTCAAAGGTGTTCCCCGGCAGGGGGAAGTCCGCTAATTGCCTACCCTGTCCAGGGGGAGGCACTAGATGCTTCCTGCATTTCCAGCCCAACCCCCGCCTTTCCCCGGAAGCCCGCAATTGGAGACACTCGGGGAAAACACGCGGATGGCTCCTATGAAATCCAAGGTCCTGCAGACAGAAGACGGAACCTCCCCACACTCACTATTCCGGAACAAGCCTGACTGTGTGTGGGAAGTTTGGGTCCGCACTCCTCGCAGCTGAGAGGTGTCAAAGGAGTTCGCTGGCAGGAGGATGTCCGCTAATTGCATACCCTGTCCAGGGGGAGGCACTAGATGCTACCTGCATTTCCAGCCCAACCCCCGCATTTCCCCGGCAGCCCGCAATGGGAGACACTCGGGGAAGACACGCGAATGGCTCCTAGGAAATCCAAGGTCCTGCAGACAGAAGACGGAACCTCCCCACACTCAGAATTCCGGAACACGGCTGACTGTGTGGGGGAGGTTTGGGGCCGCCGTCCACGCAGCTGACTGGTGTCACAGGTGTTACCTGGCAGGGAAAACCGCTAATTAATACCCTGTTCATGGAGAGGCACTAAATGCTACCTGCATTTCCAGCCCAACCCCCGCTTTTCCCCGGCTGTCCGCACAGGCAGACACACGGGGAAGGCACGCGAAGGGCTCCTAGGAGATCCCGGGTTCTGCAGACCGAATACGGAACCTCCCCACAATCAGAATTCCGGAACACGGCTGACTGTGTGGGGGAGGGATGGGGCCGCCGTCCACGAGGCTGACTGGTGTCACAGGTGTTCCCTGGCAGGGGGAAGTCCGCTAATTACCTCCTATGATCAGGGGGAGGCACTAGATGCTATCTGCATTTCCAGCCCAACCCCCGACTTTTCCCGGCAGCCCACACTGGGAGACAATCGGGGAAGACACGCGAATGGCTCCTAGGGGATCCAAGGTTCTGCAGACAGAAGACGGAACCTCCCCACACTCACAATTCCGGATCAAGCTTGACTGTGTGGGGGAGGTTTGGGTCCGCCCTCCTCGCAGCTGAGTGGTGTCAAAGGAGTTCCCTGGCAGGGGGAATTCCGCTAATTCCCTACCCTGTCCAGGGGGAGGCACTAGATGCTACCTGCATTTCCAGCCCCACCCCCGCATTTCCCCGGCAGCCCGCAATGGGAGACACTCGGGGAAGACACGCGAAGGGCTCCTAGGAGATCCGGGGTGCTGCAGACAGAAGACGGAACCTCCCCACACTCAGAATTCCGGAACACGGCTGACTGTGTGGGGGAGGTTTGGGGCCGCAGTCCACTCAGCTGACTGGTGTCACAGGTGTTCCCTGGCAGGGGTAATTCCGCTAAATACCTCCCATGTCCAGGGGGAGGCACTAGATGCTACCTGCATTTCCAGCCCAACCCCCGCCTTTCCCTTGCAGCACGCACTGGGAGACACTCGGGGAAGACACGCGAAGGGCTCCTAGGAAATCCAAGGTCCTGCAGACAGAAGACGGAACCTCCACACACTCAGAATTCCGGAACACGGCTGACTGTGTGGGGGAGGTTTGGGGCCGCCGTCCACGCAGCTGACTGGTGTCACAGGTGTTACCTGGCAGGGAAAACCGCTAATTAATACCCTGTTCAGGGAGAGGCACTAGATGCTACCTGCATTTCCAGCCCAACCCCCACCTTTCCCCGGCAGCCCGCAATGGGAGACACTCGGGGAAGACACGCGGATGGCTCCTAGGAAATCCAAGGTCCTGCAGACAGAAGACGGAACCTCCCCACACTCAGAATTCCGGAACACGGCTGACTGTGTGGGGGAGGTTTGGGGCCGCCGTCCACGCAGCTGACTGGTGTCACAGGTGTTACCTGTCAGGGAAAACCGCTAATTAATACCCTGTTCAGGGAGAGGCACTAGATGCTACCTGCATTTCCAGCCCAAACCCAGGCTTTCCCCGGCAGCCCGCACAGTCAGACACTCGTGGAAGACACGCGAAGGGCTCCTAGGAGATCCGGGGTGCTGCAGACAGAAGACGGAACCTCCCCACACTCAGAATTCCGGAACACGGCTGACTGTGTGGGGGAGGTTTGGGGCCGCAGTCCACTCAGCTGACTGGTGTCACAGGTGTTCCCTGGCAGGGGTAATTCCGCTAAATACCTCCCATGTCCAGGGGGAGGCACTAGATGCTACCTGCATTTCCAGCCCAACCCCCGCCTTTCCCTGGCAGCACGCACTGGGAGACACTCGGGGAAGACACGCAAAGGGCTCCTAGGTAATCCAAGGTCCTGCAGACAGAAGACGGAACCTCCACACACTCAGAACTCCGGAACACGGCTGACTGTGTGGGGGAGGTTTGGGGCCGCCCTCCTCACAGCTGAGTGGTGTCAAAGGAGTTCCCTGGCAGGGGGAATTCCGCTAATTCCCTACCCTGTCCAGGGGGAGGCACTAGATGCTACCTGCATTTCCAGACCAACCCCAGCCTTTCCCCGGCAGCCCGCAATGGGAAACACTCGGGGAAGACACGTGAAGGGCTCCTAGGAGATCCCGGGTTCTGCAGACCGAATACGGAACCTCCCCACACTCAGAATTCCGGAACACAGCTGACTGTGTGGGGGAGGAATGGGGCCGCCGTCCACGAGGCTGACTGGTGTCACAGGTGTTCCCTGGCAGGGGTAATTCTGCTAAATACCTCCCATGTCCAGAGGGAGGCACTAGATGCTACCTGCATTTCCAGCCCAACCCCCGCCTTTCCCCGGCAGCCCGCACTGGGAGACAATCGGGGAAGACACGTGAATGGCTCCTAGGGGATCCAAGGTTCTGCAGACAGAAGACGGAACCTCCCCACACTCACAATTCCGGAACAAGCCTGACTGTGTGGGGGAGGTTTGGGGCCGCCGTCCACGCAGCTGACTGGTGTCACAGGTGTTACCTGGCAGGGAAAACCGCTAATTAATACCCTGTTCAGGGAGAGGCACTAGATGCTACCTTCATTTCCAGCCCAAACCCAGGCTTTCCCCGGCAGCCCGCACAGTCAGACACTCGGGGAAGACACGCGAAGGGCTCCTAGGAGATCCGGGGTGCGGCAGACAGAAGACGGAACCTCCCCACACTCAGAATTCCGGAACACGGCTGACTGTGTGGGGGAGGTTTGTGGCCGCCGTCCACTCAGCTGACTGGTGTCACAGGTGTTCCCTGGCAGGGGTAATTCTGCTAAATATCTCCCATGTCCAGAGGGAGGCACTAGATGCTACCTGCATTTCCAGCCCAACCCCCACCTTTCCCTGGCAGCCCGCACTGGGAGACACTCGGGGAAGACACGCGAATGGCTACTACAGATCCAAGGTCCTGCACACAGAAGACGGAACCTCCCAACACTCACAATTCCGGAACAAGCATGACTGTGTGGGGAAGGTTTGGGGCCGCCGTCCACGCAGCTGACTGGTGTCACAGGTGTTACCTGGCAGGGGAAATCCGCTAACAAAATCCCCTCTCCAGGGAGAGGCAATAGATGCTACCTGCATTTCCAGCCCAACCCCCACCTTTCCCCGGCAGCCCGCAATGTGAGACACACGGGGAAGACACGCGGATGGCTCCTAGGAAATCCAAGGTCCTGCAGACAGAAGACGGAACCTCCCCACACTCAGAATTCCGGAACACGGCTGACTGTGTGGGGGAGGAATGGGGCCGCCGTCCACGAGGCTGACTGGTGTCACAGGAGTTCCCTGGCAGGGGTAATTCTGCTAAATACCTCCCATGTCCAGAGAGTGGCACTAGATGCTACCTGCATTTCCAGCCCAACCCCCGCCTTTCCCCGGCAGCCCGCACTGGGAGACAATCGGGGAAGACACGTGAATGGCTCCTAGGGGATCCAAGGTTCTGCAGACAGAAGACGGAACCTCCCCACACTCACAATTCCGGAACAAGCCTGACTGTGTGGGGGAGGTTTGGGTCCGCCGTCCTCGCAGCTGAGTTGTGTCAAAGGAGTTCCCTGGCAAGAGGAATTCCGCTAAATCCCTACCCTGTCCAGGGGGAGGCACTAGATGCTACCTGCATTTCCAGCCCAACCCCCGCATTTCCCCGGCAGCCCTCAATGGGAGACACTCGGGGAAGACACGCGAATGGCTCCTAGGAAATCCAAGGTCCTGCAGACAGAAGACGGAACCTCCCCACACTCAGAATTCCGGAACACGGCTGACTGTGTGGGGGAGGTTTGGGGCCGCCGTCCACGCAGCTGACTGGTGTCACAGGTGTTACCTGGCAGGGAAAACCGCTAATTAATACCCTGTTCATGGAGAGGCACTAAATGCTACCTGCATTTCCAGCCCAACCCCCGCCTTTCCCCGGCAGTCCGCACAGGCAGACACACGGGGAAGGCACGCGAAGGGCTCCTAGGAGATCCCGGGTTCTGCAGACCGAATACGGAACCTCCCCACAATCAGAATTCCGGAACACGGCTGACTGTGTGGGGGAGGGATGGGGCCGCCGTCCACGAGGCTGACTGGTGTCACAGGTGTTCCCTGGCAGGGGGAATTCCGCTAATTACCTCCTATGATCAGGGGGAGGCACTAGATGCTATCTGCATTTCCAGCCCAACCCCCGACTTTCCCCGGCAGCCCGCACTGGGAGACAATCGGGGAAGACACGCGAATGGCTCCTAGGGGATCCAAGGTTCTGCAGACAGAAGACGGAACCTCCCCACACTCACAATTCCGGATCAAGCCTGACTGTGTGGGGGAGGTTTGGGTCCGCCCTCCTCGCAGCTGAGTGGTGTCAAAGGAGTTCCCTGGCAGGGGGAATTCCGCTAATTCCCTACCCTGTCCAGGGGGAGGCACTAGATGCTACCTTCATTTCCAGCCCAAACCCAGGCTTTCCCGGCAGCCCGCACAGTCAGACACTCGGGGAAGACACGCGAAGGGCTCCTAGGAGATCCGGGGTGCTGCAGACAGAAGACGGAACCTCCCCACACTCAGAATTCCGGAACACGGCTGACTGTGTGGGGGAGGTTTGGGGCCGCCGTCCACTCAGCTGACTGGTGTCACAGGTGTTCCCTGGCAGGGGTAATTCTGCTAAATACCTCCCATGTCCAGAGGGAGGCACTAGATGCTACCTGCATTTCCAGCCCAACCCCCGCCTTTCCCTGGCAGCCCGCACTGGGAGACACTCGGGGAAGACACGCGAATGGCTACTACAGATCCAAGGTCCTGCACACAGAAGACGGAACCTCCCCACACTCACAATTCCGGAACAAGCATGACTGTGTGGGGAAGGTTTGGGGCCGCCGTCCACGCAGCTGACTGGTGTCACAGGTGTTACCTGGCAGGGGAAATCCGCTAACAAAATCCCCTGTCCAGGGAGAGGCAATAGATGCTACCTGCATTTCCAGCCCAACCCCCACCTTTCCCCGGCAGCCCGCAATGTGAGACACACGGGGAAGACACGCGGATGGCTCCTAGGAAATCCAAGGTCCTGCAGACAGAAGACGGAACCTCCCCACACTCAGAATTCCGGAACACGGCTGACTGTGTGGGGGAGGAATGGGGCCGCCGTCCACGAGGCTGACTGGTGTCACAGGTGTTCCCTGGCAGGGAGAAGTCCGCTAATTGCCTACCCTGTCCAGGGGGAGGCACTAGATGCTTCCTGCATTTCCAGCCCAACCCCCGCCTTTCCCCGGAAGCCCGCAATTGGAGACACTCGGGGAAAACACGCGGATGGCTCCTATGAAATCCAAGGTCCTGCAGACAGAAGACGGAACCTCCCCACACTCACAATTCCGGAACAAGCCTGACTGTGTGTGGGAAGTTTGGGTCCGCACTCCTCGCAGCTGAGTGGTGTCAAAGGAGTTCGCTGGCAGGAGGAAGTCCGCTAATTGCCTACCCTGTCCAGGGGGAGGCACTAGATGCTACCTGCATTTCCAGCCCAACCCCCGCATTTCCCCGGCAGCCCGCAATGGGAGACACTCGGGGAAGACACGCGAATGGCTCCTAGGAAATCCAAGGTCCTGCAGACAGAAGACGGAACCTCCCCACACTCAGAATTCCGGAACACGGCTGACTGTGTGGGGGAGGTTTGGGGCCGCCGTCCACGCAGCTGACTGGTGTCACAGGTGTTACCTGGCAGGGAAAACCGCTAATTAATACCCTGTTCATGGAGAGGCACTAAATGCTACCTGCATTTCCAGCCCAACCCCCGCCTTTCCCCGGCAGTCCGCACAGGCAGACACACGGGGAAGGCACGCGAAGGGCTCCTAGGTGATCCCGGGTTCTGCAGACAGAAGACGGAACCTCCCCACAATCAGAATTCCGGAACACGGCTGACTGTGTGGGGGAGGAATGGGGCCGCCGTCCACGAGGCTGACTGGTGTCACAGGTGTTCCCTGGCAGGGGGAAGTCCGCTAATTACCTCCTATGATCAGGGGGAGGCACTAGATGCTATCTGCATTTCCAGCCCAACCCCCGACTTTCCCCGGCAGCCCGCACTGGGAGACAATCGGGGAAGACACGCGAATGGCTCCTAGGGGATCCAAGGTTCTGCAGACAGAAGACGGAACCTCCCCACACTCACAATTCCGGATCAAGCCTGACTGTGTGGGGGAGGTTTGGGTCCGCCCTCCTCGCAGCTGAGTGGTGTCAAAGGAGTTCCCTGGCAGGGGGAATTCCGCTAATTCCCTACCCTGTCCAGGGGGAGGCACTAGATGCTACCTGCATTTCCAACCCCACCCCCGCATTTCCCCGGCAGCCCGCAATGGGAGACACTCGGGGAAGACACGCGAATGGCTCCTAGGAAATCCAAGGTCCTGCAGACAGAAGACGGAACCTCCCCATACTCAGGATTCCGGAACACGGCTGACTGGGTGGGGGAGGTTTGGGGCCGCCTTCCACGCAGCTGAATGGTGTCACAGGTGTTACCTGGCAGGGAAAACCGCTAATTAATACCCTGTTCAGGGAGAGGCACTAGATGCTACCTTCATTTCCAGCCCAAACCCAGGCTTTCCCCGGCAGCCCGCACAGTCAGACACTCGGGGAAGACACGCGAAGGGCTCCTAGGAGATCCGGGGTGCTGCAGACAGAAGACGGAACCTCCCCACACTCAGAATTCCGGAACACGGCTGACTGTGTGGGGGAGGAATGGGGCCGCCGTCTACGAGGCTGACTGGTGTCACAGGTGTTCCCTGGCAGGGGGAAGTCCGCTAATTACCTCCTATGATCAGGGGGAGGCACTAGATGCTACCTGCATTTCCAGCCCAACCCCCGCCTTTCCCTGGCAGCCCGCACTGGGAGACACTCGGGGAAGACACGCGAATGGCTACTACAGATCCAAGGTCCTGCACACAGAAGACGGAACCTCCCCACACTCACAATTCCGGAACAAGCATGACTGTGTGGGGGAGGTTTGGGGCCGCCGTCCACGCAGCTGACTGGTGTCACAGGTGTTACCTGGCAGGGGAAATCCGCTAACAAAATCCCCTGTCCAGGGAGAGGCAATAGATGCTACCTGCATTTCCAGCCCAACCCTTCACATTTCCCCGGCAGCCCGCAATGTGAGACACTCGGGGAAACACGCGAAGGGCTCCTAGGAGATCCCGGGTGCCTCAGACAGAACACGGAACCTCCCCACACTCAGAATTCCGGAACACGGCTGACTGTGTGGGGGAGGTTTGGGGCCGTCGTCCACGCAGTTGACTGGTGTCAAAGGTGTTCCCCGGCAGGGGGAATTCCGCTAATTGCCTACCCTGTCCAGGGGGAGGCACTAGATGCTTCCTGCATTTCCAGCCCAACCCCCGCCTTTCCCCGGAAGCCCGCAATTGGAGACACTCGGGGAAAACACGCGGATGGCTCCTATGAAATCCAAGGTCCTGCAGACAGAAGACGGAACCTCCCCACACTCACAATTCCGGAACAAGCCTGACTGTGTGTGGGAAGTTTGGGTCCGCACTCCTCGCAGCTGAGTGGTGTCAAAGGAGTTCGCTGGCAGGAGGAAGTCCGCTAATTGCCTACCCTGTCCAGGGGGAGGCACTAGATGCTACCTGCATTTCCAGCCCCACCCCCGCATTTCCCCGGCAGCCCGCAATGGGAGACACTCGGGGAAGACACGCGAATGGCTCCTAGGAAATCCAAGGTCCTGCAGACAGAAGACGGAACCTCCCCACACTCAGAATTCCGGAACACGGCTGACTGTGTGGGGGAGGTTTGGGGCCGCCGTCCACGCAGCTGACTGGTGTCACAGGTGTTACCTGGCAGGGAAAACCGCTAATTAATACCCTGTTCATGGAGAGGCACTAAATGCTACCTGCATTTCCAGCCCAACCCCCGCCTTTCCCCGGCAGTCCGCACAGGCAGACACACGGGGAAGGCACGCGAAGGGCTCCTAGGAGATCCCGGGTTCTGCAGACCAAATACGGAACCTCCCCACAATCAGAATTCCGGAACACGGCTGACTGTGTGGGGGAGGAATGGGGCCGCCGTCCACGAGGCTGACTGGTGTCACAGGTGTTCCCTGGCAGGGGTAATTCTGCTAAATACCTCCCATGTCCAGAGGGAGGCACTAGATGCTACCTGCATTTCCAGCCCAACCCCCGCATTTCCCCGGCAGCCCGCACTGGGAGACAATCGGGGAAGACACGTGAATGGCTCCTAGGGGATCCAAGGTTCTGCAGACAGAAGACGGAACCTCCCCACACTCACAATTCCGGAACACGGCTGACTGTGTGGGGGAGGTTTGGGGCCGCCGTCCACGCAGCTGACTGGTGTCACAGGTGTTACCTGGCAGGGAAAACCGCTAATTAATACCCTGTTCAGGGAGAGGCACTAGATGCTACCTTCATTTCCAGCCCAAACCCAGGCTTTCCCCGGCAGCCCGCACAGTCAGACACTCGGGGAAGACACGCGAAAGGCTCCTAGGAGATCCGGGGTGCTGCAGACAGAAGACGGAACCTCCCCACACTCAGAATTCCGGAACACGGCTGACTGTGTGGGGGAGGTTTGGGGCCGCCGTCCACTCAGCTGACTGGTGTCACAGGTGTTCCCTGGCAGGGGTAATTCTGCTAAATACCTCCCATGTCCAGAGGGAGGCACTAGATGCTACCTGCATTTCCAGCCCAACCCCCGCCTTTCCCTGGCAGCCCGCACTGGGAGACACTCGGGGAAGACACGCGAATGGCTACTACAGATCCAAGGTCCTGCACACAGAAGACGGAACCTCCCCACACTCACAATTCCGGAACAAGCATGACTGTGTGGGGAAGGTTTGGGGCCGCCGTCCACGCAGCTGACTGGTGTCACAGGTGTTACCTGGCAGGGGAAATCCGCTAACAAAATCCCCTGTCCAGGGAGAGGCAATAGATGCTACCTGCATTTCCAGCCCAACCCCCACCTTTCCCCGGCAGCCCGTAATGTGAGACACACGGGGAAGACACGCGGATGGCTCCTAGGAAATCCAAGGTCCTGCAGACAGAAGACGGAACCTCCCCACACTCAGAATTCCGGAACACGGCTGACTGTGTGGGGGAGGAATGGGGCCGCCGTCCACGAGGCTGACTGGTGTCACAGGTGTTCCCTGGCAGGGGTAATTCTGCTAAATACCTCCCATGTCCAGAGGGTGGCACTAGATGCTACCTGCATTTCCAGCCCAACCCCCGCCTTTCCCCGGCAGCCCGCACTGGGAGACAATCGGGGAAGACACGTGAATGGCTCCTAGGGGATCCAAGGTTCTGCAGACAGAAGACGGAACCTCCCCACACTCACAATTCCGGAACAAGCCTGACTGTGTGGGGGAGGTTTGGGTCCGCCGTCCTCGCAGCTGAGTTGTGTCAAAGGAGTTCCCTGGCAAGAGGAATTCCGCTAAATCCCTACCCTGTCCAGGGGGAGGCACTAGATGCTACCTGCATTTCCAGCCCAACCCCCGCATTTCCCCGGCAGCCCTCAATGGGAGACACTCGGGGAAGACACGCGAATGGCTTCTAGGAAATCCAAGGTCCTGCAGACAGAAGACGGAACCTCCCCACACTCAGAATTCCGGAACACGGCTGACTGTGTGGGGGAGGTTTGTGGCCGCCGTCCACGCAGCTGACTGGTGTCACAGGTGTTACCTGGCAGGGAAAACCGCTAATTAATACCCTGTTCAGGGAGAGGCACTAGATGCTACCTTCATTTCCAGCCCAAACCCAGGCTTTCCCCGGCAGCCCGCACAGTCAGACACTCGGGGAAGACACGCGAAGGGCTCCTAGGAGATCCGGGGTGCTGCAGACAGAAGACGGAACCTCCCCACAATCAGAATTCCGGAACACGGCTGACTGTGTCGGGGAGGAATGGGGCCGCCGTCTATGAGGCTGCCTGGTGTCACAGGTGTTCCCTGGCAGGGGGAAGTCCGCTAATTACCTCCTATGATCAGGGGGAGGCACTAGATGCTACCTGCATTTCCAGCCCAACCCCCGCCTTTCCCTGGCAGCCCGCACTGTGAGACACTCGGGGAAGACACGCGAATGGCTACTACAGATCCAAGGTCCTGCACACAGAAGACGGAACCTCCCCACACTCACAATTCCGGAACAAGCATGACTGTGTGGGGGAGGTTTGGGGCCGCCGTCCACGCAGCTGACTGGTGTCACAGGTGTTACCTGGCAGGGGAAATCCGCTAACAAAATCCCCTGTCCAGGGAGAGGGAATAGATGCTACCTGCATTTCCAGCCCAACCCTTCACATTTCCCCGGCAGCCCGCAATGTGAGACACTCGGGGAAACACGCGAAGGGCTCCTAGGAGATCCCGGGTGCCTCAGACAGAAGACGGAACCTCCCCACACTCAGAATTCCGGAACACGGCTGACTGTGTGGGGGAGGTTTGGGGCCGTCGTCCACGCAGTTGACTGGTGTCAAAGGTGTTCCCCGGCAGGGGGAAGTCCGCTAATTGCCTACCCTGTCCAGGGGGAGGCACTAGATGCTTCCTGCATTTCCAGCCCAACCCCCGCCTTTCCCCGGAAGCCCGCAATTGGAGACACTCGGGGAAAACACGCGGATGGCTCCTATGAAATCCAAGGTCCTGCAGACAGAAGACGGAACCTCCCCACACTCACAATTCCGGAACAAGCCTGACTGTGTGTGGGAAGTTTGGGTCCGCACTCCTCGCAGCTGAGTGGTGTCAAAGGAGTTCGCTGGCAGGAGGAAGTCCGCTAATTGCCTACCCTGTCCAGGGGGAGGCACTAGATGCTACCTGCATTTCCAGCCCCACCCCCGCATTTCCCCGGCAGCCCGCAATGGGAGACACTCGGGGAAGACACGCGAATGGCTCCTAGGAAATCCAAGGTCCTGCAGACAGAAGACGGAACCTCCCCACACTCAGAATTCCGGAACACGGCTGACTGTGTGGGGGAGGTTTGGGGCCGCCGTCCACGCAGCTGACTGGTGTCACAGGTGTTACCTGGCAGGGAAAACCGCTAATTAATACCCTGTTCATGGAGAGGCACTAAATGCTACCTGCATTTCCAGCCCAACCCCCGCCTTTCCCCGGCAGTCCGCACAGGCAGACACACGGGGAAGGCACGCGAAGGGCTCCTAGGAGATCCCGGGTTCTGCAGACCGAATACGGAACCTCCCCACAATCAGAATTCCGGAACACGGCTGACTGTGTGGGGGAGGAATGGGGCCGCCGTCCACGAGGCTGACTGGTGTCACAGGTGTTCCCTGGCAGGGGTAATTCTGCTAAATACCTCCCATGTCCAGAGGGAGGCACTAGATGCTACCTGCATTTCCAGCCCAACCCCCGCATTTCCCCGGCAGCCCGCACTGGGAGACAATCGGGGAAGACACGTGAATGGCTCCTAGGGGATCCAAGGTTCTGCAGACAGAAGACGGAACCTCCCCACACTCACAATTCCGGAACACGGCTGACTGTGTGGGGGAGGTTTGGGGCCGCCGTCCACGCAGCTGACTGGTGTCACAGGTGTTACCTGGCAGGGAAAACCGCTAATTAATACCCTGTTCAGGGAGAGGCACTAGATGCTACCTTCATTTCCAGCCCAAACCCAGGCTTTCCCCGGCAGCCCGCACAGTCAGACACTCGGGGAAGACACGCGAAAGGCTCCTAGGAGATCCGGGGTGCTGCAGACAGAAGACGGAACCTCCCCACACTCAGAATTCCGGAACACGGCTGACTGTGTGGGGGAGGTTTGGGGCCGCCGTCCACTCAGCTGACTGGTGTCACAGGTGTTCCCTGGCAGGGGTAATTCTGCTAAATACCTCCCATGTCCAGAGGGAGGCACTAGATGCTACCTGCATTTCCAGCCCAACCCCCGCCTTTCCCTGGCAGCCCGCACTGGGAGACACTCGGGGAAGACACGCGAATGGCTACTACAGATCCAAGGTCCTGCACACAGAAGACGGAACCTCCCCACACTCACAATTCCGGAACAAGCATGACTGTGTGGGGAAGGTTTGGGGCCGCCGTCCACGCAGCTGACTGGTGTCACAGGTGTTACCTGGCAGGGGAAATCCGCTAACAAAATCCCCTGTCCAGGGAGAGGCAATAGATGCTACCTGCATTTCCAGCCCAACCCCCACCTTTCCCCGGCAGCCCGTAATGTGAGACACACGGGGAAGACACGCGGATGGCTCCTAGGAAATCCAAGGTCCTGCAGACAGAAGACGGAACCTCCCCACACTCAGAATTCCGGAACACGGCTGACTGTGTGGGGGAGGAATGGGGCCGCCGTCCACGAGGCTAACTGGTGTCACAGGTGTTCCCTGGCAGGGGTAATTCTGCTAAATACCTCCCATGTCCAGAGGGTGGCACTAGATGCTACCTGCATTTCCAGCCCAACCCCCGCCTTTCCCCGGCAGCCCGCACTGGGAGACAATCGGGGAAGACACGTGAATGGCTCCTAGGGGATCCAAGGTTCTGCAGACAGAAGACGGAACCTCCCCACACTCACAATTCCGGAACAAGCCTGACTGTGTGGGGGAGGTTTGGGTCCGCCGTCCTCGCAGCTGAGTTGTGTCAAAGGAGTTCCCTGGCAAGAGGAATTCCGCTAAATCCCTACCCTGTCCAGGGGGAGGCACTAGATGCTACCTGCATTTCCAGCCCAACCCCCGCATTTCCCCGGCAGCCCTCAATGGGAGACACTCGGGGAAGACACGCGAATGGCTTCTAGGAAATCCAAGGTCCTGCAGACAGAAGACGGAACCTCCCCACACTCAGAATTCCGGAACACGGCTGACTGTGTGGGGGAGGTTTGTGGCCGCCGTCCACGCAGCTGACTGGTGTCACAGGTGTTACCTGGCAGGGAAAACCGCTAATTAATACCCTGTTCAGGGAGAGGCACTAGATGCTACCTTCATTTCCAGCCCAAACCCAGGCTTTCCCCGGCAGCCCGCACAGTCAGACACTCGGGGAAGACACGCGAAGGGCTCCTAGGAGATCCGGGGTGCTGCAGACAGAAGACGGAACCTCCCCACAATCAGAATTCCGGAACACGGCTGACTGTGTCGGGGAGGAATGGGGCCGCCGTCTATGAGGCTGCCTGGTGTCACAGGTGTTCCCTGGCAGGGGGAAGTCCGCTAATTACCTCCTATGATCAGGGGGAGGCACTAGATGCTACCTGCATTTCCAGCCCAACCCCCGCCTTTCCCTGGCAGCCCGCACTGGGAGACACTCGGGGAAGACACGCGAATGGCTACTACATATCCAAGGTCCTGCACACAGAAGACGGAACCTCCCCACACTCACAATTCCGGAACAAGCATGACTGTGTGGGGGAGGTTAGGGGCCGCCGTCCACGCAGCTGACTGGTGTCACAGGTGTTACCTGGCAGGGGAAATCCGCTAACAAAATCCCCTGTCCAGGGAGAGGCAATAGATGCTACCTGCATTTCCAGCCCAACCCTTCACATTTCCCCGGCAGCCCGCAATGTGAGACACTCGGGGAAACACGCGAAGGGCTCCTAGGAGATCCCGGGTGCCTCAGACAGAACACGGAACCTCCCCACACTCAGAATTCCGGAACACGGCTGACTGTGTGGGGGAGGTTTGGGGCCGTCGTCCACGCAGTTGACTGCTGTCAAAGGTGTTCCCCGGCAGGGGGAAGTCCGCTAATTGCCTACCCTGTCCAGGGGGAGGCACTAGATGCTTCCTGCATTTCCAGCCCAACCCCCGCCTTTCCCCGGAAGCCCGCAATTGGAGACACTCGGGGAAAACACGCGGATGGCTCCTATGAAATCCAAGGTCCTGCAGACAGAAGACGGAACCTCCCCACACTCACAATTCCGGAACAAGCCTGACTGTGTGTGGGAAGTTTGGGTCCGCACTCCTCGCAGCTGAGTGGTGTCAAAGGAGTTCGCTGGCAGGAGGAAGTCGGCTAATTGCCTACCCTGTCCAGGGGGAGGCACTAGATGCTACCTGCATTTCCAGCCCCACCCCCGCATTTCCCCGGCAGCCCGCAATGGGAGACACTCGGGGAAGACACGCGAATGGCTCCTAGGAAATCCAAGGTCCTGCAGACAGAAGACGGAACCTCCCCACACTCAGAATTCCGGAACACGGCTGACTGTGTGGGGGAGGTTTGGGGCCGCCGTCCACGCAGCTGACTGGTGTCACAGGTGTTACCTGGCAGGGAAAACCGCTAATTAATACCCTGTTCATGGAGAGGCACTAAATGCTACCTGCATTTCCAGCCCAACCCCCGATTTTCCCCGGCAGTCCGCACAGGCAGACACACGGGGAAGGCACGCGAAGGGCTCCTAGGAGATCCCGGGTTCTGCAGACCGAATACGGAACCTCCCCACAATCAGAATTCCGGAACACGGCTGACTGTGTGGGGGAGGAATGGGGCCGCCGTCCACGAGGCTGACTGGTGTCACAGGTGTTCCCTGGCAGGGGGAAGTCCGCTAATTACCTCCTATGATCAGGGGGAGGCACTAGATGCTATCTGCATTTCCAGCCCAACCCCCGACTTTCCCCGGCAGCCCGCACTGGGAGACAATCGGGGAAGACACGCGAATGGCTCCTAGGGGATCCAAGGTTCTGCAGACAGAAGACGGAACCTCCCCACACTCACAATTCCGGATCAAGCCTGACTGTGTGGGGGAGGTTTGGGTCCGCCCTCCTCGCAGCTGAGTGGTGTCAAAGGAGTTCCCTGGCAGGGGGAATTCCGCTAATTCCCTACCATGTCCAGGGGGAGGCACTAGATGCTACCTGCATTTCCAGCCCCACCCCCGCATTTCCCCGGCAGCCCGCAATGGGAGACACTCGGGGAAGACACGCGAATGGCTCCTAGGAAATCCAAGGTCCTGCAGACAGAAGACGGAACCTCCCCACACTCAGAATTCCGGAACTCGGCTGACTGTGTGGGGGAGGAATGGGGCCGCCGTCCACGAGGCTGACTGGTGTCACAGGTGTTCCCTGGCAGGGGTAATTCTGCTAAATACCTCCCATGTCCAGAGGGTGGCACTAGATGCTACCTGCATTTCCAGCCCAACACCCGCCTTTCCCCGGCAGCCCGCACTGGGAGACAATCGGGGAAGACACGTGAATGGCTCCTAGGGGATCCAAGGTTCTGCAGACAGAAGACGGAACCTCCCCACACTCACAATTCCGGAACAAGCCTGACTGTGTGGGGGAGGTTTGGGTCCGCCGTCCTCACAGCTGAGTTGTGTCAAAGGAGTTCCCTGGCAAGAGGAATTCCGCTAAATCCCTACCCTGTCCAGGGGGAGGCACTAGATGCTACCTGCATTTCCAGCCCAACCCCCGCATTTCCCCGGCAGCCCTCAATGGGAGACACTCGGGGAAGACACGCGAATGGCTTCTAGGAAATCCAAGGTCCTGCAGACAGAAGACGGAACCTCCCCACACTCAGAATTCCGGAACACGGCTGACTGTGTGGGGGAGGTTTGTGGCCGCCGTCCACGCAGCTGACTGGTGTCACAGGTGTTACCTGGCAGGGAAAACCGCTAATTAATACCCTGTTCAGGGAGAGGCACTAGATGCTACCTTCATTTCCAGCCCAAACCCAGGCTTTCCCCGGCAGCCCGCACAGTCAGACACTCGGGGAAGACACGCGAAGGGCTCCTAGGAGATCCGGGGTGCTGCAGACAGAAGACGGAACCTCCCCACAATCAGAATTCCGGAACACGGCTGACTGTGTCGGGGAGGAATGGGGCCGCCGTCTATGAGGCTGCCTGGTGTCACAGGTGTTCCCTGGCAGGGGGAAGTCCGCTAATTACCTCCTATGATCAGGGGGAGGCACTAGATGCTACCTGCATTTCCAGCCCAACCCCCGCCTTTCCCTGGCAGCCCGCAATGGGAGACACTCGGGGAAGACACGCGAATGGCTACTACAGATCCAAGGTCCTGCACACAGAAGACGGAACCTCCCCACACTCACAATTCCGGAACAAGCATGACTGTGTGGGGGAGGTTTGGGGCCGCCGTCCACGCAGCTGACTGGTGTCACAGGTGTTACCTGGCAGGGGAAATCCGCTAACAAAATCCCCTGTCCAGGGAGAGGCAATAGATGCTACCTGCATTTCCAGCCCAACCCTTCACATTTCCCCGGCAGCCCGCAATGTGAGACACTCGGGGAAACACGCGAAGGGCTCCTAGGAGATCCCGGGTGCCTCAGACAGAACACGGAACCTCCCCACACTCAGAATTCCGGAACACGGCTGACTGTGTGGGGGAGGTTTGGGGCCGTCGTCCACGCAGTTGACTGGTGTCAAAGGTGTTCCCCGGCAGGGGGAAGTCCGCTAATTGCCTACCCTGTCCAGGGGGAGGCACTAGATGCTTCCTGCATTTCCAGCCCAACCCCCGCCTTTCCCCGGAAGCCCGCAATTGGAGACACTCGGGGAAAACACGCGGATGGCTCCTATGAAATCCAAGGTCCTGCAGACAGAAGACGGAACCTCCCCACACTCACAATTCCGGAACAAGCCTGTCTGTGTGTGGGAAGTTTGGGTCCGCACTCCTCGCACCTGAGTGGTGTCAAAGGAGTTCGCTGGCAGGAGGAAGTCCGCTAATTGCCTACCCTGTCCAGGGGGAGGCACTAGATGCTACCTGCATTTCCAGCCCCACCCCCGCATTTCCCCGGCAGCCCGCAATGGGAGACACTCGGGGAAGACACGCGAATGGCTCCTAGGAAATCCAAGGTCCTGCAGACAGAAGACGGAACCTCCCCACACTCAGAATTCCGGAACACGGCTGACTGTGTGGGGGAGGTTTGGGGCCGCCGTCCACGCAGCTGACTGGTGTCACAGGTGTTACCTGGCAGGGAAAACCGCTAATTAATACCCTGTTCATGGAGAGGCACTAAATGCTACCTGCATTTCCAGCCCAACCCCCGCCTTTCCCCGGCAGTCCGCACAGGCAGACACACGGGGAAGGCACGCGAAGGGCTCCTAGGGGATCCCGGGTTCTGCAGACCGAATACGGAACATCCCCACAATCAGAATTCCGGAACACGGCTGACTGTGTGGGGGAGGAATGGGGCCGCCGTCCACGAGGCTGACTGGTGTCACAGGTGTTCCCTGGCAGGGGGAAGTCCGCTAATTACCTCCTATGATCAGGGGGAGGCACTAGATGCTATCTGCATTTCCAGCCCAACCCCCGACTTTCCCCGGCAGCCCGCACTGGGAGACAATCGGGGAAGACACGCGAATGGCTCCTAGGGGATCCAAGGTTCTGCAGACAGAAGACGGAACCTCCCCACACTCACAATTCCGGATCAAGCCTGACTGTGTGGGGGAGGTTTGGGTCCGCCCTCCTCGCAGCTGAGTGGTGTCAAAGGAGTTCCCTGGCAGGGGGAATTCCGCTAATTCCCTACCCTGTCCAGGGGGAGGCACTAGATGCTACTTGCATTTCCAGCCCCACCCCCGAATTTCCCCGGCAGCCCGCAATGGGAGACACTCGGGGAAGACACGCGAATGGCTCCTAGGAAATCCAAGGTCCTGCAGACAGAAGACGGAACCTCCCCACACTCAGAATTCTGGAACACGGCTGACTGGGTGGGGGAGGTTTGGGGCCGCCGTTCACGCAGCTGACTGGTGTCACAGGTGTTACCTGGCAGGGAAAACCGCTAATTAATACCCTGTTCAGGGAGAGGCACTAGATGCTACCTTCATTTCCAGCCCAAACCCAGGCTTTCCCCGGCAGCCCGCACAGTCAGACACTCGGGGAAGACACGCGAAGGGCTCCTAGGAGATCCGGGGTGCTGCAGACAGAAAACGGAACCTCCCCACACTCAGAATTCCGGAACACGGCTGACTGTGTGGGGGAGGAATGGGGCCGCCGTCTACGAGGCTGACTGGTGTCACAGGTGTTCCCTGGCAGGGGGAAGTCCGCTAATTACCTCCTATGATCAGGGGGAGGCACTAGATGCTACCTGCATTTCCAGCCCAACCCCCGCCTTTCCCTGGCAGCCCGCACTGGGAGACCCTCGGGGAAGACACGCGAATGGCTACTACAGATCCAAGGTCCTGCACACAGAAGACGGAACCTCCCCACACTCACAATTCCGGAACAAGCATGACTGTGTGGGGGAGGTTTGGGGCCGCCGTCCACGCAGCTGACTGGTGTCACAGGTGTTACCTGGCAGGGGAAATCCGCTAACAAAATCCCCTGTCCAGGGAGAGGCAATAGATGCTACCTGCATTTCCAGCCCAACCCTTCACATTTCCCCGGCAGCCCGCAATGTGAGACACTCGGGGAAACACGCGAAGGGCTCCTAGGAGATCCCGGGTGCCTCAGACAGAAGACGGAACCTCCCCACACTCAGAATTCCGGAACACGGCTGACTGTGTGGGGGAGGTTTGGGGCCGCCGTCCACGCAGCTGACTGGTGTCACAGGTGTTACCTGGCAGGGAAAACCGCTAATTAATACCCTGTTCATGGAGAGGCACTAAATGCTACCTGCATTTCCAGCCCAACCCCCGCCTTTCCCCGGCAGTCCGCACAGGCAGACACACGGGGAAGGCACGCGAAGGGCTCCTAGGAGATCCCGGGTTCTGCAGACCGAATACGGAACCTCCCCACAATCAGAATTCCGGAACACGGCTGACTGTGTGGGGGAGGAATGGGGCCGCCGTCCACGAGGCTGACTGGTGTCACAGGTGTTCCCTGGCAGGGGGAAGTCCGCTAATTACCTCCTATGATCAGGGGGAGGCACTAGATGCTATCTGCATTTCCAGCCCAACCCCCGACTTTCCCCGGCAGCCCGCACTGGGAGACAATCGGGGAAGACACGCGAATGGCTCCTAGGGGATCCAAGGTTCTGCAGACAGAAGACGGAACCTCCCCACACTCACAATTCCGGATCAAGCCTGACTGTGTGGGGGAGGTTTGGGTCCGCCCTCCTCGCAGCTGAGTGGTGTCAAAGGAGTTCTCTGGCAGGGGGAATTCCGCTAATTCCCTACCCTGTCCAGGGGGAGGCACTAGATGCTACCTGCATTTCCAGCCCCACCCCCGCATTTCCCCGGCAGCCCGCAATGGGAGACACTCGGGAAAGACACGCGAATGGCTCATAGGAAATCCAAGGTCCTGCAGACAGAAGACGGAACCTCCCCACACTCAGAATTCCGGAACACGGCTGACTGGGTGGGGGAGGTTTGGGGCCGCCTTCCACGCAGCTGACTGGTGTCACAGGTGTTACCTGGCAGGGAAAACCGCTAATTAATACATTGTTCAGGGAGAGGCACTAGATGCTACCTTCATTTCCAGCCCAAACCCAGGCTTTCCCCGGCAGAGCGCACAGTCAGACACTCGGGGAAGACACGCGAAGGGCTCCTAAGAGATCCGGGGTGCTGCAGACAGGAGACGGAACCTCCCAACACTCAGAATTCCGGAACACGGCTGACTGTGTGGGGGAGGTTTGGGGCCGCCGTCCACTCAGCTGACTGGTGTCACAGGTGTTCCCTGGCAGGGGTAATTCTGCTAAATACCTCCCAAGTCCAGAGGGAGGCACTAGATGCTACCTGCATTTCCAGCCCAACCCCCGCCTTTCCCTGGCAGCCCGCACTGGGAGACACTCGGGGAAGACACGCGAATGGCTACTACAGATCCAAGGTCCTGCACACAGAAGACGGAACCTCCCCACACTCACAATTCCAAAACAAGCATGACTGTGTGGGGGAGGTTTGGGGCCGCCGTCCACGCAGCTGACTGGTGTCACAGGTGTTACTTGGCAGGGGAAATCCGCTAAAAAAATCCCCTGTCCAGGGAGAGGGAATAGATGCTACCTGCATTTCCAGCCCAACCCCCACCTTTCCCCGGCAGCCCGCAATGTGAGACACTCGGGGAAGACACGCGGATGGCTCCTAGGGAATCCAAGGTCCTGCAGACAGGAGACGGAACCTCCCCACACTCACAATTCTGGAACAAGCCTGACAGTGTGCGGGAGGTTTGGGTCCGCCCTCCTCACAGCTGAGTGGTGTCAAAGGAGTTCCCTGGCAGGGGGAATTCCGCTAATTCCCTACCCTGTCCAGGGGGAGGCACTAGATGCTACCTGCATTTCCAGACCAACCCCAGAATTTCCCCGGCAGCCCGCAATGGGAAACACTCGGGGAAGACACGTGAAGGGCTCCTAGGAGATCCCGGGTTCTGCAGACCGAATACGGAACCTCCCCACACTCAGAATTCCGGAACACGGCTGACTGTGTGGGGGAGGAATGGGGCCGCCGTCCACGAGGCTGACTGGTGTCACAGGTGTTCCCTGGCAGGGGTAATTCTGCTAAATACCTCCCATGTCCAGAGGGAGGCACTAGATGCTACCTGCATTTCCAGCCCAACCCCCGCATTTCCCCGGCAGCCCGCACAGGGAGACAATCGGGGAAGACACGTGAATGGCTCCTAGGGGATCCAAGTTTCTGCAGACAGAAGACGGAACCTCCCCACACTCACAATTCCGGAACAAGCCTGACTGTGTGGGGGAGGTTTGGGTCCGCCCTCCTCGCAGCTGAGTTGTGTGAAAGGAGTTCCCTTGCAAGAGGAATTCCGCTAAATCCCTACCCTGTCCAGAGGTAGGCACTAGATGCTACCTGCATTTCCAGCCCAACCCCCGCCTTTCCCTGGCAGCACGCACTGGGAGACACTCGGGGAAGACACGCGAAGGGCTCCTAGGAAATCCAAGGTCCTGCAGACAGAAGACGGAACCTCCCCACACTCAGAATTCCGGAACACGGCTGACTGTGTGGGGGAGGTTTGGGGCCGCCGTCCACGCAGCTGACTGGTGTCACAGGTGTTACCTGGCAGGGAAAACCGCTAATTAATACCCTGTTCAGGGAGAGGCACTAGATGCTACCTGCAATTCCAGCCCAACCCCCGCCTTTCCCCGGCAGCCCGCAATGGGAGACACTCGGGGAAGACACGCGGATGGCTCCTAGGAAATCCAAGGTCCTGCAGACAGAAGACGGAACCTCCCCACACTCAGAATTCCGGAACACGGCTGACTGTGTGGGGGAGGTTTGGGGCCGACGTCCACGCAGCTGACTGGTGTCACAGGTGTTACCTGGCAGGGAAAACCGCTAATTAATACCCTGTTCAGTGATAGGCACTAGATGCTACCTGCATTTCCAGCCCAAACCCAGGCTTTCCCCGGCAGCCCGCACAGTCAGACACTCGGGGAAGACACGCGAAGGGCTCCTAGGAGATCCGGGGTGCTGCAGACAGAAGACGGAACCTCCCCACACTCAGAATTCCGGAACACGGCTGACTGTGTGGGGGAGGTTTGGGGCCGCAGTCCACTCAGCTGACTGGTGTCACAGGTGTTCCCTGGCAGGGGTAATTCCGCTAAATACCTCCCATATCCAGGGGGAGGCACTAGATGCTACCTGCATTTCCAGCCCAACCCCCGCCTTTCCCTGGCAGCACGCACTGGGAGACACTCGGGGAAGACACGCAAAGGGCTCCTAGGAAATCCAAGGTCCTGCAGACAGAAGACGGAACCTCCCCACACTCAGAATTCCGGAACACGGCTGACTGTGTGGGGGAGGTTTGGGGCCGCCGTCCACGCAGCTGACTGGTGTCACAGGTGTTACCTGGCAGGGAAAACCGCTAATAAATACCCTGTTCAGGGAGAGGCACTAGATGCTACCTGCATTTCCAGCCCAACCCCCACCTTTCCCCGGCAGCCCGCAATGGGAGACACTCGGGGAAGACACGCGGATGGCTCCTAGGAAATCCAAGGTCCTGCAGACAGAAGACGGAACCTCCCCACACTCACAATTCTGGAACAAGCCTGACAGTGTGCGGGAGGTTTGGGTCCGCCCTCCTCACAGCTGAGTGGTGTCAAAGGAGTTCCCTGGCAGGGGGAATTCCGCTAATTCCCTACCCTGTCCAGGGGGAGGCACTAGATGCTACCTGCATTTCCAGACCAACCCCAGCCTTTCCCCGGCAGCCCGCAATGGGAAACACTCGGGGAAGACACGTGAAGGGCTCCTAGGAGATCCCGGGTTCTGCAGACCGAATACGGAACCTCCCCACAATCAGAATTCCGGAACACGGCTGACTGTGTGGGGGAGGAATGGGGCCGCCGTCCACGAGGCTGACTGGTGTCACAGGTGTTCCCTGGCAGGGGGAAGTCCGCTAATTACCTCCTATGATCAGGGGGAGGCACTAGATGCTATCTGCATTTCCAGCCCAACCCCCGACTTTCCCCGGCAGCCCGCACTGGGAGACAATCGGGGAAGACACGCGAATGGCTCCTAGGGGATCCAAGTTTCTGCAGACAGAAGACGGAACCTCCCCACACTCACAATTCCGGATCAAGCCTGACTGTGTGGGGGAGGTTTGGGTCCGCCCTCCTCGCAGCTGAGTGGTGTCAAAGGAGTTCCCTGGCAGGGGGAATTCCGCTAATTCCCTACCCTGTCCAGGGGGAGGCACTAGATGCTACCTGCATTTCCAGCCCAACCCCCGCATTTCCCCGGCAGCCCGCAATGGGAGACACTCGGGGAAGACACGCGAATGGCTCCTAGGAAATCCAAGGTCCTGCAGACAGAAGACGGAACCTCCCCACACTCAGAATTCCGGAACACGGCTGACTGGGTGGGGGAGGTTTGGGGCCGCGGTCCACGCAGCTGACTGGTGTCACAGGTGTTACCTGGCAGGGAAAACCGCTAATTAATACATTGTTCAGGGAGAGGCACTAGATGCTACCTTCATTTCCAGCCCAAACCCAGGCTTTCCCCGGCAGAGCGCACAGTCAGACACTCGGGGAAGACACGCGAAGGGCTCCTAGGAGATCCGGGGTGCTGCAGACAGAAGACGGAACCTCCCCACACTCAGAATTCCGGAACACGGCTGACTGTGTGGGGGAGGTTTGGGGCCGCCGTCCACTCAGCTGACTGGTGTCACAGGTGTTCCCTGGCAGGGGTAATTCTGCTAAATACCTCCCATGTCCAGAGGGAGGAACTAGATGCTACCTGCATTTCCAGCCCAACCCCCACCTTTCCCCTGCAGCCCGCAATGGGAGACACTCGGGGAAGACACGCGGATGGCTCCTAGGAAATCCAAGGTCCTGCAGACAGAAGACGGAACCTCCCCACACTCACAATTCCGGAACAAGCCTGATAGTGTGCGAGAGGTTTGGGTCCGCTCTCCTCGCAGCTGAGTGGTGTCAAAGGACTTCCCTGGCAGGGGGAATTCCGCTAATTCCCTACCCTGTCCAGGGGGAGGCACTAGATGCTACCTGCATTTCCAGCCCAACCCCCGAATTTCCCCAGCAGCCCGCAATGGGAGACACTCGGGGAAGACACGCGAATGGCTCCTAGGAAATCCAAGGTCCTGCAGACAGAAGACGGAACCTCCCCACACTCAGAATTCCGGAACACGGCTGACTGTGTGGGGGAGGTTTGGGGCCGCCGTCCACGGAGCTGAATGGTGTCACAGGTGTTACCTGGCAGGGAAAACCGCTAATTAATACCCTGTTCAGGGAGAGGCACTAGATGCTACCTGCATTTCCAGCCCAAACCCAGGCTTTCCCCGGCAGCCCGCACAGTCAGACACTCGGGGAAGACACGCGAAGGGCTCCTAGGAGATCCGGGGTGCTGCAGACAGAAGACGGAACCTCCCCACACTCAGAATTCCGGAACACGGCTGACTGTGTGGGGGAGGTTTGGGGCCGCAGTCCACTCAGCTGACTGGTGTCACAGGTGTTCCCTGGCAGGGGTAATTCCGCTAAATACCTCCCATGTCCAGGGGGAGGCACTAGATGCTACCTGCATTTCCAGCCCAACCCCCGCCTTTCCCTGGCAGCACGCACTGGGAGACACTCGGGGAAGACACGCGAAGGGCTCCTAGGAAATCCAAGGTCCTGCAGACAGAAGACGGAACCTCCCCACACTCAGAATTCCGGAACACGGCTGACTGTGTGGGGGAGGTTTGGGGCCGCCGTCCACGCAGCTGACTGGTGTCACAGGTGTTACCTGGCAGGGAAAACCGCTAATTAATACCCTGTTCAGGGAGAGGCACTAGATGCTACCTGCAATTCCAGCCCAACCCCCACCTTTCCCCGGCAGCCCGCAATGGGAGACACTCGGGGAAGACACGCGGATGGCTCCTAGGAAATCCAAGGTCCTGCAGACAGAAGACGGAACCTCCCCACACTCAGAATTCCGGAACACGGCTGACTGTGTGGGGGAGGTTTGGGGCCGCCGTCCACGCAGCTGACTGGTGTCAAAGGTGTTACCTGGCAGGGAAAACCGCTAATTAATACCCTGTTCAGTGAGAGGCACTAGATGCTACCTGCATTTCCAGCCCAAACCCAGGCTTTCCCCGGCAGCCCGCACAGTCAGACACTCGGGGAAGACACGCGAAGGGCTCCTAGGAGATCCGGGGTGCTGCAGACAGAAGACGGAACCTCCCCACACTCAGAATTCCGGAACACGGCTGACTGTGTGGGGGAGGTTTGGGGCCGCAGTCCACTCAGCTGACTGTTGTCACAGGTGTTCCCTGGCAGGGGTAATTCCGCTAAATACCTCCCATGTCCAGGGGGAGGCACTAGATGCTACCTGCATTTCCAGCCCAACCCCCGCCTTTCCCTGGCAGCACGCACTGGGAGACACTCGGGGAAGACACGCGAAGGGCTCCTAGGAAATCCAAGGTCCTGCAGACAGAAGACGGAACCTCCCCACACTCAGAATTCCGGAACACGGCTGACTGTGTGGGGGAGGTTTGGGGCCGCCGTCCACGCAGCTGACTGGTGTCACAGGTGTTACCTGGCAGGGAAAACCGCTAATTAATACCCTGTTCAGGGAGAGGCACTAGATGCTACCTGCATTTCCAGCCCAACCCCCACCTTTCCCCGGCAGCCCGCAATGGGAGACACTCGGGGAAGACACGCGGATGGCTCCTAGGAAATCCAAGGTCCTGCAGACAGAAGACGGAACCTCCCCACACTCACAATTCTGGAACAAGCCTGACAGTGTGCGGGAGGTTTGGGTCCGCCATCCTCACAGCTGAGTGGTGTCAAAGGAGTTCCCTGGCAGGGGGAATTCCGCTAATTCCCTACCCTGTCCAGGGGGAGGCACTAGATGCTACCTGCATTTCCAGACCAACCCCAGCCTTTCCCCGGCAGCCCGCAATGGGAAACACTCGGGGAAGACACGTGAAGGGCTCCTAGGAGATCCCGGGTTCTGCAGACCGAATACGGAACCTCCCCACACTCAGAATTCCGGAACACGGCTGACTGTGTGGGGGAGGAATGGGGCCGCCGTCCACGAGGCTGACTGGTGTCACAGGTGTTCCTTAGCAGGGGTAATTCTGCTAAATAACTCCCATGTCCAGAGGGAGGCACTACATGCTACCTGCATTTCCAGCCCAACCCCCGCCTTTCCCCGGCAGCCTGCACTGGGAGACAATCGGGGAAGACACGTGAATGGCTCCAAGGGGATCAAAGGTTCTGCAGACAGAAGACAGAACCTCCCCACACTCACAATTCCGGAACAAGCCTGACTGTGTGGGGGAGGTTTGGGTCCGCCCTCCTCGCAGCTGAGTTGTGTCAAAGGAGTTCCCTGGCAAGAGGAATTCCGCTAATTCCCTACCCAGTCCAGGGGGAGGCACTAGATGCTACCTGCATTTCCAGCCCAACCCCCGCATTTCCCCGGCAGCCCGCAATGGGAGACACTCGGGGAAGACACGCGAATGGCTCCTAGGAAATCCAAGGTCCTGCAGACAGAAGACGGAACCTCCCCACACTCAGAATTCCGGAACACGGCTGACTGTGTGGGGGAGGTTTGGGGCCGCCGTCCACGCAGCTGACTGGTGTCACAGGTGTTACCTGGCAGGGAAAACCGCTAATTAATACCCTGTTCATGGAGAAGCACTAAATGCTACCTGCTTTTCCAGCCCAACCCCCGCCTTTCCCCGGCAGTCCGCACAGGCAGACACACGGGGAAGGCACGCGAAGGGCTCCTAGGAGATCCCGGGTTCTGCAGACCGAATACGGAACCTCCCCACAATCAGAATTCCGGAACACGGCTGACTGTGTGGGGGAGGAATGGGGCCGCCGTCCACGAGGCTGACTGGTGTCACAGGTGTTCCCTGGCAGGGGGAAGTCCGCTATTTACCTCCTATGATCAGTGGGAGGCACTAGATGCTATCTGCATTTCCAGCCCAACCCCCGACTTTCCCCGGCAGCCCGCACTGGGAGACAATCGGGGAAGACACGCGAATGGCTCCTAGGGGATCCAAGGTTCTGCAGACAGAAGACGGAACCTCCCCACACTCACAATTCCGGATCAAGCCTGACTGTGTGGGGGAGGTTTGGGTCCGCCCTCCTCGCAGGTGAGTGGTGTCAAAGGAGTTCCCTGGCAGGGGGAATTCCGCTAATTCCCTACCCTGTCCAGGGGGA